>NW_020653726.1:91051-135963 GCF_003589595.1 Hyposmocoma kahamanoa | reverse complement strand
ACTGCTGCGTTGGAGGATATTTTCAAGCTTCTGGACTGGAAAGGACTTGGCATCAACATCAATGGCGAGTACCTAACACACCTTCGATTTGCCGATGATATAGTTCTTATGGCTGAGACCTTGGGAGACCTGAACACAATGCTCGAAGATCTTAGTAGTGTTTCCCAAAGAGTGGGTCTTAAGATGAACATGGACAAGATGAAGGACATCGAATGTCCATGTTGTACCCGCTCCAGTTCAAATTGGGAGCATTACACTCGAAGCTGTTGACCATTACGTATACCTGAGGCAGACAGTCCAGTTAGGTAAGTCCAACTTTGAGAAAGAGATCTCTCGTCGCATCCAGCTCGGATGGGAAGCGTTCGGGAAACTCCAAATAATCTTTGCGTCCAAATTACCTCGATGTCTCAAGACGAAAGTCTTTGACCAGTGTGTGTTGCCAGTGATCACATATGGATCAGAAACGTGGTCCCTCACTATGGGCCTCATAAGAAGGCTCAAGGTCACTCAGCGGGCAATGGAGAGAGCGATGCTCTATTTTCTTTTTTATTATTTTATTATATTATTGTATTTCCCTGCGTGATAGAATCAGAAATGAGGAAATCCGTAGGAGAACTAAGGTAACCGACATAGCTCGAAGAATTGCTCAGCTGAAGTGGCAGTGGGCGGGGCACATAGCTAGGAGAACCGATGGCCGTTGGGGCGGAAAGGTTCTTCAATGGCGACCGCGCACCGGACGACGCTCAGTGGGTAGGCCCCCCACCAGGTGGACCGACGATCTGGTGGAGGTCGCGGGAAGCCGATGGATGCGGGCAGCGCAGGACTGATCGTCGTGGAGATCGTTGGGAGAGGCCTATGCCCAGCAGTGGACGTCGTATGGCTGAATGATTATATAACAATATGGCTTTATATGACTATTATACTACAAATTAAAATATATATATTATGTGAAATTTTATAACTCTCCTATTTAAGCATAATAGAGTTATCGACTAATCTTGTCCTGAAAACTTGTCACTTTGCAGATGGCCTTATTACATCAAGGGTGCGATGTATTAGTTCATGGTAATCATTTGTTTATATAAATAATCATAAGATCAATAATTGTTTGTGTCATATTTTGTTATATAACTCCACACACAACAACATATCGAATACAAGTAAATTGTGATTTTCATGGACTCTTTCTAAGCACCGTTACTGATATGTCAGAGTTATCACAGACGAGCCGTCCCTTTGGTACGCTCGTACGAGCGTGTGGGAGGATCAAATTAGCGATGTTAAAATCACAGCACACGCATCGTCACTGTTTAACGCCCACCAACACACTGTCTCTAGCTAAAGTGATGTCCAACAAAAATAGAGTTTAGTTGATGATGAACATAATATTGTTCCAAGTTTTAATTTATCACCGCAGCTACTGGTTTTTATAGCTAAAATTGATAATGTGCGTTTTAATTACATATAATTTTGTAAATAGTGAGTAACTTAAGCACGTGTTTGTGTTTAGTTTTTACGTGGATTCGCTATACGAAATGATAAGATATTTTTAAAGAAATTGATTAACTCAATCTACAGAAGTTTCAAAATAAAGAAAAAATACTTAATGTTCCCTTCTACGGGTAGGCGTGTTGCTGGTACCAGGTGCACGACTTTTTCGTCCCTTCACTTGAATTAAAAAACAATACTATTTGTAACTGAGTTTTTTATTTTAAAGAATTTGAAGTTGCTGTTATAGTTGGACTCAACCGTAAAACAAAGATAACATTTCATTCGTTCTTCTTCGCTGTCAATGTCAGATCGACCGTTGTTCGAATTTATACTTTCGAAACGAAATAAGATATATAAATTGTCAAAACACCTTTACGTAGGTCTTGGTTTGAATAACGAAATTATTCTCGTAACGTACTTATCTCTTTTCACAATCACATGGGACTCTGTTCTTCGGATGAGTCTATTTGTATTAAGCTCTTTAACTAGTTTGCCTTTTCACCTTGTTGCTCTGAATCCGATTTTTTTATACCTGCCAAATATTACATAAAAAAATTAAATAGTGCCAAGAGAAGGAAAAGTCTCAAATCTAACTTTGGTCTCCTAAGAAATATTTTTTTAACTAGAGATCAGGGCCCAAGTCTGCTCATCATCACAGTTGTGTGTCAATAAGTGTCAGTGACAGGATTTTGTACGCTCGCAATTTTTCGGTATTCTGCTCTTCAATAGCGACTTGAAGGCACGTCGATGCTTCTGTAGAAGCTTTTTATTTACAATTTAAGTTCGACTATCGAGTTTTATTTCGCAAAAAATACATATAATTTGAAGACTAATAATAATTTCCACGGTAGTTTTAGTAATGCAACATCGATCGTTAGTGATTTAATGAATTAATGCCATCACTGCCGTTCCACTGACACTCTATTGAGACTCAACTATCATTGCGACTAGATATGAGCGGAATAATAAATATCATCATAATTGCAAAATAATCTCAGTGGAATCTCAACATAATTACAATGATCAGGGGTTTTAAGAAAATTAGTAGACTCGGAACCCTGTATGATGTACACATATGAATGTGTTCACAAGCTAATTAATTTTGAAACTTACCACCTCCCGAAAGCACTTTGAACATAGTGGAACACGGAGAATCCACCAGAATTGTAAAGATAAAGCCGACTATGAAAAATATAACAAATTGGCCACAGAATATGTAAATCTAAAACAAACAAAAATGATAAAAGTGGTAACCTATCACAAATTCGAAAATTTTTTGTCCGAAATATCGTTTGTTCGAATTTTCATTACACCGAAAACCGAATTATAACGAAACGGTTGTTCTTTCAGGATATGTTGAATGTTTATCGCAAAGACATGATTAGGTTCGGTTAGGTTTAAAAGAAAAAATATTTTCCTCTCAAAATTACTTTCGAGATGATGAAATTTCAACCAAACGTTATTTCAGGAAAATGTCATTTAGATAAAGGTCGAAAGTAAAAAGAAAATAAAGCAGATTTAATTCTAAGATATCTTTTTATCTTTTTCATTATTTAGACATCTAGTTACATTTCATAATTATTATTGTGGTGTATAGTAAATAAAGGTTAGCTTTTAAATAAAGCTTGCGATATTGCGTTTATACGCGTTAGGTGAAATAGATTTAAATCACTTGAAACATGATGCATACCTCCACTCCTTTCTTTTATATATAGAAATAAAATTAAGTCGAAACTGATAACGTCGACTACATCGTGAAATATTATTAATTCTACTCACGTTCTTTATTTTCATCGTCAATGTAATATCTGCACTACTTTGTTCCATTATTTATTTTTGTCACCAATAGCTATGTATTTCAATTTGTATTTAATAATAGATCAATTACTATGCTATATAATGTAGTAATGTTAAAAAAATGGTACATATCGATAAAGAGTACTGAAAAGTTTGTAAAGCAAAGGATTGACCGAGTTCCTTTTCATCCTCTAAGGTACAAAGCGTTGAAGATAAAACTCGGACTATCTGGAGTGAAGGAAAAAGCATTCAAAAGGTAGTCAGAGTAGACTATGGGCCGAAACATAGGTTTGTTTAAAAAATAATGACGCGATTTAGATCCGAAAAATAGTTTCATTTCCTATTTAAAAGGAAGTGAATGTTAATGGTAAATAGAATAAATAATGACCTCTATTGAATACGTTTGAGTACGTTTACTTTTTTATTCTTATCTGTCCTTTTCCCCTTAAGAAACCATAAACCTCGTTGATTATATAAACACTAGCTTGGTAGTACAACTACTACATTATTACTTTTAAGTTCATTTTGTCACCTGCTTGTGTGGAGGAGATTGCTACCTTGCAACGATATTGCCTGATAAATGACATTGTCTTTTTTTATTTGACTCCATTTTTTGTTCTTCTGGGCGTTTCAGACAATTTGCATTGCATTGAATGGAATTATGATATATTTTTCATGATTAATATGTAATGAACTAAATCTAAATTTTCATTGTTTCCTTTAACCATTCAACCGCATAAAATTAAGCAGTTAAAATAAGATGAACTAATAAATACTTACAAAATTCGCCACTGAAAAATAAATATGTTGTGAAGCAGCTCTAGTTATGACGAATTGTAGGGGGAAATGCAGCAAATATATCGCGTACGAAAGCCGAGACGGCAATTTCCACATACGTAGTGACAGGAACCAGTTGATCGGCCCTGAAAGTATTTAACTTTGAAAGTATTTGACTGTTCACGAGTCGCTCGCTTGCGCCGGCTGCTTGCTTTGCGTTGGATTTGTGAGTTTGATATCTAGCAAGCTTGACATTTCCACGTAAGCAACATTGAACGTTTGCGGAGGACAACATCATTGGCCAATCACAGAGCTGCAGCCGGTTCCGGTAAGGGTGTTCCGAGTAGTTCCCAGGAGTGAATTCACATGATTCTCATTACAAGTAATTCAAAATTACAGGGACATGGGATTTTTCAACTCGTCTCTGGGTGATGGGCTTTGAGTGGCACTGCAACTGCTAGGACAAGCCTGTCGCTTACCACCAGGCGCACGATTTGCTCGTCTCGTCTCATGGTATCGTAAAATAATCCTAGCTTGATACCAGGTAATAGATTAGTGTGAAGCTTTATTTCGACTCATCCAAAGAACCAAGTGCGATGTGATTATACAGCGAAAACAGGTTACAACATAGTCTTGTTATTCAAAAGGCCTATATAAAGGTGTTTTCAGACTTTTTATGTATTTATTATTTCGTTTCGAAAATATAAAATCGAACAACAGTCAATCTTGACTGTGGATATCCGCAGTTAAGAACAACGAACGAAATATAATGTCTCGAGAACAAGCAGCATCTTGCACATAGGTCTGTGTTAGTTATTTTTATATACTTGTTTATTTTTACGTTGTTTTCTTGAAACTAAAAGTACTCTTCGGATCTAATTTTTTTTAAGTAAACCGAGGTTTCCCTTTTCACCTATATAAGTGACGTAGTTGCGACAAAATTGTTTCATTTCTAAGAATTCGGTATTTTCTTTATTTAAGAGCTTACACATGCACGACTTTAAGCAGTGATGCAAACGCGCGACTGCGTCACTTGGGCTTTATAGGTAATTACATAGATGCAATCACGCGTTAGTATCTACATAATCTCGCGTTTCACGAACTCGCGTTTGCATTACTGCTAATAGTCGCCGTGCGTACCCACTCTTAATTCAAATAATATTGTTGAGACCCTGATTTACTCAGCTGAGATTTATAAATAAACTCTTCAACACCTTATAAAATTTTGCAGATCGTAAATTTTATAATATTTTTTATACCAAGTGACTAGCCGAATTAACCGTACGCCTGGTGGTAAGCGACACGCACGTGCATAGTGGTTGCAGCGCCACTCACAGCTTTAAATCGTAAAGATCTGAGGGGCACTGCCACGGCGCCTGTTAAATTAAGTTGATAAGTTTAATTAGTATAATTAGCCTCATGTGCTTGCAATTTTACCAAACCCTCTATCGGAACGCAGCAATACTCATATTACAACTTAGCGACAGAAACAGAAAGAGGCAATAGTGTCCCTGGACAATCTCATTCACTCATTCTTTTTGTAATCAAAGGTCAAAATAATTTATTTATTTTTTGTTATTTTCACATCAGATTAAATATCAATAAATATGTTCGTATTCTCTGTACAAACTTTTCTCACCTCCGTAACCTTCAGCGCAAGCAAGAATAAGCCAGCCAAGTCCAAGAGCCCACATTGGTCGCATGAATGAATTCACAAAGTTTTCATAAACTTTGTTATCAAATCCAGCATTTTTCATTGGCTCGGTCGCGTACAATGCCAGCCACAGCACAGCTAAATTGACGATCCATAATATATAATTTACGATCTGTAAAACAACAATGTCTGTAATTCCGTCTTCATCAGATTATGTGCGCTATACAGAAGACTTTTAACTGATATAACAATTGACATTGTTTATGTAGATTTTTTTCTACCTATTTTTCCTACCCCTACACATGTCATATATGATATTTGATATATATTATGAACACCCATTTAGCGAAATAAATAGAAACCTAAAATAAAGCAATATGTTACAAAAAGACTGGCCAGTTTTTTTTAAGTCTAATTTGAACATAAAGAATTAGTGGGCTGTCTTTTTTTTTATTCGTTTGCTTTGATTACGTCGGGTGGCTCGAGGTTGATTTTGCGTTCTTATCGTTTTCGTAAACTTTCTTTGAACATTTTTTTAAATTGGCAACCGTTTCTGCTTTGTAACAAAATGTAAAAAAGGATGCCTTTTATTTAATTTCGAAAAAAATGTTTTCTAATAAAGGTTGCGTGTACGAAAATTTGATATGTCTAATGAACCTTACTTGTGTCAAAATAAAACGTTTTTCAGTAAATATGACATAACAAACACACAAAAACATCATGGTAGTAAAACATCGTGATATTAAATAAACTTAATATTACAATTATTAAAGCGGCATCTCTAGTCAACCGCTAGTAGCTGTAAAGGTAACCTGAGTGAAGAAAAACTTTTATAGGTTTCTCACAGATGGTGCTACAGCAAAAAAGTCGTTAAAACCAGAAACAAAGATCTACAACAAACACGTAGAGAAATTCGTATGGTCTGCTGGTTCGTTTTGTAGCTCAGTTGGGAGAGCGTCAGCGACGGTATGGCGAGTTCACTGGTTCGAGTCCAACCGAATAGAAGTAAGTTTTTTTTGTGCTTGATCTTTGTATTAGTAATTTGCAACTCATACAATTATTAAACATCATTTTGTAAGATCCATGTGTGGCTGCTTTTTTAGATCCCCATGAGACCATTCTGATAAGGGTGATATTTCGATCATCTAAAATGTCATATATTAATTGAATTGCTTATATTGACTTGTCCTATGTTATATGAACTTACCCTTGACAATCGAATGTTCTTTTCTCGCCAATAATGGATCAAGTATCCAAAAAGCATGCCAACAAAGAAAGGAGAACATCTCGTTAAAGTATTGTAGTAATAGTATCTCCAGAATCTCCAATCTTCTTCTTGGGTCACTCTGTAATCAAATTTGTTTATACAAAGCAAATGTAGCAATGATTGCTTAGTAAAGTTTAGTTATCTAATTACAATATCAATGAAGAATATAAGCGTGAAATCAGCACGTAGCTAAGGGCTCACAATTTGCCTTCTTATTAGGCCAGCTTGGTGAACTACGGCCCAAACCATCTCCTTAGATGTTTAAGAGTAATGTATTGAGATTGGAATATACAACGTTAATTATAAAATACTAACAGCCTCGCAGGACTATATTACTAACATCATAAACAATAACTTTATTCTATGACTTTATACGAGAAATAAACAAATTTACCAAAAACAAACTTAAGTTTTTCTTGTAGAGAGTACAAGAAAAACTTACTACTTGTACCTACTCTCTTTCTCTCTTTCTTGCTATTTTCTCAAAATGTTGCTTTTATGGTTACGTCCATTGACTTACAATTATATGGACGTCGGGTCCGCGCTAAAAAGTGTCCGAACTTATAGGGCGTTAAAATCGTATACAGAGCGTCATTCACGCTTTAGTCTTCGTTTGTTCGACTGACAGCGAAGCAAGCAAAATTAGATAGTACTGCGATGACATTACAATATAAATTCAACGTTTTAGCTTTTTCATATTCCTTTACATGTCACTACGTTTAAATAGGTTGACTTGGGACATTTTTTTCGTGGTTTTTGTATTAGACCCGTCGTCCATTTATTCGTAAGTTAATGGTTACGTCTGTTTGTTTGTAACGAGTCGAAATACATGGCATAATAAAATAAGGTACGTATAGAACAAATATATTCGGAGCCTTGAATACTATCAATAAATTAATCAACTGCCTTCGTGGCCGAACGGTTACCATACCGGACTGCCACGCAGAGGTCCCCGGGTTCGATTCCCGGGCCGGGAGAAATATTTGTATGGCCTATATTTATTTCTCTCGTGAGTTTGGGTGTAATTTGTGGTTGTCTATGTGTGTGTCCATGGCACCCGCGACACAGGGTTTCCCTAGTGCGGGGCTATGTTGAGTGTGTGCGTGATTATTATTATTATTTATGCAAACTTACTCAGGTCGTACAGGAGAACTAATGAAATTGTTCAAGAAGTTGTAAATTGACGCCGCAGTAAGAGAAACTAATAACGCAGCAATTAAAGCCGACCAGGCGAGTTTCTTTTTGCCTGACAATACCCAGAACAAAATCAGTGGAGATAGAATGTATAGTTGCATATCAATTGCTAAGTACCAGGAATGTGGTAAACACTGAAAGTAAAAATAATTTATGTAATGGTAGAAACCTTTAACACACTAAAATTTCCACACAAATATGATTCAAAATGTATTATATAGAATTTAAGTTTATTTGAAAAAAGCAATCCCTAGAGATTCTTGCTCGTTCTTCTCAGGGAAGTGACTTTGACTAACCAATCCAAGAGAACCATCATAAAATTTTTTTTTTTCTGATTTCGATTAACTTCGGTAAACAATTTTTTATGGGGTACTGTATACGTGTACATTTTTAAAATAAGATTCCGGAGCATATATGAATATTGTCATTTCCTAAGTTTAAAACCTACATCAAAATTATTTTAATTAAAAAGTCATATTATAAAATAGAAGACTAAGTGTTAGATAAAGATGGACGGAAAGACGACATGACTCTAGATTCCACACACATTTGATTCAAATTGTATTTCTTCCTTAGTGCATAGTTTCCTGCTTGTTCTTCTCAATAAAATCAGCACAATGTACGCGCAGTAGCTTAAAAATATTACGTTTTCATGTGTAAATTAATGTGACCTACGGAATAAATGATTATCTCACTTCGACTTCGACCCTTGAGTCACAGTAACTGAGTAGCGTAGTACAGTGTAACAAATATCTTTATAGTTACAGATTATTACATGATTACAAAATCTTTCAAGGACATAGTTGCATACCAATTGCTAAGTACCAGGAATGTAAATTAAGAAAACAATTTTGAATGCTTTAAAAATTAAACACTTTTACGGATTTCAAATGGCGTATATTTGTTTTTCGAATAAACCAACATTTTCCGCACTTTGTAGGTCCCATAGGCTCTGCCCCAGTCAAAAAGCCAGAAACTTTGGTTTGTACAAAAAAAAACAAATATATGCAATTATGGATTCAAAGATAGTATAGCTGAGAGAAAACCTGTGCGTAGCAGTGGTACATATAAATGGGTTGATGATGAATGAATCTATAGCAACAGTGAAAATCTAACAAATCGACAAATCCACCATGCTTTAAAAACGAAGCTGAAAGCATGATCAAAAAATCATTAACATTGTTTTAAACGCATTCACAAAATTGAAATATATAATACGTACCGTCGGTAGAATGTAATTTTGCACAAAAAGCAATGATGACCACCAGTTTATCCTACATTCTCTAGTCAAGTTCGCTACTACATTCCATAGTGGACCATCATGAATATAATGTAAAACACCAACTTGCAACAACACGGCAGTGGCTAGTAGTGGTAACATTCGCACTAGTCGACTGAGATAAAACAGATGAAGGTTCTTTAATAGTTTCACTGTAAAATAAAGAAAACGAATTATGGAGATCGATTTAATTTTATTTGAACAAAATAGGAACCAAGCAATTGATGGGGGAAACCGAGCCATAGATTAGGTCTTTAAGTTTATATCGATGCAAAACCAGTAGCATAAGGTTAAATAGAAATCGAGCGCGCTAACTAAGTCTCTGCTCAAAGTTTGAGATGACAGGATGAAAAACTTCTACCATAGTCAAAGACTCTTCTATGTAATAATACAAAAAATGCCAAGGTTATCTTATTTTTAAAGTAATACCCATAAGATTAAAACAGGTAAAGACTACTTATATAAGCAATAGAGAGTCAACATTCTTAAATATAAATATTTACTGTTGCTTAGTTTTCCAACAGTAGTATAGACGATCAGCAAACCACTTAGCATGAAGAAAGTATCAACTCCAATCATGGCAGTAGTCACCCATATTGAACTAAGTGACATAGCCCACTGCAACAGAGCAAGAAAAAATAAATTGCTGATGTTTGTCGTAATCAAGCATTTAGTCTTCATAGATCTATCTGTATATAAATGAACAGTGCAAGAAAAGAGAAGCTTATAAAAGATAATAGAAAATAGAATAAGAAAGATATTTAAACATAATACCTACGCTTAAATAAAATCAAAGTTAAAGCGCTAAACTGTTGACGATTCCTCTACTAACATGAGCCTGGCTCTTAAATAAGAAGAAGAACAACAGCTTCCTTAAATTAAAAAAAAACATACTACGGTATTTAAATAGGCAAACACTTAGATGGATCATCTGATCGAAAGTGATTACCGCCATCCATTGACATCGGCCGAGGGAACTAAGAACTTCTGTTTCCTTGACCTGCAATTTTACACTGGTTCTTCCTATCATTCAATTCGGAATTTTGTAGAGAGGTGACGATTTCAAGATAGGTATTGCCCTCTTTAAAAAAAGTGCACATTTGACCTGCGAAACCTTGGAATATCTACAACATACGGGTGGAACTGCAGCCTACGTCTAGTCCTCCTACTATGGAAAGAAGAAGGCGGAATTTAATCACAGAATTCCATCTCACACTCTACGTCATATATCATGTAAAGTATGTACCGATAAACAGGCAACTTTACATATATAGAGGTTGCATATGGAAGAACTTGTCACGTCCAGGTAAATTGTACTATAGAAATGGTGATTTTATTTCTACAAATGGTATTTTCTTCTTTCTAATAGTAATTATGAAGAGTCACAAATCCGGTAGAGATCAGGTTTATTTCCTTTTTTAAACATAAAGTGATTTAAACTTATATATAATAAAAAACAGAGTAAAGACAGAGATCAATTTTGTAATAAATAATGTCAAAATACCTGAAAAATGTCCGCGTTATTTAGAACAGGTGACGAAGTAGAAAATGTGTGCCCAATTACAATCCAAGCCATAGATATTGCTCTGATGCCATCCACACATTCTAAAGTACCGCGAACTGGTTTATATGTGATGAGACGACGAGAATTTGTGTACACTGAGAACGACTGACAAATAGTGTTGAGAGATTTGGGGTCTGAAATAAATAAAATATAATTTTATACCAAAAATGTTTCCTTATTCAAAAATTTTAAGTAACTTCCTTTATACATATTTAAATAAATACTATCTTACCTCGTTTACGAATAAGAGTATTCCAGATATCGTAGCTTGTACTAAGAATCGCCAGTAATCCAATTAAACTGAAGACGACACTGAAAAAAGTCTGTTACTCATTTGTACAGTCAACACATCAAACACATACAAACACTTTTCTGCAAATATCACCTCCAGACCGGCGGAAAAAGATTCGTCTATGTGTAGCTTGGTATGCTGCCTTCAAAATTGATTACATATTCTAGATCAGATATTATTTTCGAAACCAACTCGGTACACTACAGTTATCATATACCAGATATTTTCGATAACTTCCGATCTATTGTTCATTTCTTTCCTTGTCTATATTTAGCAAAATGAATGGAACTGTAAGGACAACAAACTGTTTGTAAACAGTATTATCTTTTTCTTAATAACTAATGAATAATAATTTAAAAACCCTCGACACAAAACTGTGTACTCCAAAAAGTCATCATCGATCAACCTCGTCCAGACAAACCGATTTTATTAACCGACTTCAAAAAAGGAGGAGGTTCTCAATTCGACTGTATGTTCTTTTTTCTTTTCGTTTTTTTTTGTATGTATGTTACGCGATAACTTCGGTATTTGTGAACCGATTTTCATGATTCTTTTTTTGTTGGAAAGGAGGTATTTCCATAGTGGTCCCATTTCATTTTGAAGAAAATCATCCACCTCAAAGGGTGGCTGTTCACGCATGAAGATTCATTTTTATAAATAGCGCCTAACTTTAATTTAGGAGCAATTACTTTTAGCAATTATTTAGTTGATTTTGCTATTTCTCCAATTCAAGGCGTTTTTCTCTCGATATACTTTGAGTAGTGTCGTAGTGAGAACCTATTTTTATTATCTCCAGTATCAAGCCCTGTATAGTGGCGAACTAGGGGATATTTCAATGAAACTTAGCATATAGACGTAATTCCACGTACTTTTGAGGTCGGTTATTTCAGTACTCTGTACTGAGATTATTTAAAGGCAATCCGATACAATTCAATGAGAATAAACACGACTGTTATAGTATAGGAGTTCAAAAGTTTAAATCATTAAATCAAGGTTACCAAAGTACAACAAATTTCAAGTCGATCGGATAAGTGCAGAAAATTAAATATTCCTTTTAAGAGTGAGATCGTTACAATAACTGAAAAAAGAACAGATGAACAGCTTTTTTTTTATAATACACGCCTATCAATAACAGTGATACGACGAGCCACTTAGAGCTTTAAATCGCAAAGATCTTAGGGGCATAAGTTGACAAGTCCTATGTGCCGGTAATTTCATCAGCACCCCTACCTTTCAAAACAGGAACGCAGCAATGCTGACATTACTGCTTAACGGCGGAAATAGGTACTTCCTTGGACGAACTCTTTCACAAGGAGCTTTACAGCTACAAAATGTAAAACTATAGCTAAGAAACATCCTAATTAAATTAGCTTTCAAATAAAAAAACGCCTTAAATTCTGGCCGGCAATTTGGGAGCTACGATGCCACAGTAAGAAACACAGATAGGCGAGTTTTTACACTCAAGAATGGCGCAAATTTGTATGATATAGACGTTGACCTACCAATAAATGGACGTCGGGTTCGCGCTAAAAAGTGTCCGCACGTGTAGGGTCGCATACAGAGCGTCAATCGCGCAATAGTCTTCGTTTGTTCGAGTGACAGCGCGATTGTCAATCATGCAGTAGTACAAGGCGATAGCACGAAATTCTCACAGGACATTGGCGAAATCGCCATTTTTTTACTTGACATTGGCAAAATCATTGATTATTTCGATGGAGCCATAACATTTAAAAGAAGAAGAAGATAAGCAGTACAAATAATAACTTGTAAAAATTACTGCAGTAAAGTGTGAAAATAGGATTTTGTATCATGTTTTCACTAAACAAATAAGTTGTGTTATCATAGTTGTCATTTAAAAGTGTTATTTTGTACAGTTTTATAGTATTTAATTTATATATAACTGAATCGTAAATATAAATTACAAAAGCACACGAAATAATGAAATAGCTAACTGTCCTTTTTCTACTCATTGCATGCGCAAATGATGGAAAGAGACTCATTAGGTCAGTTTCAAGAAAATACATTTGCCCGAAATAACATTAGCTCGAATTTTCATAAAGTGTTTTTACGAAGATTACAAAACAAAAGCTAATTTTGTCTTTGTGAAAGGCATCAAAATTACTCTAAAGCGTAACGGTTTCATTATAAATCGTTTTTCGGAATTACGGATATTTGAGTTTACGTTTAGTTAGAATATCGGTACATTTCTTATATTACACGCTTATTTTCACATTTGTAGTAATAATTGTATGTATGTATCTGCCCAACTCTTTATTATACCTTTAAGTGAATTTGTACAAAATTCGACATAATAATATATATAAAAGAATTAATTAATATTTACGAGAAAGGCTATTCCATTACACTTGTGTTCAAGTAATTTTCAGTCGAAGCTAAATATGATGCATTTTGTTAAGTTTCCAGTAGAAGCTAAATATGGTGTTTTTGGGCATTTAAATTGTTGTAAGCAAATTTAGGCAGTACTGCAATGACATTACAATTTAAATTAAATGTTTTAGTTTTTTATATTTCGTTATATGTCACTACGTTTGTATAGGGTAAGCTCGGACATTTTTTTCTTGGTTTTTGTATTAGACCCGATGTCCATATAGACGACGAAATCATAATTGAAATGTAAAAAAATACCAAAAATACTTACATAGCCACATAAACTCCCGGTGCCCAGGGTTTGTCGTTTTTGAACCGACAAAATTGTTCTTGAAAATTTACCAACTGAGTCCCAAAGAGATTCGGCAACGCCTGTTTTATGGTGCAAGGCTTGGGTAAGCAAACCGCTACTCTAAATTGTATATCACCGACATTAACTGCATCCGTTCTAAGAAGAATAAATATTTAGGTAATGTTAACTTTAGCTGTAACTTGCTTATTATATCCAGTAAACTTATTTATATAAATATTGTACACTTTGTGAGTAATCACAAAGGTCACAATATTTAATATTGTTAGTCTTTATTTAATGTTAACTATAGAGTAAATTCGATATTCTACTAAATTTAATATTTAGTTTTGATTATATATAATGCTAGTGCACGTAGTTTAACCTACTACATGGCTTCTATTATTATTACTTTTTATAGATAAATAACTATACTAAATTATTACAATTTTACAAGCAATTTATTGGTAACTATAGAATACTTACCTTGGAGTTTCTTTACTTTTTATCCCGTTCAGTGTTTCCAAATTCTGTCGCATTCTTTCATATAAATTTATGTCATCCTTCAAAGGACCAACTGCCTTTTTTACGTTTTCCAGTTCAGTTGGATCTCCAAAATTTACAAGATCTGATAACCCAATACTTATTTGACAATACTTCCCATCAATAAGCATATCATCGACTTCTTTATTAATACCAAGGCACTGACGGTAATTTCCTAGGTCCAGAAGATTGAATTGTAGAATCCCTCTAGGTATTCTTGGGCCTGCCTCGACAACTGTAGGTATAATAGAGTTAAGAGAATCATTATGAAAGTTGCCCTGAAACATGTTCAGAGAGTCGCAATTTGTGACTTTGAAAAAACATGTTTTTCATTTAATAGTATACGACTACTTACATGTCATCATCAACAGCGTATCGTTCAAAGACAAATATTCTAGTTGTCTGGCACATAGCTCAGGATCTAAAACTTCTTCGTATATATTTGGATCAAAGGGTGGATGGGTGGCATCCCAGTCAATAATCACAGCTCTATTATCATGTTCACTATTTACTATTTCAATGAAAACTAGAGTGCAAAACATAACAAAAGATATTTTAATCAACATCGTATTTAATCCAGTAGTAACCAAAATGCGAGCTTCTACTAACTATGTCCAATCCTCCTGTCGTCCGATATCAAACTACAACATGAATCAGTTTTTAATCGTATCTGTACTAAAAATCAAAGTTTATCAGCAGTGATAATAATATGTACCTATATTTCATGGACATCAATTACACAAAATAGAAGACAGCGACAAATGAGTTTTCAGGCTCAAAGGTGAGTTTTCTTACAGTGAGTCATCTTTTTAGAATCACTTTACCATTAATTAGTCAATTATTAATCAACTAGGCTATTTTCAGAGCCCAAGTATGATTACAGTCATGCCCTCTGGTACACTAAACACATTGCCTAAAGACCTTACATACTATGTAATATGTAAAAATACGAAACAATGCGTAAAAAAGTATAAAAACATTTTCTATCAAACGTTACCAGAATTAATATTATTAGATTTAATTATTAATACAAAGATCGATCACTCAGAAAAAACACTCAGAAAAAATTCCTTCGATCCGGTCGGATTCGAACCGACGTCTTCTTGCATACCGTGGCAGACGCTATACCAACTAAGCCACAGAACGAACTAACGGACCTCACGAATCTTTTTATGTGCTTGCGTCGTGTCTTTGTACTTGGTCTTTTAACGACTTTTTAGTCGTAGCGCCATCTATGAGAAATCTATTACAGATTTATCACCCAGTTAGCACCTTTACAGCTACCAGTCCTGGCGAGAGATGTCGCTATTCACTGTATTAATTAAATTTTTATTGAATTGATATTCAATTATTTTTTGTGAAATTACTCTACTAGTTTGTTATAATTATTAAAAAAAGACATTTCTCATTCAATAAAAATTTAATTAATACAGTGAATAGCGACATCTCTCGCCAGGTCTGGTAGCTGTAAAGGTACTAACTGGGTGATAAATCTGTAATAGATTTCTCATAGATGGCGACTACGACTAAAAAGTCGTTGAAAGACCAAGTACAAAGACACGACGTAAGCACATAAAAAGATTCGTGAGGTCCGTTGGTTCGTTCCGTAGCTTAGTTGGTATAGCGTCTGGCACGGTATGCAAGAAGACGTCGGTTCGAATCCGGCCGGATCGAAGTAATTTTTTCTGAGTGTTCGATCTTTGTATTAATAATTATAACAAACTAGTGGAGTAATTTCACAAAAAATAATTGAATATCAATTCAATAAAAATTTAATTATTATTAGATTTTTTTATATTTTATATATATATATCAAATGACAGGTGGAATAAGTAATGCGTCTGGTGGTAAGCGACACCCCTGTCCATAACAGTTGCAGTGCCACTCAAAACCTTAAATTGCAATGTTCTAAAGGGACTGCAAATACGCCTGTCACCTTGAGTCTACGTCATTAGGAGGGAGGCCTGGTCCTAGCTGCGACATATGGCATTTTGAGAAGTTGGCATTCTGAGAATCTGGCAATCTACTAACCGCTCACGCGATGCGCTCCTCCTGCCGCAAAATGGCGGCTATTTGGTTTCGCAAATTAGTAAAGAATTCAGTTTAAATACAAGTTTTTATAAATAAGAATTATTATTCTGCATTGCTAAATAAATACCATCCGTACTACCAACAAAAACATCTCAAATAAAATGCAGTAATACACCGCAAATCCTGCACTTAAAAAGCACTAATTAAGTTTTTGGTGTACTTGGATAAATATGATAATATTCCGTTTGAGTGGTTCTAACGTTTACCATGAAATTACTCCTTAAAGTTTAATTTATAAACATTAATATTCAGGGTAAACTTAGAAAACGCTACTTACGGTATGTTTTCAATAAATAAACACCGAAATCACCAGCCCAAACAATAACACACACGATTGTCGTGACGTATTTCTGAAGTTGTTTATTTTTTTTAAATGACAGACCCAGGCATTAAAAACTTTATGGTTTGCTAGAGTAGTTACCGAAATAGCAATTAATATTAGTTCTTTTACCTGTTATAACTTCGATATCCGATAAATCGGTATAAAATCATCACCGGCACCTCTAGGTGTGGTATGCGTCTACGGCTGCATGTATCGCGTGAGCGGCTAATGTGGCATTCTGCGAATCTGGCGTTCTGCTAATCTGATATTCTGCCTGTTTGGCTTTTAGCGTTTCTCGCATATAGCGTCAAAACGAGTCCGCACGTTTCCCCACATTGGTGATCAACAACGCAGACATTCTTTTGTTGTTTGAGTGAATTCACAAAAGTAAATTTACTTGTAATATGTTATGAAAATATAATAATAATTAATTTAGTTACAGGCAGAAATTTATTAAGTAGCTTTACTATAGCATCAGATAAAATCATGTATAATGAACTTAAGAACTCGTCATGTAATGATAGTTTATTATAAGTATTGATAATAAAATAAATTGCATTTATAACCTATAGTATAACAATGATAATCTAAATCATATTTACATGTTTTGATATAATTTTAATGGCTCATTAAAGTATTGTAAAATTATAAAATACAAAAATCCTGTCAACAATTTATGTTTCATTTCCGTGAATATGTAGTTTTTAAAAATAATAAAAAATAAATTCATATGAAATAATAGTGTCTGTCCTTCCAGTGCAGGCGGGAGTAAGAAATTGCTACACGTACTGAAAATGCCTCGAGGAGCCATTGGTCCATTGGTCCATGAAAGATCTTATAAGGGCTACTCTTCCAATGTCTCTCAAAAGGAAGCTGATGGACACGTGCATCCTTCCCACACTAACCTATGACGCGCAGATTTGGTCACTTACATAGATCCAGAAATTCAAACTCGGGGTCTATCAACGAGCAATAGAGCGCAGCATACTTGGTGTGAAACGGACTGAGCGAATTCGGAACACGACACTGCGCTCCAAAACTCAGATTGCTGATGTAGCCCAAAAAGCTGCGAAGCTGAAATGGAGTTGGGCTGGTCATATCTGCCGCACGCCTGAAGACCTGTGGGCCAAGGTAACCACCCAGTGGAGCCCCAAAAGCGTAAAGCGCCGCGGTAGACCGAGGAAGCAATGGCGTAACTAACTGGACACCTATGATAAAGCTTGGGTCCAGTTAGCTCAGAATCGGGATGCGTCGAGGGATCAGGCTAATTGTGATTGTAATTTTATTTGCAATAATACCTAGTTAATATATTTTTAACTATTAAAAGAGATAAAATAGTTGCTTTGAAATTTAGAATTTTTATTCAGAAAGTATAAATATTTTATACCCTCGGTATACTGCCGTCCGCTAACTAAACCGCGGCTAAGAGACAAAATATTTTTTTGCCGCGGCTAAGTGATAAAATATTTTTTTACCGCGGCTAAGTGACAAAATATTATTTTACCGCGGCTAAGTGATAAAATATTTTTTTAAAGTGTCACAACAAAACCATAACCCAGGGTTCTTATCATCTTAGGGTAAGTTCCGGTAAGTCAAAGACGTTAACTAATTTTAACTATTTTTAAAAGAGAATTTTGTGTTCTATTTTTTGCTTTTTAAAACGGATATTTTCATTTAGCCGCGTTTAGTAGACGGCCGTATAATAAAAGCACATCATTACACTAATACATTGTCAAGACGGAGATTTATAGATTTTAGGAATGCAGTTACTCGATAACATTTTTGTGCTTAAATAAGAGTCATAAAATTGTAAATATACATTTTTTTTCCATGTAGTTCATATTATTTTTAAGACTTTCATATAACAAAAGTACGGTCAAGGATTGCACTGGCTTTCTTGGAAACTTAGAGCGACGACACACGAATATGCGTTGTGTCGGCGTAGCAACACACGCCTGATCAGTCCCATATCTTTCTACATAAGATTTGTTTATAGTGCCCCTCCCTATCAACCTCTTGCACACCTGATCAGTGACGCTACGTTGTACTACATTATAATTTAGACTACATGCCACAAGGTGTGCAGCTCGCGAACCCTTAGCAAAGAGGCCAGATCTGTTCGCACCCTTAAATATATGATGGTTACTTTTGTATCTATTTACAACCTGGAAAGATTTTCTGTCCAGAAGACCTAGCCGCTGTAGACGTATTTCCAAACCTTTGTATATTATAATACATAATGAAGCTACACAATCTTAGTAGTGTTTGATGTTCGGACACTAAATAATGTTACATAGAAGAAATACTAAGATTGTGTCTTAGTTTCTTTTAAATTTAAAAAGTTGCAGAATATAGTGATTTAATTAAAAAAACCATTTCAATTTAAGGATTTATTTACGTATTTGGTTTCCCTCGTTTTGCCCTGATTAATCACAAGTAGATTTTTCGACGCTCCTTTTATCACCTCGTTGCTCTGAATTAGATTTTTTGAGATCTGCAAAACATAATGTTATTAGAAAAAAGAAAAAATGTTGAAAATTAATCTTATATACATATTTGTATCACATCACCACTTAAGAACGTTTCATATAATCGCAGAAGAGAGTTTGTGAAGACTATTTATTTGATAATTTTATTTGTTTACAAACGTCGCTTAAGTTAGACAGTTCAAACAGGGTGAAGTCTTACATGGGGTGACGCTGTTATCGTTTGGAAGTGTTACGAATAATCAAAGACTGAAAAATATCTGACATGATCCTGTATGTAACTATGATCTTGTAAAATAACTGATTGTCTTAAGCTGACCCCGGTAAGATTGCTGTACCCACTTGCTGGCATAGCTCTGTCAGACATGCGCAGAAATGTAGCGGCATCATACGAAAGAGTAAAAATGGCCATCGACACTCGGCACCCTATGCACAATCACTTCACTAAAATAACAGAGACTGAGGAGCCGGAAAATTTTTGTCAAATGTGTCGATCCTCTGAGCATTGAGCCGGCTCAAGCGAAGTGCAACATTTGGTGCGAAACAGTACCATCTACGTTCGTCCAGCCTTCTGAGAGTCTTCCTCTTCGACATGAATTGCCATGACTGATTGCCATGGAGTCTTTAAATAGGCCTCGGACTTAGGTTGGTTAGAGCAAGGACAATTTGTTCAAGTGGGGAATTTTGGATGGTTCTAACCTGGACTGCTTGCGTGGTGTGACTCAAACGATGGCCCACCTCATATCATGCCCTAACACCTGCATGCTTGAAGATTTAGTAGCAGCTACTAGTGACGCGGTCGGCGTGGCTGAGTTCTGGGCCACAATAGTATAATGTATGTCATCGATACGTAAAGAAGAAAAGTTATGATCCGATGACAATTATTGAGAAGGTTAATTCACCAAAAAGGGGAATAAATTGTCGATGCTTTATAAACAAGTTTGCATTGACACGACAGGTTTTTTGTGTTAGCTTGGGAAGTAAACAATTGTGCGACCACTCTCTGCGAATTCCCCACAAGACATTTAAAATTCGTTTTATGATTTGTCTTTTGGAAAGTAAATAAATGAATTAATCGCTATCCACTGATTATTATTTAATCACTGATTGAACGAATTGATAATAAAAGTTGTTTTCGGCAACAAACCCTTTGGGAGTTATTTATAATATATAGGTATATTATTAATTTGAATAATTTTTTATTATAAAAAATATTAATATATATTTTTAATTATATTTTTTATACATAGTGTAACAAACCTACTTTATGTAATAGACGGCCTTATGCCAGATTGTTCACTTTTAGTTCTCTAAGAATCCGCTAGATGGCATTATCCCATTTGGCGTTATTTCTGAATCGCGGTGTTAAGATTTTCCCTCGAATGGCGACTACTTGAACACAATTTTGTTTACGTGAAAAGAAATCTGAGAATACAGAGAGCTCAGTAAGGCAACCAGGAGTTGAGTCTGCTACGCGGATCTTTTGGTATTTCGTACGCTCATATAGGGTGAAAGATTATTGCCCATCATATAGGGTGAACTGAATAAACCTCATCTCGCGGAACGGTTTCCAGGAGTGAGTCCTTCTTGGGAACAACTGCCCGGTCCTTCCGCATAGACGGTGAAATTGTATTGGCGACATACAAGGTGAAAATAAAAATCTTCTGAACCATTTGGAGTTTCACTTGGCTTGTTGGTTTCGTAACCTCATCCAACGGACGAAAGAACCTCCCTCCTTTACAATAGTATATAATTATTAATGCTGTAATGTATTATAATTATAAAAAAATAAATTAATATATAAAAATTTTAAAACTTACCGCCTCCTAAGAGCACCTTGAAAATAATGGCACACGGAGAATCCACCATAATTGTAAAAACAAAGCTGATAATCAAAATTATAACTAATTGACCGCAGAACATGTACATCTGAAACATAAAAATAGTTTTATAAAATCCTGTTCCGACGAATTTTTTTTTTATTAATTTCTTCTTTCGTGACCGTAGTGTATCATAATACAATAAGTAAGTTTATTAGTAAATTTTTGTCCTATTAATCAGTAATGAAAATATTTATATTTTACTTTTACTTATATAATTGACACAAGAGTATTTATTACACACGCAATATTTATCATATATAACCATAAACTTTTTGCGCCTATAAACCTTACACATTATGAGTTTATTCTAAGAGCCAAAAAATATTTAGGGGATGTTTCTATTTAAAATCATTCATTATACAAAGACGAACTATCGAGTATATAATCAGAAATAGAGACGAAATAATAAAAAAAAACCTGGCAACCTATCAGGCAAATGAGCCATAAATCACTTTTAAATATCAATTCTCGTTTGCGCTGAAATCACAAATTAGAGAGCTGAAATAGTACAGCGCCAACATCTGACCTGTGTGTACGTCTCCGTATATTCCAAAAATATTCTGTACAAACAGCAAAACATCTGACTACAAAACAAACGGAATCACATTTCATCCGTAATTAAATATGTAATTTTTAAATTTTCGTCCAGCAAAGCTCAAGTTAAACTGATGGATTTGAAGTGAAATAATTGACGACACCCATCAATTGTTTCGTATTCGGGCTGGCCAATCGGAGCGCAGCTGTGACCGTAATAATTTGGTAGAATAGTTTTCAAACGAATTAAATGACGTTTCGTCTCTATTTCTGGTTATATACTCGATGGATCGAACAAACACATAGAAAAAGCCTTCGATCCGACAGTTGACATCCAACACAAAAATCCACAACGAACACATTAGAAATTGCTAAGTTCAATTGCGAAGAGCCCCGTAGAAACAAAAAACGCTGGTTTGTGTCCAGTAGAATCAAAGAAGTTTTTCTTTATGTTTATTCGGTCTTTGTATCAATAATAATAACAAACTAGTAGAGTTTTAGTTTTAATTCAGTAGCAGTAGAGCTCCTTGAGAAAGATTTCGTCCAGTGAAGTACTGCCACTTTACCTATTTCTATTGCCAAGTGGTAATGTAAACATTAAGGGTGCTGGTGAAATTACAGGCACGTGGGACTTGTCAACTTATTTCTCAGGGTGGCAGGTTCAGTGGCAGCATACCTCAGATCTTTGCAATTTAAAGCTCTGAGAGCCACAACTATTGTGGACAGGCGTGTCGCTTACCGCCAGGTCCACGACGTGTTCGTCCCATCACTTGGTATATTATAAATATAAATAAATAGAATGTTTTCACGTAAGCGAATGTCAAGGTAGCAAAAACTTCATGATATTCAATAAAACATTATATAGTCGGAGCCAATTATCATTATAAAACGTAATGTAACAGAATTCAATTTATTGTAATGTGCTATAGGAAAGGATAAATCTTAGCTAGAGAAACGGTTTACTAAGATATCTATGAATCGCATTAACAAGTTCGATCGTAGTTTCTTTGTTTATAAATGTTACATAATTTTGACAACTTGAACTGGTTAAGGTCGCAGAGAGAATGGTGCTGGTGTCGTTAGAATCGGTTGATTTGATCAGACATCTGATATGATTGATTCTACGACATAATGGTCGTTGGCAGGGTTCCCACATGAAAATAAGGAGTGAGGTTAATGGTCCATGCTTTATAAAAAAGCTCATTGACAAGAGAGACTTTTGGGTGAGATGCTTGGAAAGTGAACATCCGAGCGCTGCAGACCCTGTGAACTGGCCGCGTGACATTTCAAATCCTTTATAACCTGATTCATGTTTTGTACTTTCGAACTAATTACTGTGAAAAGTGGATAAACGTATTAATTGCTATCAACTGACGTTATTATAGGTTATTACGTATATCGTAATTAAATTAATAAAATTTCGAAAATAATCGGTACTCACAGTAAAAATTATTATAAGTAATTATTTAAATTAACGATCGTAATACATATTTACACCTCGTTTATAATAATAGCATGTATCGTTCTATTAAACCATAACAAACAAAAACATTAGAAGCTAAAGAAGTTAAATTAAAAAAAAACAGTTCCAGATACTCACAAAATTTAACACAGAAAAGTAAGCGTGTTGCGTAGCTGCTCCGTGTATAACAAATTGTATGGGAAAATGCAACAAATACATCGCATACGAAAGCCGAGACGGTAATTTCCAAAGTTTCAGTGACAGGAACCAGTTGATCGGGCCTAAAAGTGTTAAACGATATTATACTTCACTATTTAAAGAGATTGGCGGCGACATTTCATCATTTCACGTACACACAAGTCTCCTAATCTACTTGTTATAATGTAATAAATACTTAATATAATGTAAATATATTAGACAATATCACATACGTTGCTCCGATCCCAAAGTAAGTAATTAAAGCGCTTGTATTATGGAAATGGGAAAGAACGACGGTACCACAAACACCCAGACCCGAGACAATAAAGAAAAGTTTTCTAGGTTGACCCGACTGGGGATCGAACCCGGAACATATGAAAACCGGTGTCAAGCCACTCGACCACGGAGATCATCGACGTCGAGATTCAGGCGTTACTTTTTGCGGAAGTCCATGTTAATAATAATGCGAGTAAAGTAATTTGTAACTCCGCAAACACGTGGAAGTTAAACTGTGCAAAATACCTAAGCTTGTTTGACTTTTTTTTCATGCAGTTAATTTTTCCACTCTCCGCCCCATAAAATTAATAAAAGAAGTAATATGCGCAACTACAGTCACAGACACCACCATCAAAAATATACCCGACACGTGTTTCGCGTGGATACGAGGTTATCGTCAGTGGTTGTTGATTGTTCGACATTCGGCGAAGACGTCGGCGAAACACATGTCGGGTTTTGGTGGTGGTGTCTCTAACCGGTTGTTACGCTTGTGTTATTAATTTCACGAGGAGAGAGGGTGAGAAATTCAAATGCATGAAAGAAAATTCAACACAAACATCATTGACTTACAAATAAATGGACGACGGGTCTAATACAAAAACCACGAAAAAATGTACCAAGTCAACCTATTTAAACGTAGTGACATGTAAAGGAATATGAAAAAGCTAAAACGTTGAATTTAAATTGTAATGTCATCGCAGTACTGTCTAATTTTGCTTGCTTCGCTGTCAGTCGAACAAACGAAGACTAAAGCGTGAATGATGCTCTGTATACGATTTTAACGCCCTATAAGTTCGGACACTTTTTAGCGCGGACCCGACGTTCATATAATTGTAAGTCAATGACAAACATAGTTATTTTGCATAATTTAACCTCCACCTGGTTCGTGGAGTAGCAAATTAATTTTCTTCCGTTTTTAACCGACTTTAAAAAAGGAGTAGTTTCTCAATTCGACTGCTTTTTTGTACGTATGTTATGCGATAACTCCGTAAATTTTTAAACCGATTTTGATGATCTTTTTTTGTTGGAAAGACGGTACCGCAGTAGTAGTCGCATTTCAATTTGAATAAAATATTCTACCTCTAACTAGGTGGCAAACTAGGGGATGAATGACTTTTGAGGTCGGTTTTTTTGTAGTAGAAATTATTATATAATAAATACATTACGGTATAGTCATGTGCAACAGGATGTACGTACACACTTTGCGAAATTGAAATACGTCTCTTGTAGAAGATGTTAAATGACACTACGAAATATACATAAATATTAGATAGATGTATAAATATTTTTGTATTTTTTTACATGTAGTTCTCACCTCCGTAACCTTCAGCGCAAGCAAGAATGAGCCAGCCAAGTCCAAAAGCCCACATTGGTCGCATGAAGGAATTTACAAAATTGTCATAAGTTTGGTTATCAAAGTCAGCATTTTTCATAGGCTCGGTTGCGTAGAAAGCCAACCCTAATACAGCTAAGTCAAAAATCCATAATATACATTTCATGACCTGTAAAACAATAATTTCTGTAATTTCATTTTTATCTGATTTAGCACGCTATATCCGAGACTATAAACTAACGCTAGGGTGGACATTATGTACGAGAATTTATTCATTGTGTTATAAAGAAATCATTTTATCGTATTAAACAAATTATCTAGTTGTACGTGTCTTTTTTTGATCAAGTAGGTAATGGCGCGTACAAGTAGTGCGTCTGGTGATAAGCGACACGTCTATTCATAATAGTTATATGGCCACTCAAAGCTTTAAATAACGAAGACCTGATGGTCACTGCCACTGTGTCCGTTAGCGTGAAACACGAAGTTAACAAATCTTATGAGCGTGTAATTTACCAGCACCCTCACGCTTCAAAACCTTGACGTAGTAATGCTCATTTACCGAATAGACATGTTGAGAATGTTGTCAACATTTTTTCACAAAATGTGCATTATTTAACAAAATAGAATAATTATCAACTTCGGTTCGAATCCGACCGGATCGAAGGAATTTTTTCTGAGTATTCGATCTTTGTATTAATAATTATAACAAACTAGTGGAGTAATTTCACAAAAAAATAATTGAATATCAATACAATAAAAATTTAATTAATACAGTGAATAGCGACATCTCTCGCCAGGTCTGGTAGCTGTAAAGGTACTAACTGGGTGATAAATCTGTAATAGATTTCTCATACATGGCGCTACGACTAAAAAGTCGTTGAAAGACCAAGTACAAAGACACGACGCAAGCACATAGAAAAATTCGTGAGGTCCGTTGGTTCGTTCCGTGGCTTAGTTGGTATAGCGTCTGGCACGGTATGCAAGAAGACGTCGGTTCGAATCCGACCGGATCGAAGGAATTTTTTCTGAGTGTTTTTTCTGAGTGATCGATCTTTGTATTAATAATTATAACAAACTAGTGGAGTAATTTCGCAAAAAAATAATTGAATATCAATTCAATAAAAATTTAATTAATTATCAACTTTTATTTGTTACTTCTAAGGTTTTAAACTCACCCTTGTTAATCGAATTTTCTTTTCTCGCCAAAAGTGGATCAAGTACCCAAAGCACATCCCGACAAAGAAAGGTGAGCACCTTGTTAACGTATTGTTGTAATAGTAACTCCAGTATTTATTTTCCTGTTCTCGAGTCAATCTGTAATTAAAAAAAGTTTATTCAATTCAGTGTAGCAGGGTTGCCAAGTAATGAGAATCTTGCGCGCTGTATGGGAGGTTTTCGGTTCAACATCCACCGAGAGAATCCAATTCATTGTTTTTATATCATTGCGCAGTTTACTTAACTAGCACTATGGTAAAGAATCTTGGTAGAAAATACGTGTCGAAGAAAGTCCACACAACTCATCAAAAACTTCAACTCCCTCTGGAATAGCATGAGAAGTTTGGCCAAAATTTAAATAATATCCATGAGCCGCCGAGGGGGCATGTTGTGGGCACGACTTGATCGTAAAAAACACTTTTAAATATGTATTGATTAAATCAATTTATAATATTAGGGGTTAAAGTATGAAATTGCCGTTTTATTGCAATAGGTTCTTTGAATTTTCATAGAATCTTCATGGTTTGAGGTTTTCGAATGAAACTTTTTTCAAATGGTTTCTGTGATTTTTTTTTTTTAAATTTGAAACATTTGAATATCGACTTTCAATTGTTTTTGTTATTCAGTTTAGACAAGAAAGATGGATACTGCGAAAATTCGACTGATTTTTGAATACGAGTTCCGACGCGGAACTAACGCGGCAGAAACAGCCCGCAATATCAATGCTGCGTTTGGAGAGGAGTCTACTAATGAACGCACCGTGCGATTTTAGTTTAAACGCTTTCGTGATGCAAATTTCGACATAAAGAACGAGCCACGAGGAAGACCGCCCACACAGGTGAATAACGATGAATTAAGAGAGATAGTGGAAGCCGATCCTAGTCAAACTACTCAGGAATTAGCGGCATGGTTTAACGTTACCTTACCCACAATATTGACTCACCTGCGTCAAATCAATAAAATAAAAAAATACGAAAAATGGGTGCCTCATGATTTGACTGATCTGCAGAAAGAAACGCGTGTTGAAACTTGTGTTGCCTTGTTGAACCGGTACAGAAATGAAGGAATATTGGATCGAATTGTAACATGTGATGAAAAGTGGATTCTTTATGATAACCGGAAAAGAAAAATGCAATGGCTGACCCCGGGTCAAATGCCACAACAGTGTCCTAAAGCAAAACTTACCAATAAAAAGGTAATGGTAACTGTTTGGTGGTCTCAGCATGGTGTTATTCACTATAGTTTTCTCCGATCTGGTCAAGCAATAACGGCAGATGTCTATTGTGCCGAACTCCGAACCATGTTGACAAAACTAGCAGTAAAACAGCCCCGACTCATGAATCGATCTTCACCATTATTGCTCCACGACAACGCGAGACCTCACACAGCACGAGAAACCATTTTGACCCTTCAGGAACTGCAGTTAGAAACCATTCGTCATCCTCCGTATTCACCAGACCTTGCTCCAACGGACTACCATTTTTTTCGTGATTTGGACAATTATCTACGTGACAAGAAGTTTTCTTCCCAGGAGGCAGTACAAAATGCTTTCACACAGTTTGTCCAGTCAAGATCGTCGGAGTTCTATCGCAAAGGCATTAATAACCTTCCCATTAGATGGCAGCAATGTATAGATAATAATGGCAACTATTTTGATTAAATAAATTTGTTCAAAATTTAAAAAATAAACAATTTAGATTTTCAGTACAAATCGGCAATTTCATACTTTAACCCCTATTATTTAGAAATAAATTTATTCAATCAATTTGTGTTTATGCAATACTTACGTAGGTCTTATATAAGTACCAGTGAAATTATTTAGGAAGACGTAAATCGACGATGCCGTAAGAGAAACTAATAACGCAGCAGTCAACGCCGACCAGGCGAGCCTTTTTTTGCCTGATAATACCCAGAATAAAATCAACGGAGACAGGATATGTAGCTGCATATCAATTGCTAAGTACCACGTTTGAGGTACGCACTGAAAATGAAAATAGACTAAATAATGGAGCAAATATTTAGTAAATCACGAGAACTTTTTTTATACACTTATATATTTTTTAACTTGTCTTATAAGTAGCAGAGTATATGGGTCATAAAGAAAAAAGGAAGAAAAGGTGTTCCGGCTACTTCAATTGAATTTAAATATATTGTCTAGATTCAATTGTCTAGATTATATTATTTGACCATGAAAACTAATACTTTTTGAGGACCATTTGCATCTAAGTGATATCATTAGATTTCTTTCAACTATATGAAACAAAAAATTTCCCGTCCAGTAGACTGTTCGGATGCCGAATGTAAAAGTTTGAAAGACAGTTAAAAATGCATAAAATTGCATAAATAAACTTTCTTTTGTTTTGTGTTATCTGTCATATAAAATTAAATACATTCCATTGTTAGGCAAAATATCTACATTTGTTGTTAAAGATTTATAACCTATATAATTCAATAATTTGTACCACATAACACAGAACATATTTAACTTGTGATAAATACCTAAGTGATATTAGTCATCAATCACACAATTCAGATGAATCACATAATCCATTAATTACTTAAGAGGCTATGCTACCTTAGCTCGAATTCAAACTTTTCCCGTACTAGTACGGTCCATTTTCCTTAAGTCAAGCGGCAAAAACTCTGGCATTATATCAAAATTATTAATTATAAAGTATCTATTGAATTCTTGTAAAATTACGAGTTAAGTTTGTGTTTTTTTCTATCGTGAAAATTTTTATGAATCGTGTTTCACACCGTATAGTAATCAAAGTATTTCCTCGATTTTACAATATATCTTTTTCAAAGTGATTGATTCAACAGTCATTGTTATGCGATATAATCACCCAAAGCCATTTGAGGTTACATCGACTCTTAACATTACACTCACGAATTGCAACAAAACTATAATACATACCATTGGTCGAATATAATTATGTACATAAAGCAATGTTGACCACCAGTTTATCCTACACTGTTGCGTCACAACAGCTACTGTAAGCCAATTAGGACCGTCATGAATGTAATGTATAACACCAACATGCAACAGTATGGTAGCGGCCAGTAGCGGGAACATCCGCAGAAGGCGATGAAGGTAAAATAGGTGGAGTTTCTTTAATAGTTTCACTGTCAAATAATAATAATAATAAATGCTTTTCATATAATACATTTTTAGTATAAAGAAATTTGACTAGTAGGTACATAGTCCTTTAAAACATATTTATGAGAAATGGTATGACAAAAATATACTTTTTTAAATTTTTCATCGTACAGTCAAAAATCGGGCTTTCAGTAACTATCATACAGCCAAACGTGACTGTCGTGAACTTCGTGTATTTAAAACACGGGCTAAGCTTGGAATACGTGACCTAGCATCTTTTATTAAATGAAATTTCAACTTTCTGGAACCTTTGTGAAAATCTTAAAATTTTCTTATAGAAATGAAAAATATTGAACGTTTACATATAAATTTGCTAATTCAAATTTCAAATATAATTAGAATCATGTCATGTATCTAAATATTAAATTAACGTATTAACATATTAAACTAATACCCATCACTAATTCCAATAAAACCAAAATAGAAAAAGAGGGTCTACTTATGTATTTGCAAATCAAAGAGTCGATTTCTTGAATCAATGCTTACCGTTGCTAAGTTTTCCAACAGTAGTATAGACGATGAGTAAACCGCTAAGCATAAAGAAAGTGTCCACACTGACTTGGCCTGAAGTCATCCATATAGAATTAAATGAGAAAATCCACTATAAAAGAGTAACAAACAATTAAGTGAAAACAATTTTGTTGAGTCAGACAGCCTTAAATATTTGCCACATTGAGAAAGTATATTTAATATCGCAAATATGTTGCAGGTCTTGGGACATAAGTATCTTATGTTTATGAATTTGCTGACCCTCCCAGTCCTTCAATCCGATGATGCCAACGACAAAGGGTTTTGCGCAGGCAGAAAACTCCACAACCACATTTATTTTGTTTTATATAATGTAGATTTTTTTCATATATTAATATTGCCCATAAAAATAAGTAAGTATGCCTCTTTTCTATCTTCTGTGAAGAATATGCTTTCTCACAATGGCTCAGTGTAAGTAAACTCGGTTTCTTTTTTCTAAGGCAATTTTCAAATCAAATAAATAATACTTAAAAGCCAAAGAAAGAGACGGATTTAACGTGTCATAAAAAAACATATACCCGAAACAAATCCAAATTATTTAGAAGAGGTGGTGGATAGGCAATTAAGTGCCCGAGTACAATCCAAAGCATAGTTATTGCTCTGATACCGTCGACACATTCTATTGCACCGCGAACTGGTTTAAACGTGATGAGACGTCGAGAATTTGTGTACACTGAGAACGATAGGCAAATTGTGTTGAGAGATTTGGGATCTGAAAATAAAAAATATTTTCTAGCAAAAATTGTCGTTGTTAAAAATTTAAAAGCTACCTTTCAAGCCAAAGTACTTAATATTTTTTCATACTATACAAACTATAACAGTCCCTGAATATATAAAACGAGTCTTTATAATATTTTAGGATGCATATAACCCGGCTACCCTCAAAAAGTTTAACTCAAATTTACTCCCATATGATTGTAACTGGAATGCATTAATGCTCACATTATTGCATGGCAGCAAAAATAAGTAAGGTGGCAGAACGTCTCTGAACGAATTCTTTCACAAGGTGCTTTACTGCCGCTAAAAAGACATACGTGTAAAAGTCATAGCATTTGCTAATATACTACAGGAGCTAACCTCGTTTACGAATAACCGCATTCCATATATCGTAGGTTGTACTAAGAATGCCCAATGCACCAAATAAACTGAAGATGACACTGAAAACAAAAATCTATTTGTAATAGTACATTACTTTATTCTTGATGATTTCAAATCTATTTCAGATAATGAAGAAAATGAAATGGCAACAAACAGTGTTGTTAACTGTGTTAGTACTTATAAACATCTAAGTCTGTAACATAATTTTCACAATAAATATTATGTTTCACACACGACTTCGAAGTAAACTTAAACAGGAAACAAAAATTACTTACATAGCGACATAAACCCCTGGTGCCCAGGGTTTGTCGTTTTTGAATCGACAAGAGAGTTCCCAATAATTTTCCAACTTAATTCCGATGAGATTTGACAATGCCTCTTTTGTGGTGCAAGGTTTTGGTAAACACATGGATAATGTAAAGCGTAAAGCATTCAAATTAACTGCATCCGTCCTAAAAAGTAAAAATTGAGTAGCTGTTACTTAAGGTAATGTTTCTAGGGCATCACTTCTAGAGAAATGAAAAACCTAGATCTTGACCTTGTTGGTATCTATAAACGGCTGATAGTATGAAATAGGCAAATCATTGAAAACTAAACTATTACATTAGTTTAGTAGACGAATGGCTCATTCGTCAAATGACTGGCAATCTTAAATAGCCCAGTTCTTGATATGGCTAATTTGTTTGCAAGAAATTTTGTAATACACTAAATTTAGTCTTAACATGCCAGTGTATCTTTGTATAACTTGTAGTGTTTCTAACTTGACTAATACTAAGTAGACTAATAAAGGAATTTAAATAAGAAATATTACGACTTTAAAAGCAATTTACTGTAACATTAACATAATTTTAATTCAGATTCATTACCTTAACATTTCTTTTCTTTCTACTCCATACATCGCCTCTACATGTTTTCGTAGTCTTTTATACAAATTTATTTCATTTGTTAAAGTATCACCAGCTTTGTTGACGTTTACCAACTCATTTGCACCGCCTAAGCTTACAAGATCTGACAATCCAATATTTATTTGACAATACTTTCCTTTAATAACCATATTATCGATTTCTGTGTTAATACCAAGGCATTGGCGGTAATTTCCTAGATCTAGTAGATTTCCTTGCAGAATTCCTCTCGGTATTCTTAGGCCTGCTTCGAGAACTGTAAGAATAATTTTCGTTACACAATATCACTACAAACTTCATCGTTAAATGGCAATTAATAAATCATTCATTTTTACGTAAATATAATTGTTTACAGTCTATTTATTACAGTTGATTATATTTATTACAGTTAACTTTTTTACAGTGTAAATGTGAATGGAAGCCGACTTATTAGGTTATGTGACTATGGTTATAACACATTTGCCTAGAAATATAACGCAAAGAGTTGTTTACAGCGTTTCGTTACGTTGCACTGTATTATAGTTGACACAAATGTAAAAACATATATGTTATTAACTAGTTACCAACTAATATTTACATGGCTTGAAACAAATGATATAATACCTTAAGCCGGGTACTCACAAGCGAGCTGTAACCGTAACCGTTGCATGTTATGTTACCAAAAATTATAATGTGTACGTTCGCGAGCTTGCCGCGGGCGGAACGCATACGGTTTGCAGTGAGCCGACGATAACCAGGTACGTACTCATTCTAGCCAGTGAAGACTGTTTCACGCGTACACACTAGAACGTCGTCGCTACTGTATCTGTCATGCTACTGTTATAGCTCGCTAATGAGTACCCAGTTTTAAATAATATGTTTTAATATAAGATAGAAAATTAGAAGGCTGGGCTCTGTAGCATGATGCCCACGAGGCTAGCAATATTTCCACTCTTGATGGCTAAATGTGTTTTTTGGCATAAGAAGCGGCCAACCTTTTTGAATGCGGAGATGTTGACGAGGCACTGACGGTTCCCTTAACAATTTTGTTCTTGTGCATCCTTGAGATCCTGGATTTGTAATACAAAAAAAGGCACATAGTTGTGGCACTAGCCGAAGTTGGCATATTTAAGTACATTGCTATTGCGGTGGAGCCACTGATACCCCCATTTGGGTGAACAAACACAACGTTCAGAATATGATTTTATAGAGTGCTACATGGCGGGATACCCAGCCAGCACTTCATACACACGAGGTCATGGTGTCCAAGTTCGTCACCATACATGCATTGGCGGGAATGGACCGTTATTGCTTCTAGTTCGAGACAGAAACTTAGGGAAAGGGAAAACAATTTGGAACAGTGTTGTAGTTGGCCGAGAGCCGAAACTGTAGCCAATATATGAACTGTGTCTTTCTTTAGGATTGCTGATATTTATATTTGTAATCATAACAAAAATCACGAAAGTAGTTGTAGAGTTTATTCCATCGTTAAAGATACGTTCTGTGTATCATTAACTTGTACATTGATACAAGTTATGAAAACAAAAATCTATTATAGTACTTACATGTCATCCTCAAAAGCGTATCATTGAAACTCAAATAGTCTATTTGTTTTGTACACAGCTCAGAATCTAAAGCTTCCTCGTATATTTTTGGATCAAACGCTGGATGTTTGGGATCCCTTGTAATAAACATGATTCTACTATTATGATCACTATTTACTATATGAATTAACACTAATATGTTTAATATTACAAAAATAATTCTAATTGATGTCATTTTTATTTAAAGTTAAATAATGTCCACTACATACAAAAATATTGAAGGTGATACTAGAACTAACAAGTAATCAAAGTCCTTAAACCCAATTGAGTTTCAATTTTAATCTTATCCGTACCAACAATCACGATTAATCAACAGTGGATATATTTATTAAATAAACTACGTAATTCTGAACAGCGCAATATGTGTAATATTTGTTATAAATTGCTCGCGGGAACCTAGGAAATTATACTTACCCTGAAAAGAACTTAAAGCTATAGGCCTACCGCTTAACTGGGCAGGTTCCTGAGATAGCTGCGAGGTGCGGCAGGAGTGGCAGTTTATGTTACAGTTATGTCATGCTGCACACGGGATAATTTCAACAAGATTTTTCCTGAAATGATAATAAAAAACTATTTCATCGATAATTGAAATGAATAGGCAAGCCATTTGGCACTTATTCAAACAACTTATTTTTCAAATTCAAATTCAAATTCATTTATTTTTCAGACAACTTAGTCCATATTTGTTAGTAACAATAATCTTATGTGCTAAGTTAGTAGAGACAAAGAGGACAAAAACAATTATCAAATAGGTGCAATTACATTATTATTATACATTATTATTATACATTATTATTAATATTACTTACATATTACATGTAACTCGGTAAACCGCCGAAAGACAGGCGAGTCCATTCTTACTTCTATCATCTTTAGGATACTATTGGTGCTCCCACGCAGTCGCAACATCTGTGACGCACTTTTTTTGCGCATGATTGCGTAAAAATCATCCACGCATGCATCCGCAAACATGCCAGATGCACTGCAAAAGCGGGGAAGCCTCAACAGAACCCTAAAGATGTTATTGTACAGTACACGCAAGGAGTTGTAAGCCCGCTGCGTAAAGTTGGTCCACAGTGCACCTGTATAAAAATTCTGACAGAATGCTCTAAAAAGCGTTATTTTTACATTAACAGAGCACTTGAAAAACCTCTGGGCCAACATGTTACCGCGCACTGACAACGCTCTACGCTCTCTCTCCACATCATCATCATCTCCAAGATTCTCATTTACAATGTGCCCCAAGTACTTAAAACGAGAGACACGATTCAAGGGTACACCATTAAGTAGAAGCGGTGGAATGTCACTGTGACCTTTATATTTAAATACCAGAAACTCGCTCTTCTTTTCGTTGTACCTTAGTCCATGTCCCTCGGCATAAGTTTCACACACCTGCAGTATCTTTCTCAGACCACCGATTGATGGGCTCAGCAGCACCATGTCATCAGCATAGCTGATGTTATTAACACTGATACTGTCTATTCTACACCCAACGTTTGTACTCCTGAGATCACTGATCAACTTATTCACATATATGTTGAAAAGTCTAGGCGAACTCAATCCACCCTGCCTTACACCACATTTCAACGTATACTCGCTAGAGAATGAATTCGCCCATTTAACAACATTTTTTTGACTATTATACCAATGTGATAGTATACCTACAATTTCAGGAGCAACACCAATATTTGTTAGTTTAGGCCAAAGTATGTTATATGAGACCAAATCGAAGGCTCTTGACAAATCTAAAAAACAGGCATATATAGGTGTCTTTCTTTTCAAATAATAGTCCACAGTGTATTTCAGTGCCAGTATAGCACTCTCTGTCGACATACCCTCACGAAAGCCGAACTGAGCGTCATCTAATTTTGTGCGGCTGCTAAGGTGATTATCGATTATCCTATCTAAGACCTTTGCTACCACTGTTGCTAAAGAGATGGGTCTGTAGTTGCCTTTATCTGCAATATCACCTGTACGATTTTTAACCAAAGGTATAACAACTGTTTTCATTAGGTCCGGAGGTAAGTATGTGTGTCTCAGACAGAAAGTGAACAACATGGACAAAAGCCTATTTATGTGTGGGCCTGCATGCTGTAAGTGCTCAATACTGAGACTGTCATGCCCCGGCGACTTACCTCTTTTCATATTTTTAATTGCAAGTGAAACGTCCTTACTAGATATATAAATAGGTTGTTTGACATGACAAGTCTCAGCACCGAGCACCCCACAGGAAACAGGAGGAGACTCGACCTTGAAATGTTCCCTAAAAACATTAGCAATACTAGATGGGTCACTGAAACCATCAACACTAACTGGTAAGCTTGGCTTCAGAGTATGTTTCCTAGTATTTTTCCAGAACTTGTCAAACTGTTTCGAAGCATGTTGTGATGCAAGCATATCTTGTCTAATCTGCTCCCGATTGTTTTGACAAAACTTTAGTCTAGATTTAAAATTTCTACGGCTAAGACACATTTTATCATAGATCGGTCCACTCTCTGGTTTTCCATAGGATATATATATTTCAAAATCCAATTTAGCTTGCCTGTGTGCCTCCGATACATGCTTATTCCAACCCAGCACGACTTTACGTACATTGTTTTGGTCTCTATTTACTTTCCTTAGACGGCTTTGCGCTGTGGCATTTCTCAAAACCTGTACAATATTAGTATACAACTTATTTATTACACTATGATGGCTTAACTCATCACACATACTATCGGCACAATTATGGAATTCAATAGGAAAATTAATAAGTTTTAACTGTTCATTACATATTTTAGTATAATTTTCAATTTCATCACAATTTCTTACCCCCCACAAAAATTTGTTTCTAATATAATAATCCGACTTAAGTTTAGCCTTAATTAAATTTTTATTTTTTTATTTATCTCTTTTATTTTATTTATTTATTTCTTTATACATTTTAGGAAAATTCACGGACAAATAATACAATTATAGTATACTTAAATATGAGTAATTTAATGCCATTTACGAGTTTCCACCAAAAGTACAAAAGTACTTAGCAAGCCAAAAGGAGATTATAGAAGAAAACAAAGAACACAGTCACTAAATTTAAAAAAAATTAATAGACAATTAAACGAAAAAACCGGCGAAAAAAACGAAAAAATATTCATCGCCAATCACGTGATATGTCAAAGTGACTTTTGGTCACTTCTCGCCTGACTGTGTCTATGTTTGAACAAAACAAATCAAATTCAGAATGATTTACTGTCGCATTGTTAAAAAGTCTCAATGCACGCACGATGTACGTATTTTGCCTATAATTAGTGCTCGCAAACGGCACTTGCAGAGGTGGTCGACATCTGTAATGCAACAGGTTTTTGCGCAGGTTTATGTGTGACAACAATTCTGGACAATCAATATTACCGTTGGCGACCCTCATCAGAAAACTGACGTCACTAATCTCTCGACGTACACGAAGCGGCAAAAATGGTACCTAGTACACCTATGCTCATAACCTGATGAAAATTGTTTGGTTTTGTAGTCCAGATAAGGTAAAAATGTCTGCTGAATTGCCTCCAACGGAGACCTATAGGTTTCATAGCATGTATTCCAGGCTTGTGAAGCATACCCAAGATGACTCCGTACAAAACAGCAATAAAGAATCTTAATGCATTTGATATTATTGAACGTCGCTGATGTCCGCGTAATGAATCCAAGTTCCTTTGATGCCTTACTTACTACACACTCAATATGCTTGTCAAAAAGTAGTTTGTCGTCATGGAGTACACCCAAGTCCCTCATTTCCCTGACTCTCAATATGTTGGTGCCATGTAATTTGTAACCAGTGCCTATAGTTGATGTTTCTTTATAGTTGATGTGTTACGGCTGAATGTCATATAAAAACATTTGGACACATTAAGTTCAAGCCTATTTATGGTACAGAAAGCTTCAAATCTACTTAAGTCTGCCTGAAGATCGTTAACATCTGTTTGCCCACGTATGACTTTTAGCATGTTCATATCATCAGGAAAGAGCAAGATTTTTGAGTGAATAAAACAAGATCCTATGTCGTTGATGAAGATGATGAATAATAAAGGTCCAAAGATAGAACCCTGTGGTACACCAAAGGGACTGATGTCTATCTTGACATAAAGCCACGTAACACAACCGCCTGGCTTCTATTAGCTACGTAAAAGCAAACCAGCGCAATAAATCTCCATGGATGCCTGCTACCATCAACTTGTTCAGAAGCATATTGTGATCTATGCGATAAAACATATAGTGTAATTAGTGTAAACGCATCAACTTATGCACGGCCCTTCATGCCTCTTGTTATGAATTCATTGGCGATGACTAAGTTAGAGACAGTTGACCTATTTCTTCCAAAACCATGTTGGTGTTCATTAAATGTACGATTAAATACCGCATAAATATCACTGAATACCAGCCTTTTCAATATTTTTCATTGTGAGATCAGTGGGACTATATTATAGGCTAACTGTGTGCCTAATCTAACACTGATTAAAATTATTTAAAATATTGTACAATTCAAACCTCTTGTACATTATGTATATAAAACTAGTTGGTGTCCGTGAGTTCGTCTGCCGTAGAATAAACCCTGAAACACAATGAAAGTGGATGCGGGTCAACGACAACACACCGTTCGCGGACGCGGGAGCCAAACCATTTAAACGACGCCGCCGCGCAGGTCTAGATCGTCTACAATAACATCACTATATTTATGAGACTGTTTCTATCAGAAAAATACGACTTTCTTTTTTTGAAACAGTTCTGTGTTCAGATCCAGTATAATGACATTTTTTAGTTCACAAGCAGGTACCATAGATAATAGAATTGTAATTCAGAACTAAAAAGAGCATTGTGATATGGATAATAAAATTATAATTTACAGATTGCAATAAAAGAGTAGAAAAATATAAATCGCCACCAATAACGTTATCATAAAGCCTTAGTATTATAGATATAACGAGGATTAACATAAAATTTTGCTTCTAATAACATTATCAAAGTTAAATAATAGATATTTAACTTTGATAATGATATTATCATTGGTAAATCTTAATGTTATCGCTGATTCATAAATGACCAATATTATTATGACGACACTTGAAAGAGACAAATAAATATATGTAGGTACCGGAAAACACAACGATGTTACTAACTACGTAACGACTGAAAGTTTTGCACTTTTGGCTTTACACGACTAATTGAATTTCAAATGGTATATATTTTTAGAATGTTAATAGTTACAAAAAAAATTGGCGGGAAATAATCTTTAATTTTAATTTATCAGACTTTTATAATTTTTTCGGGCGGAGTAAAACTGAATTTGTGGCGTTTCTTTTGATACGACATAGTTCAGCTACATTATGTGTTTCTTTTTTATTTAACAATAAAAGTGACAAACAACCACGCCAGACAGGAGCAAAAGTATAACCGGCCAAGCTTAAAAAAACATTGCGTCATTTTGGGGATTTCACTAGTTTTCTGCTTAAAGATTGGTACTTAAAGACTTGGCAAAATAAAAAAAAGACTTTCTATTTTGTTTTTTTTTTGCTTCCTATCAATAACATCAACGTTAAGTTATGGAAAATAAGTTGTTTCGACAATTTCTTCCCAAACATAAATGGTTGATGACCATCTCAATTAAATTTTTGCTAAAGTATGATAAATTTTCGAGTTCTTAGGTTTTAGCAAAATATTTTTTCTTCGGGTCATAAAACCGCGTATATTTGTTCATTCAAACCTATTTCTAACCTAACGATAGCCTAACGGCTTACATTGTGTGGCACATATTCAAACTAACCAACGTTTCGGACACTTCACAGCTCCACATCAGTCTGTCGTGACCATGAGATCTGTAAAGGATCTGAAACGTTGGTTTTTTTATATAGACAAATATACGTGATTTTAAATCTGAAATAATAGTTTTATTTCCAATTTGTTACTGTTTCACTCTCTTTCTATTACGACCAGCGATGCATATTTTTTGTACAATATTTTGTTGATTGGGTCAATTCAGTGCGTTCAAAATGAAAGGTTGTTTGTTATCCACCGACATCGTGCTTTTAGCTACATTAAAATCAAAAAAGCCTCGTGGTCTCGAAGAAGGAAATTCATTGTATTATGGATTATGAGAACAACGGAATTAACTTAAACCCAGAAATCTCAGACTAGATCAAATTTAGAAACGTTCATTTCCCAAATTGGTCTCACCGGAACCTTCCATTTGGCGCCCACAGTTTTAAAACGTCTATTATACTATTGAAATTCAAGGAACCCTTACTTTAACTGAGGGAGGTGTAATAAATATTAGGAGTCTTAAATTAGTGTGCTTAGTTGACGCGCGAGAAACGCGAAGAGTAGCTCTGGTTCGCGCAGTCATTTTGTCTTGCTATCCCCATGTCATGCAGTAACGAAAACGAAGTTTCGTTGAGCCTGATAAAGATATGTAAAGATATATCGTGGCGTATCGACTATTTGTGGAAAAAAGATCACAATAATTATACAAAGGGATGCAAAAATACAGACTGAAAAATGTTACTTGAAATTTATAAACATTTAGATGAGAAACAACAACAACAAATACAAGCTTCGATGGCGCCATGATAGTTACACGTACAACGTTTTCCACGTTCGCGTTTAAAATTAAGTTAGGGCCTGGTTGGAGAAGTGTAATAAGCGACTCACTACCTCGGCGACACGTCCACCCTTTAAACTAGGCCCTGGAAATTGGTTAGTAGTGTGGAGGTGCCAGAAAGCGCCAGAAAGCGTCTAAACAAATCTTTATATTCTTGTTTCAGGGTTTCAATGGCGGCACCATTACATCCGGGTTCATGGCTTAATAATTAAAATGGAACAATTTTAAATTTAAATATGAGTAGAAGAAAAAAAAACGATACGATACGAATGGAGAGAGGCGATACAAAAAGGTGGGATGACGGTACAAGGAGGTCACACCGTCACAATAATACGCGTTTAAACACTGGGTCACCGACGTCGTCAATGTAAATTCTATATCGATAATACACATACATACGTAATAAAGCAATGTTCTCCTAATCCATTAGGCTTATATCAACCAAAGCGAAATGGAGACGTGCTGTGTTTCAGCAACCAATAGCATTTCGTTATTTTGCTATTTCTATGACGAAATTCTAATGTTTGATGAAACACATTTCTTTCCTGCTCCACTTTTTCACATATTAATTAGGGCTTTCAGTCTCGCTGCATTTCCGCGTCCCGGAAAAAAAGACTGAGACTCGGTGCGGTCTCGAAAATCCCGTGAAATACGAGATTTTCGAGACTATTTCAAAAGAAGGTTTCCATACTTACAGGTTAGCATTTAAACAAGCAAAGATGATGTATATTTACTATATATGTTTTAATCAAGTTCGTTATTAGCTCAAATTATGAAATCAAAATTTTTTCTTTAAATTTTATTTTTATAGTGGGCACTTAAAAAATGAAGAGCATTTAATGCAGTTCAGACAGACAGGACTTGATTTCATTTCTATCGTTCTTGAATTTCCACAGATGGTAATAAACTCCACCTTATCGGTCATTCGCGTTTGAAGTGTTGGTCAATTTTCGCAATGGTCGCTGCCTCTCTGCTGCTCAAACTGCCTCTGTGGCCGAAAGGTCAGCATTGGGCTACTACGCAGAGGTTCCAGGTTCGATTCCCGGGCCAGGAGAATTAATTGTATGGCCTTCATTTATTTCTTTCGTGACTTTGGGTGTAATTTGTGGTTGTTTATGTGTGTGTCCATGGCACCGGCGACACAGGGTTTCCCTAATACGGGGCTATGTTGAGTGTGTGCGTTAAAAAAACACAAATGGTCGCTAGGTGGTTTGTTCAAATTGAGAATAAATATATGCAATATGCCCATATTGCGTTTTTTGGAGATTTCATTCAATTGTAATCCTGGCTGTCTGCTTGTTGACTTTATGTCACTTTTTTCTACTGCTGTAGTTGTTCTCTTGTTATGTCGGCTCTGCTAAAATTATATTTTATATCCTAAACTGGTGTTTAATTTATATTATATATATAGTTATGAACCCGCACAATTAAAACAACGTAATATGTCCGGAAATAATTATAATAACTTTTCTCAAGAAAAGTTACGCGGTAGTGTGAATTACGCCGAATGGAAATCTGTCATGAAAAATATATTAATACAAGATTACGACAAAGACACCACAAAGCCAGAGGTTAGAAATCGGCTTGATGAGAAAGCAAAATCCAAAATTTGTTTGAACGTCGAAAAGTCGTGTTTTTGTCATTTAGCGTCGGCGGAGACAGTTCAAGATGTTCGGGATGAACTAGAACGTGCGCATGATATATGATAAAAAGGACTCAGTTCGAGAGTGCGGACTTGAAAACTTCACTAGCATGGAAGCTTATGTAAATGAGGTATTATCATCAGCGCAGCAATTGGCGAACATGAAAAAGCCAATTGACGATGAGTTTCTGGGTACAGTGATGCTGAATGATTTACCGACGGAATACGAGCCGATGATCATGGCACTAGAGCATTCAGGGGCTGTCATATCGTCTGATCTGGTAAAAACGAAACTGCTTCAGGATTAGCGTTGGACTATTACTCGTGGAGATCGAGTGAGTGCTTGTATTGAACAAGAAAAGCGCAACTACGAGTGACTCGGGAACGAGGAAAGCGACGCATAACAAGGCCGAGTTAAAAGCGAACGATACTTCTAGTCGAAAGAAGGAACCGTGGTGCTGGAAGTGCAGACAAAAAGGACATCTGAAGAAAGATTGTCGAAATGAGAAAAATTCTTCAGGACACTGCGTTTTGTCGGCATACAGTATTGGAGAGGAAAAGGAATCTTCGTGGTATAAAGACTCGGGAGCAATAAACCACATGACTGGCAAGAGTGATTTAATGATAGATTTTAAGTCGCGTGATGGTTCTGTTACTATTGCCCGTGGTGATAAACTGAAATGTACAGGAATAGGTAACGTTAAGTTGTCCGATACGTTGTTGATTGACGTCTTGTATATACTTAAGTTATCTCTTGCAAAGGCGTGGCATGTGAGGTTTGTGTCAAAGGAAAGCAAGTACGACTTCCTTTCCATAGCAATCCTGAGAAATTTGTGGTTGATAAGCGGTTGGAGTGAATCCACACCGACTTATGCGGTCCTTTGCCGGTAAATTTACTTGGTGGCAAGAAATACATCCTAACATTCTTGGATGATCATTCGAGGAAGGTGTTCGTATATTTTCTTAAGGCGAAAAGCGAGGTGAGTGAATATACAAAAAACTTTATAAATCTAGTTGAAAATCAAACTGGGGATAAAGTTAAGATCTTGAGGTTTGATAATGGTAATGAGAATGTGAACAGAAATATTGATAATTTTTTGAAGAGTAAGGGGATTGTGCTCCAAGTGACTGTGCCCTACAGTCCACAACAAAACGGTTCTGCGGGAAGGTTGAACCGTAGTCTCTTGGAAAAAATTAGGTGCCTGTTGTATACGTCAAACCTAGACCGCAAATTTTGGGCTGAAGCCGCTAACACGGCAGCATATTTAATAAATGTGTCACCTTCAAAACGGCTATGCGGTAAAACGCCTGAGGAAACTTGGAGCGGTAAGAAAAGGTTGAAACATTTGCGTGTGTTTGGCTGTAAGTCTGTTGTTCATGTTGATAAAGTTAAACGGAACAAGCTTGAACCGAAAAGCAATCGTTGTGTTTTTCTTGGCTATGAAAGTAACGGATATAGGCTTTACGACTTAACAAAAAACGTAGTTTTTCGCAGTCATGATATAGTTTTTAATGTAACTATTTTTCCAGGTACCGTTAGCAAAAGGTCTGTGAGATATTCTTCCCTGCATGCAACGACGAAACTGTTGCAGAAGAAAATTGCGTGGGAGAGGGGCCTGAACTTGAGGTTGAGGCGGAGATGCCATACAACCCGGAATTAGTAGACAACCTTAAAGCAGATGGGCTGATCATGCCAGAAGTTTGTTTTGAAGCGAATGAGCAAATACCGACCTCTTCTACTGATACTGGCGTAATACCACGAGAACCACAGAACTGTAGAGTCAAATGAGCCGATGACTGTCAAGGAGGTTTTGCAATCATGCAATAGCAATCTGTGGTGTCAAGCTATGTAAGATGAAATTGATTCTTGCAATATGCATGATGCTTGGGAGTTAGTTGACAGACCGGCCGGCAAGAATATTGTTAAAATTCGGTGGCTATTCAAGATAAAATGCGACACAAACGGAACGGTGTCATGTTATAGAGCACGATTAGTAAGTTAAAGGGCTTACCCAAAGGTTTGGAGTAGATTATTTGGAAACATTCTCTCCTGTTGTGCGATATAGCTCTTTGAGAATACTATATATAATACTATATACCTCAGGGATCTGTCCTCTCCGCCACTCTATTCTTGCTGCATATCAACGACCTGCTGCTGATGCCCGGTATCTTTGGGTACGCAGACGACAGCACAGTGGCGGTGAGTTATGTGCCAGACGCCCGAGACAACAGTGAAGAGATCCGGTGTAAGCGAGAGGCGATGGTCACCCGGTTGAACCTGAGTCTGAAAGCTGCTTCCGACTGGGGAGATGCTAACAGGGTCAGGTTTAATGCGGCTAAAACACAGGCGTGTCTTTTCTCATCAAAACGGAGTCCCCTACACCTTACTCCGACTTTCCGAGGTGTATCCGTGCCGATAAGGGACCACCTTGAGCTACTTGGTCTGGACTTATCATCAAACCTCAACTTTGGGCGATACATCGAGTGCTTGGCAAAAACTGCTGCCAGAAAACTAGGCATACTTTTCAAGGTCAGGCGGTACTTCACACCTGAACAGCTTTTAAATCTGTATAAAGCACAAGTTCGATCCTGTATGGAGTACTGCTGCCACCTTTGGGACGGCTCTGCCCAATACCAGTTAGCTGCCCTGGACTCGGTGGAGCGTAAAGCAAAGAGACTTATTAACAATAATCCTCTTGTGGAGTCGAAGCTCCAAAATCTCGATCATCGCAGAAAAGTAGCCTGCTTGTCGGTTTTCTATCGGATACATTTCGGGGAGTGTGCGCAGGAACTTTTCAATTTGGTTCCGCCCTCACCGTTCCTCCTTCGGTCGACTAGAAGGTCCGGAGCACTCCATTCTTATGTCGTTGATATTCCACCTATTCGCACTAAGCGCTTTGCCTCCTCCTTTCTGATGCGTACGGCAAAGGAATGGAATGCTCTACCGGCATCTGTATTTCCCGAAAAGTACAATTTGGGGCTATTCAAGGCTAGAGTGAATAGGCATTTTTTAGGCAAACGCGTCCCATCGTCGGTCAC
>NW_020653726.1:49214-76051 GCF_003589595.1 Hyposmocoma kahamanoa | reverse complement strand
AAATGCTGGCAGACACGTCTGTCTCTGCCAAGCATGAGCTAAGAATGATATATATGAATATTAATAGTATGAATATGAATAAATTCGGAACATTATATTACTGAGCGTGGTTTCCTTTCCAAATATACCTAGAACATTTTATTTTAAACAAAGCTTTATCAAACGTAATAGAATAATTGTTTCATTTAATTCATTCCTTGAACCGCTAAGGACTTACCTTTGTTAATTGTATATTCTTTTCTCGCCAATAGTGGATCAAGTATCCGAAGCACATCCCGATAAAGAAAGGTGAAGATCTTGTGAATGTATTGTAGTAATAGTATCTAGCGTATTTTAGGACGACTTCTATGGCCAATCTGAATTAGAAAAGTATGATATAAATCTATGCAGCAGCAGTGCTATCACCTAAGCTATCTCATTAAGAAAAACTTACCTACCATATCTCTTTTGCAATCTCACCAAAAACCACCCCAATGAATCTTCAAAGCATGTACATGTTTAGTTATCCAATTACAAAAATAGTTAAGAATGGCATATCTTTGTACATGTCTATCAGGCACAACAAAACTTCGTTTCCTTCACTGTATAGTATGGCGATATAGCAAGACAAAATGGCTGCGCAAACCAGAGAACCGAAACGATACGACTGTTCTCCGCGTTTCTTGCGCGTCGACAGGACCGCAGGAGGCGGCAGATCGGGTCGCTCAAAGTCGCCCTGAATCAGAACCCTAACCTACTAACTTTCATTGCACCTCCCTAAGTAAGAGTAAGGGTCCCTTGACAATGTGTAGTATAGACTTTTATGGCCTATTCGTGCTCAACGGCGGGATGTTATGGGTATAGGGTAAGTTTGTGCAGTGGGAAAGAAGAAAAAAATATTATTCATGAATCGAAACTGCAAACGTAGTAAAAGTTACGATATACTTTTTTTCATATATGTGTAAGTGATTTATTCAATAAAAATACAATACTTACGCGGGTTGTACAAAGGAACCAATGAAATCATTCAGAAAGACGTAAATTGATGTCGCAGTGACAGCAACTAATATTGCAATAATCAATGCCGACCAAGCGCGATTTTTTTTGCCTGACAATACCCAGAATAAAACCAGTGGAGACAGAATGTATAGTTGCATGTCAATTGCTAAGTACCAGGTGTGACCCAAACACTGAAAGTAAACGTAATCGAATTCTTAGGTTTTCACGATTGTTACACATTGGAAATGAATTAATTTTCAAGTCGCCAATATTTGTTTTTTGAAATAAACCCACGAAAAAGTAGGTTCTTTTCCAAAGTAAACATTACCTTTACAATGGAACAAATGCTTAACCAATTAAAAGAACTATTTTAAAATTCTTGAATATTGATGAATTAACATTACACGTACAGAAAATCACAGGTGAGTTCGTAAAATTATTAAATTTAACAATAAACTAACAAAATAGAATGACACAATAATACGCACCATTGGATGAATATAGTTTTGCACATAAAGTAGTGTTAACCACCAGTTTGTTCTACAGTCGTTTGTTTGCAAAGCTGTTATAAGCCATCCTGGCCCGTCAAGAATATAATGTAATACGCCAACTTGCAGCAATATGGTAGCGGCTAGTAGAGGAAACATTCGTAGAATTCGATTGAGGTAAAACAGGTGCAGATTCTTTAACAGTTTCACTGTAAGATAAACAAATACTGCCATTAGATACATAAAAGAATTTAAATATAATCTATATCCTCGATAGAGTTACAAGAATTGGAGAGGATGTGGGTTATATTTTACTGTATCTAATGGAGTAATAAATGTTTTTGACGTAACTCCGCTTATGCCATTCGTCCATGTGGGCTGCGATTTATTTAAAACATAATGCAAAACAGTATGAAATATTATTGTTAAATTTTGCAGGTAAATAATACCTTTTTCATTTACGAAACAAAGTGTAAGCCAACATGACGGTCATGATTTCCTCAAAAACGTGTGTCACATCGATGCTTCAAATTTTAAAATACAAGCTGGAATCTGGCGCTTTGCGTCTTGCTCTATAGCGAATAATTAGTGAGATATAATAAATTAAAGTGTATCATATTTATAAAATAATACTCGTTGAGACCAACATTTATAAGGCCTTGTGTAATCATATAAACCTCAGATACAAGAACCTTAAATAGATACTTACTACTGTTAACTTTGCCAACAGTAGTGTAGACAACCAGCAAACCGCTTAGCACGAAGAAAGTGTCCACACCAATATGGGCTGTAGTCAACCAAAAGGAATCATATGACGTAACCCACTACAATAAAGTAAGAATAAATTAATTAATGGTAAATTAAATAATTGTTGCAGTCAAGTACTGTATTCTGCAATAGCTAAGTTCTAAACTGTTTTTTTAAACAGGCAAATAGTGTAATGGGCCACTTGATAGTAAGTGGTTAGCGCCACCAATACACATAAATAAAAAAAATCGACATGAACGTAAATTACAAATATTAAACAAAGAGGGAGAAATGAAAAAAGATTCAAACATGAAAACATGTCAAAGGGGTCCATGACTCAGCATCTGAGGACTATGCAAATTACATAGCACTTGCCGTTATTCTGCCATGGCGCGTCATAAATCGGCACACCACAATCAAAATATTATTTAGGTTAAAAAATTTAAATTCAACAAACAATTAGGCACTGAATTAAAAAAAATATATTGATAATAATTAGACAAATAAAACAATCAGTTTGAGTAATAGATAAATTTAAATTGCGCAAAACCAAACGTATACGTATACAAATACACAGAAGAGATGTAACAAACACAAGCTTCTTCGTAAATATATACAATGTTACGAAATTCTTAACATCGCAAATATGTCGCCGGAGAAAGCATATAAAATCGTAAGTTTCCTATGTTATGCTATCTCCAATTTTTAAACCAACACGCAATAGAGTTTTACTTTGCTGTAGAAATAAAACAGCCGGTGGATTGGACTCAAGTGGATTCTGCATGTAATAATACATAAAACGAATCCTGTCACTAGTAAAATTTTCTTAATTTTTCCTTCTTTTTTAATAATTAGATAGGTATACTCAAACACATATTACTGAAAGAAAAAATATGCCAGTGGTAGAAAAATGGCGTATTTTTTTATCGAATACAACGCAATTTATTTTTCAAAAATAGAAAGAGAAATGAAGTACCCGAAGAAGGTCCAACTCATTTATAAGTGCTGGAACAGCACCAAATGAGTGTCCCACTACAATCCAAGCCATAGATATTGCTCTGATGCCATCGACACACTCTAAAGCACCGCGAGCCGGCTTATATGTGATCAGACGACGAGTATTTGTATATACTGAGAACGACTGATAAATTGTATTAAGAGATTTCGGATCTGAAATAAATAATTAATTATTTAATACATAAATATTAGTTTATTATGAAAACTAACGCGGTTATCACATATTATAGTATAAAAGTAAAGGGACAAAAGGAGCGCGAGAGAAGTATTTTGTGCCTCGCAAAATCCGAGAGGCTATTGAAATAAGTAGGTGACCAAATTTTAATAGAGATGAAGGAAGGAGCTCTCCACCGACCTGGAAGCCATGTCTTCGATGTTAGTAGTAACGACGTGGTGAGCTTTGTGTGCTGGACTGTTCTGCCGTCCTAATGGAAAGTGCAGTAACTAGCATTTTTAACGAAATTGAGTTAAATACATAATCGTTAAAACAAAAACAATATCTATATTTGGCTCTAACTCACGCATCAAAATTCCCAAGAGAACCCTGTAATACAGGAAGTGTCCACAGAAGGTTACATATATAAATATATATCAGTTGAGCCTAGTTAACTTATGATTTTGTGTGTGACTTAAAACTTATTTATTCTTGATAATGTTTTTAAATAGATAAGACCCGCAGGTACATTTTACACAGACTTTTGTTAAATTCTGATCCTTTTTTGAGCAGTACAATGCTAATACCAGATAGGAACTTCTGCTGCCGGAAGCATCATACGCAACATCAACTTAGGTATAATGAAGATGACGATTGGTCTTATGACGACCAATCCCATTAATATTATATTTTTTGCAATTAATTTTCAATACAACGAAAAATATGTGTTTTAAATACAATATAATGACTTTAAACTTCTTTTTATTACATGTCAAATCGATAAAAATCACATAATCATTTTGAGCAACTTTTGAGCTTCCTGTGTGTAATGCGTAATATTTATAAATACTTGTGAAAACGTGTTATTTATGACATATAAACTTAATCTCAAGTAAAATAATTAATCAGAAAAGACTGAATGTTATAGCACTTGTCATAGCATTAATAATAATAATATAGTTCTTTAATGAAGAAACGTGATCTCAAATTATAGTTCCTCAACTAAGTAATTGTTATAAGGAGACTGAACTTTAACTTACTTCAATATAAGGCAAGGTTTGATTTTTTTTAATATTGTTTATTGTCAATCGAAATGTGATTAAGGGTTCATACATCTGGGAATAATATATCTGGGATTTGAACAAATAAATAATACCGGAATTTTCTTTGTTTCGTTCTAATTTCATGAATGTACGAAATTAATATATCTATATAAAATACAATATTTTATCATCTCTTTATATTCTCAATCCAATTAACACTTTGCCGACTTGGGAACTAGAAATAGAAATCATTTATCCTTGAGTAAGCAGTTCTGTATACAAAACTGGGACTCAAACTTACCGTAGCCTATCATGTACGCTTGTAATACCAGTGGCATTACTCAGTTGTTGCTAACACTACAGAAGGGAAGGAAGCGAGAAAAGAGGAAAGAAAAAAGTGCAGGGGGGAAATTAGGCCGCCGATATTCTCAAAAACCTCAAGCAATGCAGCATGCTGCCACTTTACGTCGATGTTTAGTAAGAAAATACTAACAATATAAAACATTAGAAAATATGTAACATCAATATGAAGTGTATTTTTAACAAAAACTGCAGTAACTTAATAGATACTGCAGTTATTTATTATATATATTATTATTCATTTGTTTTTGAATATGTAGTTTCTAGATTAATTAGCAGTATGATATTTATCTAATAATAAGTGCAGTATCTAGGGTACTTACTGCCGTTATGGTTAGGAGGATCAGTTGTGTTACTAGAGCAGTTCTTAAACATAAGTATATTTTTGAAATATTGTCATACATAACCTTAACATACATATATAAATATGTCACCTTACAATTCTTAATTTTTTTACCTTTCTATTGATATATGTTATGTCACTGTAACTTGCGTAGTTTTGAAGCTACAGTAAATTTTAAATTATTTTCTTTAACCACGTGTTTGTCGAAAACAGGTTTGACTTAGTTTCTGCACTCTTAGTTAGGAGGGCAGGGTAGCGAAGAAGAGTTTCAGGACGCGCTGACGCAACGTATCAGCCCCCCGAGTTCCCTACTGCGGGCTGCGTCATCGGCGCGCGCGCAGAGCAGCGCGCAGTGCTAGACGTAACGCGGTCGCGAACGTTGCATTCAACCCCTGACTTAGACCATCGATTATGGTTGAAACTACTCAGACCGCTACCGACTAAAATACTACGCAAGTAAATCCCGTTACTTTTATAAAAAAAAAATTTTTTTTAATTTTTCATTTGAGCTTAGTTTTGCTTGTAGATGAAGGAGGGCAAAACATATTTTTTTATAATAATTACTATACAAATTATATCAGCGTACTTGTGTTGTAAAAGTAAGACTTGATATAATTTGTACAAGCGTAAATACCCAAAGTAATAGGGTTTTTCTACAATAAAAATGATAATGATTTCTAACAATAAAAATACCACGTACGTGATCTCCAATACTTTGAACAGATGAAATAATTTTGTTTGGCATGTCGTCTAGGACCTGAAGCCAAGAAGTCCAGGGAAATACAGAATAGAAAGAGTACTTTTGAGAGACTTTAACAAAAAAAAGATGTTTGTGGAAAGAGGTGTACATAGCAAAAACATGATTTATGATACACAGTAATTAAAACTGTTTATGAAAACATGGATTTTACAACATTGGAACACATCTAATTTGAAAATCGTAGATCAATATTTATCTCATACGTGGTTTAGTAAAGTAGAAATCATTATAAGACTTAAAGTTGTAATATTACAGTCACTAACTATACAGGGATTATAATAGGTTTTAAGTTAGAGACAGGAACTTTATTGGAAACATCATGTACCATTTATAATATTTCTAATTGTAAACAAATTTCAAAACCACGTGATTCTTCCAACCTTCCATTAGCTGGTTCGGTGGCTCAAAAAACGTTAATACTGACCATACCGTCTAAGACGTGAACATTAGCAATCCGAAAATAATGATGTATTTAATGATATACCTATAACGCTTACCTCGTTCACGAATGACAGTATTCCAAACATCGTAAATTGTACTAAGAATGGCCAGCAGAACTATTAAACTGAAGACCACACTGAAAACAAAACCATTTATTGGTAAATGAAGAACTTTATAAATATTCTTAAATCTTTTCCTCATACTGATTGAAAAACAAAAATTACTTACATAGCTACATAAACCCCTGGTGCCCAAGGTTTGTCATTTTTGAATCGGCATAATCGTTCCTGAAAATTGATCAACTCAGTTCCAATGAGATTGGATAACGCCTGTTTTGTGGAGCAAGGCTTTGGTAAACAAATAGATATTGTAAAGCGTAAATTTCCTAAATGAACGGCATCTGTCCTAAAAAGGATAAATATTTAGTAAATACATATTTACGCTTCCAACATATCGCAAACATATTGTTTTGTAAACTTCACCGCTTCTAATGTAGTCAATTGTTTATTATATTCATAGAGCAGTTAATTAACAAAAACAATGAGTTTAATTTCCTCAGTAACTACAAAAATGTTGACATAATTACTGTTTTATTAAAGTAATATCATATATAATAGAAGAAAATTTAAATATATTTTAAATTTGATTCTTACCTTAAAGTTTTTTTACTCTTTATGCCATTTATAACTTCGAAATTGTTTCGTAGTCTTTCATATGAATTTATTTCATCCTTTACAGTATCAACAGCTATTTTAACATTTCCCAATTCAGTCGCATCTCCAAAGTTTGCAAGATCTGATAATCCAATTTCTATTTGGCAATACTTCCCTTCAATAACCATGTCATCGATTTCTCTGTTAATACCAAGGCATTGGCGGTAATTTCCTAAATCTTTCAGATTTCCTTGCAGAATCCCTCTCGGTACCCTAGGGCCTGCCTCGAGAACTGTAAGTATGTTTTTTATATACACTTAGGTTTGTCTACAATTTCACCTGATGGAAAGTAAATATCAGTACCTCAACATATTATATATTGGGTGTTTTGCATTGTAGTTAATATTAGTTAATGATTCCAAATGTTTTTTTGCTTTGATAGTTACCGTAGTCGTAATCGTATTTACATGGTATTAAATTAAAGGATTATATTGTTTATGTTTTTATTTAAAAAGAGTCCCCCTAAACCCTTTCAGAAAAGGGAAGAAAGTTTATCTTTTGGATAGCTAAAGCATTCTTTCACGAGGTGTTTTACATATAAACCCCGGCGTTTCCACTTCAAGAATCATGGAGTTCAAGCACTGACCGAATTTGGTGTATTTGAGGCTTTTGCTGTATTAGATAAAACCTGTGCCGCCCGTGTGTCCGTAGAACTTGAAGGAAACTACAGTGTTCACAAAGGTTGCGTTCAATGCTAGTTCTCTGCCCCGTTTTCGTAGAAGATTATACCAGCAGGCTTTTGCGACAGATACTAATTACAATAGCTGAAGGTAGCACGGTATCGCAGTAAAAGTCCAGATGAGTGCTGAATGGTATAAATATTTATAAATAATAAATATTTCATCAGTCAGCATGCTGAAATTCCATGGTAATCTCCACGAGGGCTCCAAATTTGTGTATCTTTATATATTTTATTTCGTTTGGCCAATCGAAAGCAGACTGCAAGCATTAGGAGAAGACCGAAACAGTTCGCCGAAATTAGTAAAAGCGTTTCTTCTATCCGATACTCCAACTTGTAACTGATCACACTTTTCGAAGATAATTTATTATATTATTGTCGAACATCTCGAAACTTTAAAAATAAATATTTCGTTTATATTTACTCAAGTGGAATTATAAGAACTTGAATTTTTAGGAACTTAGAAGAGGTCAAAAATCATTTTGATGGTTATCTTACAGCAACTACGAGTACTAAACATCATTAACAATCGAAGCTGTCTTATACGATCAATGCATAGAATTTGTGTCATGGCTAATAAATAAACACCCAGTATAACATTGACTTGCTATTCACAAAATATAAATAAACAGTACTTACACATCATCATCAAAAGCGTATCATTCAAAATCAAATATTCTAGTTGTTTTGCACATAACACAGGATCTAAAATTTCCTCGTAAATATTTGGATCAAAAGGTGGATGTTTGGTGTCCCATTCAGTATCAATCATTCTATTATTTTGCTGACTATTTACTTTGTCAATTGACACTATTGTGCATAATACCACAAAAATTACTTTAATTGATATCATCTTTTTAAATATTACAAATAACAAACTAGTCACAAAAATAACAAAGCTGATATTAGTGATAATCACGGTGTCTTTTTTTATTAATAATGCTATTTGCAGTAAAGTTTAAATAGGGCTTCTATAATACGAATGACTTTCAATTTATAATCTTATCCACACCAATAATCAAAATTGTAAGAAATATTTATATCTTTATTACGTCCTTGTTGATCGTGCAATACAAGTCACATTTTTAATAATTTTGCTTTAATTTTTTTATAGTTAAAATACTTATAAGATTATCCTTAAGTACAAGCGTCTTTATGTATTTGTCGACGAGATATATACCTACAAACCATTAACATACATTTAACGGAACACAAGTAGAAATCCCAAAAGAATGCAGTGTTTTTTCAAACCACAGGCCGATTATTTTACTTTTTTAATAAAAAATAAATTTTTAAATTTTGGTTGGGTATAACCCTTGGGTGTCGCTATAGGGTGGGCTGCTTCAGACGGGAGTCCCTGCCGGTGGGCCGGCAGGTTTCTCAACCATCTTCAGCAGCTGGTGTCTAGTCCGGTGGGGCTTCCTCGGGCCCAAGTAGGTCCCTTGGAAGTAGTTTCTCGTCAGGGTGTTGGGCTCGGTGTGGTGCCAGTCCCTGTATATGGCTATACAGGGATTGTCCGGCGCGCCGGGACATGGTCTTGGCCAGGTGTTCAACGAAGCTGTCGAGGCTCTCCATGCTCAAGTCCCGTTGGATGACATCATTTCTCACGTATCGTGGGGCGTCTGTGATGCACCGCAAGGTCAGCGACTGTTGAGCTCTGAGTCGCTGCCTGTTGCACTCTCCTACCAGCGCGTACCATGCTGGGGCTGCATATGTTAGGCGGGATCTGATGCACGTCTTATACACTCCGAGTTTCACTCTTAGTGGGAGTCGGGACTTGAGAATCGGTCGCAGGAGTGCGCAAGCTGCGCGGGTGTTCTGCACGACGTTCTTGATGTGATGGGCCATAGATAGTCTTCTATCGATTGTCACCCCTAGGTATTTCACCGTGGGGGACCACTCGATAGGCTGGCCCATCAGTGTCAGCTTCGGTGGCATCTTCTTCGAGGTGCTCACGCTGATCGCCTGGGTTTTGGTGACGTTGACCGAGAGTCGCCAGTCATCCAGCCAGGTAGGAAGCATGTCCAGTTGGCGCTGCATCTTGAGCGCCGCGTGATACGCGGTGATGGAGAAAAAATAAATGTCAAATAAGTAACACTCGTCGAATATTACTTATTTAACAGTTATTTTTTCGGACGGACGTCAGACGGAGAATGAGAGTAGAACCCCAGTTCCGAATCCGAGAAATGACGGTCCGAAATGTCACAGGGATCATTTTGTCTCTAGGTCTACAAGCGATATTTGTATTTTCTCGACATCCTAAATGGGTCCGAGTTTTCTAGATTTGTCCAGTCTCGGACACTACTACCAGTACTAATGTACTAATGTGGTTACTAATTTGGGTACTAATTTGATGCTAAGAGATGTGTGTGTAATTGACAGAGTTAAACTCAGATTTATTCATCGAAATAATTATCCAGCCACTGTCGTGTTAAATCCTATGTCTAAGTGTGCTTTTATTTTTTCTGATTATAACTTACTATCTACTACTCTCACTAACTATCAATCTAATCTCACTAAAATGTGATTAATAGCATTGATAATGTATTACATTTATTATATATTATTCTACAAAAAAATATAACCGACGATCGTGAATGATAACATTGATGATGATAAATTCAAACGGGAAATACGCGTGAAGTGTATATTTGTATATCTATACGATAATCTGTGTATGATAAGTACATGCAGTAGCCTTTATCCTATATCTCTCGTATTTTAAGGTTTATTTTTGAGTAGGAGGATGGACCTAGGAGGTCCCATCTATCTCTGTACCAAAATACATCAAATTTGGTTCAGCGGTTTACACGTGAAAACGTAACAGAGTTATTTTTGCATTTATCATATTAGTTTCGGTAATGGTATTAAAAAATGAGAGAAGCACGTTTATATTTATATATATATATTTAAATTAGACAGAAATACTAACATTTGATACAAACATGTTAGTAGGAGTTCAATTGTTTCCAACTTTACATTACTAAATAGTTAAAAATATTATACAAATGAAATCTTTATTTCTGCAAATAGTGATAAACAATATTATTAATACAAATTTAGATGTATATTAACTAAATGACACCACACTCTTATATTTGAAGACAGTTTGTTAAAAATTTGCATTTCCTCAAAACTTATTAACCTTTTGCCGTAGTTAGTACAAAGTAACATTTTTATTTTTTATTTTTTAATAAACATGTTTGAATAAATGGTCCATGAAAAAGACTGAAAACGACACTGAAAATCATTACCGCTTATATAAATTGTCTGTTTTGAGCTTCAGAATTGAGTAACACAATGAATTGGTTCTTTTTATCAGTTGATTTTTATATATTCTGTATTCCAATTACAAGAAATCACAAAGAATTAAATTTAAAAAATGTATAAAAATAACTGGCGTTTTCGTTTACACTGACGTAGATAATAAATATGTATATGGGTTTCATAATCATTAGAATACATCATACTGCGTTTTAATTTTGCTTATTGGTTAATTCGTTTTTTGCTGACCAGTCATATGTTGAGTTTCGAGTGCTTTGTCGTCACCTCTTTGGTCTGAATCGGATTTTTTTATACCTGAAAAATAATAATACAATGTTTACAAAAAAATAACAGGTGGTTTGGAGAACAATTACCTATCTAAAATGTTTCATCAATGAATATTAAATGTACTCATTCAATAAAACCATATATTTAGTTTATTCGTATAAAAATCATTTAGAGACCCATATATGGAATCAGACGTGGCAAACATACACGAAAATAAGCATTTTTTTTCGAAAATTAAAAATCAATTTAACCATCGTACTATCGCCCATGGGAACTAACATACTATTATACCTAAATTGCTTTAAGTTATATTAATATTACCTATTTAATTTCAAAGCGACAGTGTTGTCCTGTCACTTTGAAATTAAATCGTATACGAATGACATGCAAATATAGCGAAATTTTGCTGATAAATTATTAATATATCGCAATTTTGAAACAAAATATAACATAGCGCAAATTTTTAGATAATGCTATGTTAGTTGTCAAGTGCGATATGTCATATAATATAAATGACAATATATCGCACATGAAAATTGTGGAATTGAGAAAATTCAAAAAGTACTGAATGGATCTGCTTGCTTAATTACAAATATGTGTATATGGTTTAAGACTTTTATTTCTCAAGACAGGTTACAAAAGTTTACTTAAAATGAGAAATAATAAATAATCAATTATATTAAAATAAGCTTACGAAAACGAACGACCATCGGAGTCGTTACATAAGAACCTATTCACATTTACACATTGCTGTTTCTAAATCTTAAAACGAATGTTTTGAAATAATTATTTTAGACCTAGTACTTATTTGGTCTGTGTGCTAGATGTACATCAAGATTATCCATTTATAAACGAGAATACATTATACTTTTCATCTCAATAGCTCGGAAAGGCTTTCTCTTTCATTAGAAATCTGTGCGCAAAAGCATTTTTTGCATGCTAGCGTGGAAGGTTTTTAAAATTCGTACTTGACGATGGACTGTGGCGCACTCAAGAACTTTCACAGCAACTATTTATGTTCCACACAAACTACACTACCAATAGTGATAGTCTCTATTCACAGTAACTGTGTGTTCCATACAAAACACTATCAATGGTGATAGGGTTTTGTTTTAATGTTGAATTTTGCCAAAAAGCATCAGCACCGCAGTACCGTGGACAGCGATAAACTTTATCTATTGGGAATGAGCTAGGCAAGCAGATAATATTGAGTGTTTACCAATAATATTTGTCCATAGTTGGGGAATTAACGTAAAGCCCCTGGCAAAGTCGCTATTATTTGCGCAATACATTTCATTTTTCTTTGACCTAGGGGCCTTCCGCTTACTATTTACAATTATTATATTACTAAAAAGAACAACAAATAAAGTAAAGAAAAACAGTCGAGTTGATGTTATGTTATGTACTTTTCCTTGAGGAAAGGCAAAGATCATTAAACCATGCACTCTACTTAAGTACATAGGTATCGTTCAGCCCAGTTTTTTATATTTTTTAATTTTGGTAACCTTAGTAATTGTTATAATCATACTATACATACTTACTCTGTTATAGTGTAGTCAGAACACTTTGTTGCTTATTCATCTATGATTTATGTTTTGTCTTATTTCAATAAGCGTCATCACATGCTTGCAAAACGGGATGGATAGTGTATAACTTTGTATACTATGTCGCGATTATCAAAGATTATAATGCACTAATTGATCAAAAACCACAACATTACTTACCGAATCAATGTGAATAATTTAAAACTTTAAATTTATGTTCACACAATTCTACACAGTTTGATTAATCATATAGCGAAATGTGATCAAGTAATAAATCACTAATTTTCAAATAATTAATAAATTAATTTTCAAAGAGGTCCGCATCTACGTCCACCACCTTAAATGTTTAACAACCAACTAAATTATGTGCAGCTTCTTCACCGCACATCAGTGAAACACAACGAGTTTAGGGAACGCCGCATCTAGTACGCTAATATGTAATATAAATCCGTTTGTGTATTTTTGTTGTTGAGATTAAATTGACAACTAATAAAAAAACGAAATAACTAATTTAGTTGTTTTAAAGCTGATTTGTTACAGTTCACCTATTTTTCTTTCATCTACCATTTTCCTCGCTATAGTGAGGTGAAAAGTTGTGTGTTTCGCTCGGCAACAAAGTTGTTTTGCGTCTTGTGACTTGAAACCCTCTCTACGCTCAGGATTCTATTTTTGAACCACTCACTTTGCTTGTGGTTCAACCTTAGTATCTATTTATTTATTTATTTATTTATTAAGTACTACCACATCATATATATTACAACATTTCAACATTCAACATACGGAATTACATCTGATACATATGACAATTACGGTGTACATAGCATTTATAATAGAAGGGTTACTAAAACAACTTATATTAAATTAATTTAAATTAACGTTATTAATACCTACTGCTCGAATTTGAATAATTTTGAAATTTTATTGACAAAAATATTTATCCCGTCGTGGTACACATCTAAGTCCTCAATTTTACTGTTAATCGTATTGTACTCGTTCAAAATCCTAGTCAAAGGGGATTGAAGGCCAAGATTGGTTTTACAAGGGGGGTATAGAAAATTTTTGTTATTGCGTTTCTAGGATATTTATACGGGACACTCAGAGAAATGCATTCGTGTAAATCACTACATTGGACCAGTCCATTAATGAGCCTGTGCAGGAAACACAAGTCCAACAAAAGCCTTCGATCACGCAAAGTAACCATGTTGAATTTTTGTATCCTTCACTTGCTCAGGCGCTCGCGTCAAACAACAACTTTGCAGCCTTGCATTACGAATAATTATTGGTTTCATACAGCATTTTGTTTAATTTTCAAATCGTATTTTCTAAATTCAACAACTTTGGGTAACGACAGTATTCGATTTCGTGAACAAATTACATTCATTGACATAGATTTAAAAACTTACCACTTCCTAAAAACTCTTTAAAAAGTGTGGCACACGGAGAATCAATCAGAATGGTAAAAATAAAGCTGACTATGAAATATATTACAAATTGACTGCAGAATATGTAAATCTGAAAAACAATTGGATATAAATGAACAAATTGTATTTTACTATTTTTTTATATTTCAAAAAGGAGGAGGTTCTCAATTCCAATGTGTTTTTTATGTGCAAGTTACGCGATTACTCCTGCATTTGTGAACCGATTTCGAAAATTCTTATTTGTTGGAAAGAAGGTACTTCAGTAGTAGTCCCATTCAAATTTGAAGAAAATATTCCACCTCTAAAGGTGGCAAATTAGGGGATGAATCCAGTTTATTTAATTTCACCCACTCACTGAAAAGATCACGGCAAATTTCAAATTAATAATAATAATAATAACGCACACACTCAACATAGCCCCGCACTAGGGAAACCCTGTGTCGCGGGTGCCATGGACACACATAGACAACCACAAATTACACCCAAACTCACGAGAGAAATAAATGTAGGCCATACAAATATTTCTCCCAGCCCGGGAATCGAACCTGGGACCTCTGCGTGGCAGTCCGGCATGGTAACCGTTCGGCCACAGAGGCAGTTAATTAAAAAAATTAAATCAAAAAAAAAATAAAATAAATAAATTACATTTCGCATGTAAATTCCGAGAAATTCATGATCCACGAGCCCGGATTCACAATCCACAGCCTCTGCTTGAGAGGCGGTAGGTCAAGTCAAACCATTGGCTACCACGGTTCTACGATAAATTAAGATTAAAAATGCCAAAAAGAAAACCTGTGCTGTAATTATTAGATTAAAAATTGCCCTTTTAATTATATTGATATACATAATATTACATTCACCTATTACATTGTAACTATTAAAAGACAGATCATAAAATAGTGAATACTTACAAAATTGAATGCAGAAAAGTAAATGTGTTGCGAAGCTGCTCCTATTGTAACGTATTGTATAGGCACATGCAACAAATATATCGCGTACGAAAGTCGAGACGGCAGTTTCCACATTCGTAGTGACAAGAACCAGTTGATTGGGCCTGTGTTTAACGGTATTAAAATTTAACTCAACAAAGAGATTGGTAACATTAGGTAAGTTATGAATAGATACGTACACACCAATTTTTTTAAAATACTTCATAGAATAATCATTAAATATAAAGATCGAAAAGTAAGAAAAAATCCTTCGATAGGGCTGGATTCGAACCAGTGCCTTGAGCATACCGTGTCTGATGCCCTCCCAACTGAGCTGCGGAAGAAACCAGCAGATCTTACGGTTTTTTTCTATGTGCTTGTTGCAGATCTTTGTTTGGATGGTAGGTGAGAAATCTATGAAAGCTTTTCTTCATTCAACCAGGCTGTAACTTTACAGCTACCAGCGGCTGACCGGAGATGTCGCTTTATAATTGTAATATTAAGTCTATTGAAAATCACGATGTTTCACTTCCGCGATATTCAATTGTTTTTAACTTCATAGAATTTAATGAATTAGTATAAAGTCATCTTCAGCAACATAGGTATAATATACAAAAATATTCTGCACATAAAAATCCATATTTGTAAATTTCTCACCTCCGTAACCCTCAGCGCATGCAAGTATAAGCCAGCCAAGCCCGAGAGCCCACACTGGTCGCATGAAGGAATTAGCAAAGTTCTCAAAAGTTTGGTTATCAAAGTCAGCATTTTTCAATGGCTCAGTCGCATAGAGAGCCAGCCACAGTACAGGTAAGTTGACGATCCATAATGTACAATTCAAGATCTATAAAACAATAATTTCTGTAATGCAATCTTCATCAAATTGTGTTCAATACCGAGAATATCTATCAACGCAACTGTTGGCATTTTGTACATTTTTTATGATACATAAGTGACGGGATAAAATAGTCGTGCGCTTGCATTGACTTACAAATAAATAGACGACGGGTCTAATACAAAAACCACGAAAAAAATGTCCCAAGTCAACCTATTCGAAATTTAAATTGTAATGTCATCGCAGTATCGCGCTGTCAGTAGAACAAATGAAGACTAAAGCGGAGTTTGGCGCTCTGTATACGATTTTAGCGCCTTACAAGTGCGGACACTTTTTAGCGCGGACCCGGCGTCCATATAATTGTAAGTCAATGTGCGCTTGCTATTAAGGGACATGCTTGTCATTCAGAGCTTTAAATCGTAAAGATCAGAGAAGAGAGAGAGAGTGTTTCTACACTGCCAAATAAATTGACAAATCTCAAGTACCTATAATCTGAAATAGATTTTTGAATTTCACGTTGTTTTACTACCAGGATTTTCATTTTTTTTTTTTGTGAAATAAGTTCACTAATCTGTTATAAATTGTTAATGCACATCACTAGCGACCGCTACTCTGTGGTTTGCGACGCCCGCGCCGGCTGCCTGACAGCCAATCTTTCTTCTCTCTCGGCAAATTTAATTATTATAAATTTTAGTTGAATACAAGTCAAATTTGTAGTCAGATTTTTCATCCGTCTTCATAAGAAACATAAATTATTAATACAAAAATCGATCACAAAGAAAAGTTCCTTCGACCCGACAGGACTCGAACTCGTATCCACGCTATACTATATGTCGCTTTGCCAACTGATCTACAGATCGAGTTAGTGGTTAGCGTACTTTTTCTGTGTGTCATAAAACTTCAATTGACTTTTTTTTACTTTCAACACCATGAGCAATTTTTTATGAGAGATTTACGAAATGATGTTATGTTATATCACATTTTCCTAAAAGTTTAGGATTAAAATGAGTGGTTATGAGACGAAACAAAATAATGTACACCTTTCATTTGTATCATAAACTGCCAACTGTTTTAAGCTTACCTTTGTTAATCGAATATTCTTTTCTCGCCAAAAGTGGATCAAATACCCGAAGCACATCCCGACAAAGAAAGGTGAGCATCTTGTTAACGTATTGTAATAATAATATCTCGTGTATCTTTGATTCTCTCCTGGTCTCACTCTGAAATCAGAAAAGTTTATATAATCTACAAAAATTGCCTAGCACGGAGAAACTTTTCTTCTAAGTTAAAGATCCTCGACTGGCTCCCATTGAAAGGGCTATCGTCACTATGTCTTTTTACATTATATGCAGTTATTTAATTATAACAACGTGAAGAACATCGTAGTGAATCAAACCTGAGCCCATACCGTCCCTTAGATCCGTGTCCAAGAGTGTGAAGTTTCGGGTTTATGATAACGAGGTCAGAAAAAAAAAATGAAAATACTATTTATCGGACTGTTAATATTGTAAAAACTACAGCACATATTTTTGAAATATAATTATGTTTTGAATAAAAATACAATACTTACACAGGTCGTATACCAGACGCAACAAAATTATTCAGGAATATGTAAATTGATGACGCAATGAGAGAAACTAATAATGCCACAATCAAAGCCGACCACGCGCTATTTCTTTTGCCTGATAATACCCAAAACAAAATCAGTGGAGACAGAATATGAAGTTGCATATCAATTGCTAAATACCAGGAATGAGATAAACACTGAAAATAAAAATAAAGTTACTTAATTTGGAACAAGTATTTAACAGATCATGAAGATATTGAATATTCATGAACTAACTTTGTTACTACATCAAGGTAATGTGTTAGAAATATCTTTGAATTTACAGAACAAACAAACCAACACGTAATATTTGGAACTATAGGTAAGTGGTGGCTGAACATTGATTATCCGTTATAAACTCAAGGAAACAGCAATCATATAACTACTTTATTGAACAATACTTAATAAAATATACGTACTACGGGTCGAAAAAAATTTTGTACGTGAAGTAATGATAACCACCAGGTCGTCCTACATTCATTTGTGACATCAGCTACTACAGTCCACATTGCACCATCGTAAATATAATGTGTTACACCAACTTGTAGCAACACAGTAGCGGCTAGTAGAGGAAACATTCGTAGAAATCGATTGAGGTAAAACAGATGCAGATTCTTTAATAGTTTCACTGTAAAATAAGTAATATGCAAAACATGAAGATAAGCTAATAAAAGAATATATTATATATTTCATGAAATAGGTATATATGTATATAATGTCGACATTTTCGAGTAATTATGAAAATATGTTATATAAATATGAAACAATCAGGATATAGTATAAAAATAAAATAAAATATCAAGAAAAAGTAGAAATAAATCATATTTAAAAGCTAATAAAAGGATAAGACACGTGCCTACTTATGTAAACATTACAGTCAAGACTCCTGAATAGATACTTACTATTACTAATTTTTCCAACAGTAGTGTAGACAACCAGCAAACCGCTTAATACGAAGAAAGTGTCCACGCCAATATGGGCTGTAGTCACCCACATGGAACTAAATGACATAATCCACTAAAATAAAGAGAAATTGAATTTAATATATAACACACGTGTTGTGATCAACGAAAGGAAATAAATAGAATGGATTTGGAAATTTCGATTTGAAAACCAAATTGCCAAGAATCCTAACTTTTTCCAGTAACTATTATGGGTAGTGACATATTATGCGGTAGAAAGCTGGCGTACTTTTATTCAAACATAGGGCTCTTTTATTGATTAAAGAAAGAGATGTACAATAGTAGATAGTTCGGACTATGTTAGTAATTTAATGATGTAGCGAGTAATTTAGTAACTAAAATTCTATCAACTCACAAAAAAGCGTTTGCACTATAGTCGTGTACAGTGTATTAGTGAGAAGTATATTGCGATATACAGAAGAAGTATATTGCGAGAACAAACAACGCAAAAAAATAAATAAGCTTGAGAAAGGTTAAAGAGGAAATTCGTGTGACAAAAAAAGAAACTATGAATACGAAAATGGATTCAGAGAAAAGATGAACAAGGAGCTACTAATTTTCTTCTTAAGGAAATAGCTTTAGAAGAGCCTAAATAATACTTTAGAACTTTGAGAATCTAAAAGAACTCAACTAAAATGAATAGGTTCGCACTTGTATAGTAGTTGAATCAAGTTGCACTGCAGAGTGGTAGGGGCGTTTCTCGCCACAAATTATAGAAAGATATGGATTGACTCGACTAAATTACTTACTAAAGTACTCGACTAAAAGTTAGTTGTTCAAACACGCAGCTTGATACCATTTCCACTAGTTTGTTATTCCGTGGTAATAATATACATCAAAGTACCCAAAAATAGTCCAGGTTATTTATAAGTGGTGGATAACCACTAAATGTGTGCCCAATCACAATCCAAGCCATGGATATTGCTCTGATACCGTCGATACACTCTAAAGCACCGCGAACTGGTTTATATGTGATGAGACGACGAGAATTTGTGTACATTGAGAACGATTGGCAAATTGTACTGAGAGATTTGGGATCTGAAATTTAAAAATCATAAAACTATTATTATTTTCTTAAATTTAAAAGCTAGATTTTTGTAGAATTTGCAGATCTAATAAATATTATCCCTTTCAAGGACAGTAACGGCGTTTACCGTAAAATATGGACAGTACGGGCTATCCTGTTTCGATATATGGATCTTGTAGTGCTTTCTTTATAGTTACCGCCTACTACTTCGCCATAGAGAAATATCAACAATGTACTGACAAAATTGAATGATTTATTTGAGATACATTTGTGGACGTTACACACACATATTTAATATGTGCACACCAAGACAGTACGGTGAATACCGACGTATTTGTATGAGGTGATGTAAGACCGTACATGTCACTGCGTCGCCAGCGACTGCCTTTTGTCGTTGTGTAGTTTATTTTCGCGCTGGAACTTTCTGAGAGTAAAAAAATTCCTCATTTTTTTCTCTAAAAATCATTGACTTACAATTATATGGACGTCGGGTCCGCGCTAAAAAGTGTCCGCACTTGTAAGGTGCTAAAATCGTATACAGAGCGCCAAACTCCGCTTTAGTCTTCATTTGTTCGACTGACAGCGCGATACTGCGATGACATTACAATTTAAATTTCGAATAGGTTGACTTGGGACATTTTTTTCGTGGTTTTTGTATTAGACCCGTCGTCCATTTATTTGTAAGTCAATGCTAAAAATGCATAGTTTTTTAGTAATTCAATAAACCAATAATGTGTACTACAGAAACCCTATTCTATAATAAATAATAATGAAACGTGTTTTCACACTTAAAATTAGGTTAGTTAGGTAAATATTTTCTGCCATCTAGGTGAAACGAATTACTTAATTTTTGTTTAAATTTGATGAATAACTAAACTATTAGTAATCAAAATCACCTCTCTTCCTACTTTCCTAATTGTGATTTAATTATTCAAACAATAAATAAATAACCTTCATCACTACTTAAATATAATCTAATTAGTAATTGTTTCGTTTGGAATTGTTAGTATATAATAACTTTTATTTGTCTTCTTATACTGCAAGGGTTACGCTATTTTAATGTATGGATTTAGACTTATTTTGCTGAAGTAAATTAATTAAAATCACTGCACTACTGTCATAGCCGTACTTACTCGAACTTAATGCGCAAGAAACGTTTGCAAGAACAGTTTACAGTGCTGCTATAAATGTGACGGGATCAGCCGTCAGTGATAAAGCGTAATAATTATGTTGAATCAATAATTATGGTCACTACGGCATAAAGAAAAGTACGACTTTTAGTGTGCGATATTATTTCAGTACTGTCCATGATGGGGTTATACTACCTTCTGTGTACCTTTTGAAATTTTAAAGAACATAATCAATTATATGATACTGTGGCGTTTGTACAGGGTTAGCTCAATAAAACAACGTTTGTTGCTTCACGTACACACGTGCAATACACGCCCGATCACGCCACTATTTCGTGTCGTCATGGCGGGAGCGGCGGGTCGCAGTGTGACATATATTATCTATTGTCTATGGTACATTATGTCAATACATCTCGCTATTTCAATAAAATTAATAAAAAATTAATAACATGGATGTTTTACTTTACTTTTATAATGATTACTAACTGACACAATGTACTAAACATAACCCAAGTATTTTACATTGTTCTTCATTGTTTCTGTTTCGACGTTAACACGTTGACCTGCCTGTTCATTATGAATTTGCCATAGTCCCTCTATTTCCTTTTCTCCTTCTTAATTCTTGACTTGTGTAGTCCTTTTTTCGTATGTATATTTACTTTTTTGCTTATATAATTGCGTATGACGCGCTATTGTACATCTTAAGATAACATAGAAGATCGTCCTTCCAGCGGGGCTTTTGGCAATGACTTTTTTTTAAGTTTTAATTCGTGGCGGTTTTATTTTCCCGACCTCTCCCCGTTCTGCTATGGTCAGCAGGGCATTGAAGTCATGCCAAATCCGAGCAGAGGGACTTAAATTCAAAGTAATAATGATTTACTGACTGGGTACCAATGCGGCTGTAACAGTCAATTACGAGAATTATACATATACTTAATGGGTGCTTGGCGGCAAAACTGGAAAATCAATAATTACAACAATTGCGTTGGAATTCGCGTCTTCTCACAGCCACAGGAAGGCTAGGTCCTGAAACTGAAGTTCAACTTTTACAGCTTTTAACCATTATTACTTCGCCTTTATTGTTAATCTACATACATATATACTTTGATACCCAGTTTAATATACAGTCTGTCCTCACTCTTGTTAAGTATAGACATGGATGAGACTAGCGTTGATAGTTCATCAGTTTTTTATTTAGTAGTAATTTGTCTTTCACTGCTTTTAGTACAACTTGGAGTGAGATGCACGACTGAAAGTAGCCAACTCGTTTTCTATCTAAATTGATAACGCACACAATCACAGCCCCGCACCAAGGAAACCTTGTATGGCGGGCGCCATGCACACACACCTAGACAACCACAAATCACACCAAAGCTTACGAGGCAAACAAATGCAGACCATATAAATATCTCACCCGGCCCGAGAATCGAACCCGGGACCTTCTCGTACCTGACCAGCACGGTAACCGTTTGGCCATGGAGGTAATTAATCTAATGACATCGCAATATAATGCGATCGTGTTGCAGCCACTTGAATGATCAGTTATTATTGCATATACTGGTTGTTATACATAATTGCGAAATAACTTTGTTATTTCTATAATGGCCAAATATATGTAAAATTTTTTTCGGTATCTAAACATACCTTGCTAGGGTACAATAACCTAATAAACAGAACTATTATCATCGATTGTCCACGACAAAAGATATTCGCCTAACATGTAATACAAACTCACATTTATATACACATTACATTAATAATATGCATTCATGTTATTGATCAATCATTGAATGAATAAATAATTAATTATTTATAGATAGGTAGGAAGTGCAGGTTACTCGGGGTAAACGTATTTATTTAGACTAACCCGGTTGTTCTACTTAGAGGCACTAGAATAGAAATTCCACTAGACCACCTTATCACTTAAATAATATCTGTACCTATTTTTTGAGATACTTAAGAGCATTGTTTTCTATTTGGATTAATAAATCCAACACAAGAAGTACAACTTTACTTTTTTTGCAATATAAAATATCCACTAATCGCTTTATTTATTGAATCAAGGTGTAAATTAAATTATACAATATGTCAATAATTGCCACTTAAGCTATCATGGATACCTATGTAATTATAAAGTAACTACTCGATCTTATTTAGGTTTATTATTACAACACCAATATGAAATGATTATGTGAATTAAAACACTTGAAGGTATCATCATGTGGGTTGTATGACTTGATCAACCAGTATTCATGAACACGACTAACTTTAATACGGGCTTTGGGCTAAGACATCTTTGTGCTATTTTGCATTAATTGAAGTTGGCTCGCCCTCACAGCCTAAAGACTCCAACGGAATTATTTGCGACATTTTGTTGGGGTTACATGTAATGGAAGTAATTCCCCTTGTAGGTACCGTTCAGATTTCTTTAAACTATTTCATGACAATATTGATTGTCGTTGGGGCTACTCGCAATCAAATTGATTCAACTACCGTACCGGTAACGGTAGGTACCGTTTAGATTTCTCTAAACTACCTCTTGACAATATATATATTGTCGTTGGGGCTACTTGTAATGAAATCAATTCCCCTTGTAGGTACAGTTCAGATTTCTCTAAACTGCCTCTTGACAGTATATTTGTGATACCGTTTAACATTTAGTCAAACTATCAATTATAAGGTTTGTTTGTTTTTTTTATTATTATTTTTCCCAGTTACCGTTTGGTAAACCAAACTACCTCTCTTGTGTTGTGCTACCTCAAGAATTGTTGGACCTCAACATTTGTTAGACAACAGTAGCCTTTTTTGTTTATTTATTTTAATATACATGTATTATTATGTAAAATTATAATGTATGGTTTCATACATTATTCGGGATAACCCTGCACACGTGGCGATCTACTTTAGCTACGTGCCACACTTTTATTTAAACATATAATTTGCACTCTATCTAGACGTAGTACGTTACCAACTGTTCACCGATACACTACATCAAGGGAAGATTTGCCACCATAACACCTTTATTTTATGCTAATATACTTTTACCATTATCTTTTCAAGTCTTTCTCTGCGTACTACCACTACAATCCATGTATAGAGTAAGGTGGCGCATACATTACTCCATACATATAGTGTAATTAATGAAAAACTTACAATTATTGCAATTGCCTTAACTGCCGAATACCAAAAATTATAACGCTATTCATCTACAATCGCTTACTGCGATAAACTGTCAACAACAACTAGCTAGGTAATAATTATTGGTAGTTTTCATTTACCTATTGGTAATCTCAGGTGTGTCATTTCTATTTGTCGATAAGAACAATTGATGTGTAGTATTGATTGTATTTAACTCATGCCTGTGCCTATGCCCGAATCTCATGGTATGTCACATGCCTGTCTGTATTGATCATACGGCGGACAGCATCGATGTTTTGTTGTTCACAGCAGTGGACCGGCGACCATCACGAGATTCGTCACTGAGATTCACATGACCGCGTTTGAATTCTGCAAACCAGCTTTAAATAGTCGTCTTGCATGGTGCTTCGTCGCCAAATGCAGTTTGAAGCCGAGCGAAGCTCTGCTGAGCTGTTTAATAACTCTTAAAGTAGTAGAAAATTATACTACGAAAATTTTCACGAGTTAAATCCATGGTGATGTAGACAACCAATTTCTAAAATGACGCCACAATATAAAAACAAGTGATAGTCAATAAACAAACTGTATTCTACAGCCAAAGAATTCCATTCTCAAATGTTGTAATTACTTTTTAAATATTGTTTATGTAAGTGGCCAGTTCCGGAAACTTATAGTGCGCCCTATATATATATGTTATCTAAATAGACTTAAATCACTTGAAATCATAATACATACTTCCAATATATTACGTTTATATGCTTTAATGAAATGGATTCTAATCATTTGAAATCCTGGTATATATCTCCATTTCTATTTTCTTTTGAAACAAAGCTGAGAACGGGACTACACGGTGATATATTATCAATTTTACTCACGTTCTTTGGCAGGGTCGCCATTGTGGCGTTTGTACAGGGTTAGCTCAATAAAACAACGTTTGTTGCTTCACGTACACGTGCGATATACGCCCGCTCACGCCACTGTCTCGTGTCGTCATGGCGGGAACGGCGGGCCGCAGTATGACATATATTGTCTATGGTACATTATGTCAATACACTACAGATACTATATCAGTCAATCCAGGTCCTAAGTAGAAATAGTGAGGCTACGACAAAAAACTTTTAAAAATTGTATATGTACTCTTATAAGTAACATAGTTGCATTTTTCTTACAATGGAAACGAATTAGGATGAATAATAGCGTGCAAAATCCCGGCTAACCTCGAATAGCTAAATATATGCGTAGAAGATCTCCAATGCTATGGACAAATCAAACAAAACATTAAGTAGTTTTCCAAGTGCATGATGCTAAGAAGTACAGAGAAATGGGAGAGAGAGTATACGGCACGATAAAATCGGCGAAAACCTGAAAAGAGTGGACGCAACGTAATGCGCTTAGGGACGCGAAATAGAAAAGTAAATCTATTAATCAATATCGACATATAATTAAAACGGATTGGGAAAACAAAGAACCTCATATCAATCCTTATCGCAAATCTTCGAAATCATAAGTCGGATAAATATCATTAATTTTGAGTTCATTGTTTTTCCCGATTGTGACGTTCGTACACACGAAATCGCGTGTATTTGTTTTTTAAAAACAAATCAATGTATCAGGCCCTTCTGTGATCAGTCACTTATGATGTCAGTCAACCGTAACGACAAGACCTGTGGAGGTCGCGAAACTGAGATTTGTTAGATCCGAAAAATAGTTTCATTTCCAATTTATTCATTTTGTAATATTGAAATATTTTGTCTGAAAGGCAGACAATATTAAATGTTATTGTTAAAAACAGGATTAACAGGTATTCATTTAAAGAAATTGTCTTTGTTGGATATATCATGCGTTACATTTACAGCATATTTTTCTCAATAATGAACTGAAAAATGACTTACTTTTTCAAACCTTTCTTTGCTAGGTATGGAGTCTAAGAAAATATTAAAACATTGACTATATCCTCTTAGATAAGAACTATTTCTACTTCATATTAGGATGTATATTATATACCTGCTGATATTGGTATATTATAAGCACTTACCTCGTTTATGAATAACCGTATTCCATATATCGTAGCTTGTACTAAGAATGGCCAGTAAACCAATGAAACTGAAGACAACACTGAAAAATAACGTCTGTTATTAATAGCTGCGTAATTGCATATACATTCTTCCTTCTTACCGATTTTTAATCTATTCTTAATAGTAGATAAAAACCTTCTATGACAACAAATGGTGTTGCTAAAGGAGTTGCTTTATTTATTAATAAACTTCAACATAACATCAAAAATATTGGTAAAATCTCACGTTTGTGTTTAAAACATTGAATAATACAACACAATTACAGTTGAAATACAGATGAAAACAAAACGGAAAGTACTTACATAGCCACATACAGCCCTGGTGCCCAGGGTTTGTCATTTTTGAATCGGCAAAATTGTTCCTCAAAATCGATCAACTGAGTACCAATGAGATTCGGCAATGCCTGTCTTATGGAGCATGGTTTTGGTATACAAATAGATACAGTAAAGCGTAAAGCACCCATATTATTTGAACCAGATCTGAAAAGTAGAAATACTTAGTAAATGATAACCAGGGATCGGAATAGGTAGAGTTTTTTCGACGAACGTAGACAAAAAATGGAGACTGCCTTAAGACAATATTTTTTTAGCTTCAGATTTTATGAGATTCGGGAAATTACTTAAGAATATTAAAAATTGACGTAATTGGGGACAGGTAGGTACACTATATTTATCTTAACTTTGCTACGCATAGTGGATCGGATCTGCGATATTGCGAACTATGGTTTTTTTTCACGATACCTCTTTAAAAAAATGCCAATGGAGAGATCTTATTGTCCTAATTAATTATTGTCATATAATATTTTGCCATAAATGTAATAGTTTAGTTGGAAAAAAATAAAATATGTATTTTTTGTCTGGGACCATACCTTTAGTGCCCCATCGTTATAAAGTCT
>NW_020653726.1:7431-49204 GCF_003589595.1 Hyposmocoma kahamanoa | reverse complement strand
GATATGCACACAAAACGCGCGCCAAAACTTACCTATTCACTACTTATACGCATCAGAAAATGGGCAAAAATTACTCATAACTACGATTATTAGTTCAACACATTAATTATCAGTGATCGGAATAGGTAGGGTTTTTTCGAGGAACATAGACAGAAAATGGAGACTGCCTAACGAGAATGTTTTTTAGGTCTTGGATTTTTTCGAGATTCGGGAAATGACTTGAGTACATTAATAATTGACGATATTTGGAACAGGCAGGTTAGACTATATTTATCTTAACTTTGCGACGAGTTGTTTGCAACACCAATTTTTAAGAATATTTAGGAAAATTCCTACACAAAAAAAAATTCATTCATTTTTTCTAAAAGTATACATTTTACAAAAGACTATCTCCCGCCAAACTGGAAACAGTTACTTAATACATTTAATTAGAGTTAATAACATTTGTATTACGAACATTCTGTTTAATGTACATTCTTGCAGAATCCTAAAATTATCGCGACGACGACTCTTCGTGTTCTAGGCATTCCAGGTATACGTTTTAACTTTCTGACTCGATTTTCATGTCATAAACAGAAAACTTCTGCATGCTTAACACATTTTGCCAGCCTTTTTTAAAATAAAAAAGGGTGCGACATATAAACAATAGTAGATAGTAATATCGGAATAGATTGAGTATATTTACCTTAACTTCAAAGAAGGAGTACACGTGGAGTGGATAATACAGCATTCTGAAATACCGGAATGATAATCACGATGTTTTCATCCCGGAATTTTAAAACTCACGAATTATTTATTGGACTTTGAATACATTGATAACAAATAATTAGTTTTTAGGGTTCCGAACTAAAACTGTTTTAAATTAAAGTCTCTTGCTTCACATATAGGAAAATAAAACTTAATTGGTTGGTTTTCGTGTTTATTTGTTTCAGTAGGAAATTAAAACTTCTGTTTCGAATTCATACCGATGTTCCTTTATTACGTCAGATGATTACTGTAGAGATTCCAAAACTGAATGGAGTAAAACTTCGTAACGATGGGGCACTAAACGTATGGTACCATACAAAAAATACACATTTTTTTCGTACTAGTCTCTTAGATTTATGGCAAAATGTGAAATGACAATATTTAATTAGGATAATAGGATCTCTCGATTGATATTTTTAGAGAGGTATCGTCCTCTCCAAGGTTCGCAATATTGCTGATCCAACCCACTGTGTTGAAAGTTAAGATAAATATAGTGTACGTTTTTTTTTTGTTTTTCCCCAATTACGTCAATTTTTAATGTACTTAAGTGATTTCCCGAATGCCGAACAGCTCCAGGACATAAAAAATATTGTCGTAAGGCAGTCTCCGCTTTCTGTCTATGTTCCTCGAAGTTTAGGTAAAAAAAGTCTACCTATTCCGATCCTTGGTTATTAATTATATTAACTAAAAATAACGGATAATTCACGTATTTAAGTCGAATTTTTGCTCGACATGTTTTTTTAGTTAATATGTCTGAGTCTCACGGTGGTTTTTTATTTAATATTACTAATATGATAAATAAAAAAATAAGATTGACTTAAAATATTATTACTAGTTAAAAATAATCTGCTAACTGTAAAAATAAAACAATTTATGCTTTGATTCATACCTTAAAGTGTTCTTAATTTCTTTACCACCCATAAATTCTATATTTTCTCGTAATTTTTCATATAAATGTATTTCTTCCTTTACGGTATCTACAGCTTTTATTACGTCGTCCAATTCAGTTGCACTTTCTAAGTTCTCAAGATCTGACAATCCAATTCTTATTCGACAATACTTTCCACCAATAACCATATCTTCAATTTCTCTGTTAATACCAAGACATTGGTGATAATTTCCTAGATCTAGAAGATTACCTTGCAAAATCCCTCTCGGTATCCTTGGGCCTGCCTCGAGAACTGTAAGTATAATTTAATTGAATATTGACTTAATGCAGACAAGTCTATTGCAAAGTCTTACGCCACCAGTTGTACTAGATCTGTTCACCTTAAGTATTGTACAAAGGTTGAAGTATTTATGACACAATGTTGTGACGGAGGATCTGCGGAATGATAAGGAAATAGAAAGAGAACATAAAACACTCGATCGTAGGTTCGCTCGATGTAGTAATGAAGATAAATAATAAATTATATTTAGAGCATTTTAGTTTATCGTTTTACGGAAATGATCTGTGGGTGATTAGCACGATTCAAACCTTCACCGCTCTACGGGTGCAACATGACAACATCTTCAGGTTCCGTCTGCCGTGACGATGCAAAGTGTCAGGTATGTGTGCAGATGCCCGAAAGGATGGATTTATGCAATAATTTGCAAAAAAACCGTATCCTCTGAAGCACAGTGAAAAATGTGCCCCGAAAATGATTGCCTCTCGCTTAATTTGTCCAATTGAGATGCACTGGGATGACTGTCTTAATAAGAGTGGTGTGAAAAATATACATAAATTCATTCATAAAAATGTTTTTCCTCTTACTGTATGTCCCTAATTTGTGTATAAAAAAGGTAAACAATGTAAATTTAAAACTATTGCAGTACTTACATGTCATCATTAAAAGCGTATCGTTCAAAATCAAATATTGTAATTGTTTTGCACATAGCTCAGCATCTAAAATTTCCTCGTATATATTTGGATCAAAAGGTGGATTTATAGCTTCCCATCCAACATCAATTGCTCTATTATTTTGATCACTATTAACCTTGTCAATTAACACTGATGCACTTAATACTACAAACATTACTCCGATTATAGACATTATCTTTGCCAATTACCCATTAGTTACAACAACGAAGTTGATACTAGTAACACTTACAATGTCTTTTTTACTAACAAAAGCAAAGATTAAAGAGCATTCCTGAAATCTTATCCGTTATCAGAAAAAAATGAATATGTAGTGATATCTTTATTATTGCGACGTAAAGGGTGAAATACAAGACGGCTATGACGATTTTTTTGAAATGAAATTACGCTTATATACTTACGTTTTTAAATGCATGCTGTGTACGTGTCTGTATCACAGCGGCCTCCGAAATTTTTTTTAAAATGGCTATCCAGGGGCTGTTGTGTCTTATTGCATCGTACTGTTAAGTGCACTCTTTAAGCATATTACCGTATTTACGACATTCTTTATCCAATTTTATTTTAATTTCTATCAAAGTTATGACAACTGCCTCCGTGGCCGAACAGTTACCATACCGGACTGCCACTGCAGAGGTCCCAGGTTCGATTCCCGGGCCGGGAGAAATATTTGTATGGTCTACATTTATTTATCTCGGGAGTATGGGTGTAATTTGTGGTTGTCTATGTGTGTGTCCATAGCACCCGCGACACAGGGTTTCCTTAGTGCGGGGCTATATTGAGTGTGTGCGTTATTATTATTATAACGTATATTTCAAACTTTTTTAAATACCGTTTCGTTATTGAAATAATAATTATTATTTTACAATGTTTCCGTTGATAATATAAGTAGTCTTGTGTCATTGGTTAAAAGCTCTGAGAAAAACTTTATTATTAAAAAGCAATAAACAAGTTATTGACTAACAAAATGTACTATACCTAAAGCTGCCGCGCAAGAAACAAAACAAGATTTGCGTACTACCGTCAAAAACATTTCGTCAGTTCTTAACATAAACATCGAAGATGCTGACATTAAAGATACATACAGGGTGAACACAAAAAGAGAAAACGATAAACCTATTATTGTGGAATTCACTACTGTTAAAACAAAGGACCAAATCTTGATGGGTTTGAGAAAATTTCATAGATCAAATACGAGTAATACTTTTGAATTTGATTGAATACTAGCCACATCAAATTGAATGGACCAGCCAAGCCAATATATATTTCAGAATATCTCACTTTTAATACCAAAAACCTTTACCACTTAGCAAGAGACTATGCAAAAACCAATCATTTCAGTTTCTGCTGGACATCAAACGGTTGCGTGTTTTTGCGGAAAAGTGAAGGCTCGGCTGTAATAAAAATTAACACCGATTCAGATTTCGCATCTATAAAGGATAAATGACTAGATATAAGATTTGTTATGTTTTCATTTTGCATCTTATTAGCGATTAATATTTATATAGATTTCATTAATTTTCATAAGGACTTATTGACAGTAATTGCCTATTGTTTTCGACCATATCAAAAATGCTTGTACACTTACACTTCCAAACACACATACAATTAATATATACATCAACAAACATGTACAGTAAACACACAAACCACGAGCACGAGGAGTGTCATATCACTACATGCCAACTATGCCAGCACAGTAAATTGCTACTTTGTTAAATTAAAAGTACCGAAATCATACCATACACTTTATCTTCGGCTTACGGTTCATCTCAGGTTCAGATACAAAAATAATAACAATCTACAGTTACCCTCTAATCTTATTTTTTTAAAATGCCTGAAATAAATAATATTCTAAATAACATTGACAATGTATGTCTGTTTGAATCAACTTTTTGTAAACCTGAGGACTGTTCCTCACTTATTAAGCAGAATAATAAGAGTATTAATATAATCACTCAAAACATTTGTAGCATAAATGCTAATATCTTAGGTTTTATTACGTTACTCGAAAGAACAGAGATACATTGTGACATAATTGTACTTACGGAGTGCTGGCTGCAATGTAACCCCAACGTACCTATGTTAATTGGTTATAATCATTACAAGTCAACAAAGTCTTATAACAAAAATGATGGCATCGTTGTATATGTGAACAATGCTATACCTTATGTCACTGTCGATGAACCGCCTGAATCTGAACTAAATTGTTTAATTATTAAATTCGGTACCAATTTGGCTATTGTGTCCATTTACAGACCTCCTGCGTTTACCTCCACCGCTAATTTTTTGATTTCTCTACACAACATTATCTCTGGCCTATCATCGTTTGCAAATGTGGCTGTGGTAGGAGATATAAACATAGATATATCTCCAGGCAATAATGAATCCCTGGATTATCAGGATCTGATTGCACATCATGGTTTATACCCTGGGCATTTTCTCATCACACGTCCCAAAAGTGGTACATGCATTGACCACATTATTTTAAGAACTAATTATGTTGCCAAAACTTTCGTCCTCGATACAACTATTACCGACCACTACGCAATCATACTATCCTTAACAACAAACACCGCCATACCATGCCGCTCTTCCTGTAAAATTGACTATGTAAGACTTGAGGCCGCTGTAAATGAAATCAATTTCGATTCAGTTTACAATACTAAAGATGTGAATCTTGCTACTAGCTATTTAATTGATCCCATCTCCTCTGCTATTAAGTCTAGCGCCATAATCTGTAACGTTCCTCGCAGACGTAGAGTTCTCAAGCCCTGGATCACTCCTGGTCTTTTACGATGCATGCGGCATAGGGACAACTTATACAAAAAATTAAAGCACGAGCCTGCAGATCAAATACTCAGAGTATCATATAAAAGATATCGAAACTACTGTAACGCACGTTTGAAAAGAGTAAAAAGAGAATTTGAAAGAGAGGAGTTTAGAAGAGCTGGTAGTAATTTTAAACGTGTTTGGGAAGTTATTGGCAAAGTTACAAACATAAATAAATCTAAAACATTAGCAAATAATCTTTTACTTACTGGTAACAATGCGCAAAGTTGTATAGATGAAGTAAACACCTTTTATGTGAATATTGGTACAGAGCTTGCCCAAAGTGTCCAGCCTACCACTCAGATTGCATCAAACCTATATGAACATGCACACTACGAATCTTTTGTTCTCCTTACAACCGATGAATCAGAGGTTGAGCAAATTATAGACACGCTAAAGGCAGATTGTGCCACAGGATGCGATGGCATTTCTGGTAGTCTTATTAGACGGTACAAAAAATTGATTTTACAACCACTCACCCACATCTGCAATCTTAGCATATTAAGCTACACCTTTCCAGAACAGTTTAAAAAAGCACTGGTTCATCCTATTTACAAGGCGGGTGATAGAAGCAAAGTTAATAATTATAGGCCAATCTCAGTCATACCTGCCATGTCTAAGGTGCTTGAGCGGATTCTGAACAATAGACTCATAAATTTCCTAGAATCCCGTAAAATCTTATCTGATAATCAGTACGGTTTCAGGAGGGGTAGGTCTACGGCGGATGCAGTTCATAACCTAGTGGATCATGTGGTTACACATTTGGATAAACGCTTTAGGTGTCTTGGAATATTTTTAGACTTGGCCAAAGCTTTTGACACGGTGTCAATTCCGCTCCTTCTGCTTAAACTTGAGGCACTGGGTATCAGAGGACAACAGCTAAATATGTTTCAGAGCTATCTGTCGGGGAGGTCCCAATGCGTAAAAATTGGCTCCTACGTAAGTAATCAGCAACCAATCTCTATGGGAGTTCCCCAGGGAAGCATTCTTGGTCCTACACTATTCCTCGTTTATATCAACAGTCTCTGCAATCTAAAAATTGATAACTGTAAAATTTTCTCTTACGCAGATGATACAGCCCTAATTTTTACAGGTATAGATTGGACCGAAACCTACGGATCCGCACAGTCTGGGTTTAATGTAGTTAAAAAATGGCTAGATAATAATCTACTAACACTAAATATTGAGAAGATGAAAGCTATACCTTTTTCTATCCGTAATTGGATGGTTTCACAAGATACTCCATTTCAGATAGCCGTTGATCATTATTCTAATCATATAACTAATCCAACCTTTCTAGACACTACTAACACTATTAGATATCTTGGAGTACAGATTGACTCTAACTTAAATTTCAAGTCTCACATTACCTTATTGTCGGCACGTATACGCAAACTTATTTATGTTTTCAAGCAGCTACGCCATGTAGCAGATGCTAATATTATGAAAATGGTATATCTTGCTCTTGGTCAGGCAGTTTTAACTTACTGTATCTCTACATGGGGAGGAGCTGCGAAAACATTTATCATATCTGCAGAACGTGCACAAAGGTCGATTCTAAAGGTAGCATGTTTCAAACCATATCGTTTTCCTACTCAGGAACTTTTTACCTATTGTCAAGTCCTCACAGTCAGGCAACTTTTTATTCTTCACACTGTGTTAAGACAACATGCAATCACACCATATAATAACACTTCCACCAGACGAAATCACATAGTCGCTAAGGGCTGTTATCTCAAAACTGCATTTAGTCATAGGTTTTTCTGCTTTCTTGGATGTTTTCTTTACAATAAACTTCATGATAGGCTCAAAATCTATGAACTAAATAAATATGAATGCCGGAAGGCACTTGTGACCTGGTTACTTGACCTTTGTTATGAGGACACGGAGGCTTTGCTTATTCTAATTACTTAACTTTGCCGTAAATTGTTCATTAAAGTCCACATTTATATTTTAATACAGACCCACACATATATAATTTAGGCAAATAGGCAAAAGCATGTATAATAAACACACACACACACACACACACACACACACACACACACACACAACATACTGTCTAGTCCTAGTTTTTATTAATTTTCTACTTGATTTTTATTAACTTAGCTTCATTCACCTGCACTCTATTACTTAGTATTGTTAAGTCTCCTTTTGCTAGGGTTGGGGCCTGGTGACTTGTAACACAGGTGAAATACCTATATCAAGCACCAGCTCTCACAATATACTATGTAATGTACTTACTAAGCCTGATATTGTTTTTGTATTTTGTGGTGAGTAATAAACACATTTATTATTTATTATTATTTATTTATTTATTTATTATTTACTATGCAGTATCCGAAATACAAAATGACAAATTCGTTACTTAGTTGTCTAATTTTTTAAATTTGTTTATAAATTTTGTCGCTATTCAAATTATTACTACTTTGACATCTCGGTATATTTAATAATAAAATTATTATCATTAAAACTGATCCAAACAATTATCACCGAGTTTCATTAAATAATGACTGACAAGGTGTAACATTTTTTTTAATTTTTCACATAATTTTTCACGGTGCGTCATTGTGATGTTATTTTTTTAAATTGTTACCTTTCAGTAAATGTACAATATATTCAGTTATGTTTGTATGCCCGATGTTTGGCCGGGCATAGTAACACTATACTTATGCAACCTGTGTTTTAACAATTAAATTAATTTTGAACACAAAAGACCTAAAATCTGTTGTAGGACAATTCTAAACCACGTAAGAGACATGAAAAAATGTGTTTAGGCTCGCTATTTGCCTGCATGTTAAGGCACGTTTACGAGCAAGGGCGATGAAATATATTTTATTGTGATTATTAGAGCGATGCCAAAGGAAGCGTTGCGTCGACCTTGCGATGCCTGAGCGGTAATGCATTGTACTACATATAAATTAGAACTACATGCTACATGGTGCGTTGAAAAGGAGCGCAGTGATGGAACGCGTGCGCATCGGACAAGGAGCCAGGCGGCGAAACTGGAGAGTTACCTCGGTGTACGCACGGTAAGCGGCATTACGTTACGACGTCGAAAGTTTCAAAATTATACGACACAGCGAGATGAGTACGGGAAAGGACATTTTGGAGGTATTTTTATTAAATCAACGTACCTATCTAACATAAAAAAACCTTCAGTATAATAAAGTATGACAACTAAACTATCAAATAAAATTAAATGTGTATTTCAATTTAGACATTGGTCAAAACCATTTTTTATACGCCGTTGTTCTATTATTTCCCATAGTGCATTGTAGCAACATCTCTTTAAAACAATTTAAACTTTGTTTCTTTTATATATCGGTAGTAGTTTTAGTAGCAGTAGAGTTCCTTGTGAAAGAGTTCGTCCGGGGAAGTATTCTGCCGTCTGCTAATTAAAATGGGGCTAAGTGACAAAATATTCTCTTAGAGCCTATGCACACGGCGTCGCCGGCGCCGACGACGCGCGTTTCAATAACGCGTGTTTATGATGCCATAGAGGCTCAAAAAGCAGATTGTTACGTTTGTATCGATTCAAACGCACCTGCAAAATAATACAAGCGTTCGCGGGAAGTGTGTTTAAAGCTCGTCTGTATCGTGTTTTAGACGCGTTTGAATCAACACAAACACGCGCAACCATCGCGTTGATAGCAAGAAGCTTATATACTCCACTGGAGTTTATACTAAGAATTTTACGTTGAAGATAAGTTTTGCTGTGATTTTTTATCCTTTTCATACTTCATGTCTAGTGCAATGCATGCAAAATAAATACTCAAAAATTAATAGTAATAATAGTAATAATTACAAAGTAACTGTACTCAATTATTACTATATTCTATCTATTTAAAAATACGCAGTGTTCATGCTTTTATATTTTTCTTAGTTAAGAAATAAAACTAAAATTAAAACTATCTTAGCCCGTCTGCAGTTACTGAATTTGTGAACGTGTGCTAAGTTGTACCTACTCGCTGCGACAGCGTCGCGTTTGTAACGCGTTAACGCGCGTCATCTGCGCGTCGCGTCGTCAACGCGTAAAAAATACGCTGTGTGCATAGGGCTATTCTTTTAAGGAAAAGAAACATTAGGACAATTAGCACGTTTTCAGCAAATACATTGCAAGTATTAAATTTAGCGTAATAATTGTTAAAACATGTAAAGGTAACAAAAAAGGCAAGTTTCGTGTACTTCAAAATTCTTATAAGATTTTATTTGTTCTTCCTAGAGCTCAGAACATTTGACTCAAAATAACGTATGTTCCTTTTATCCCACATGACTATAATGTATATACAGGTATGTCTATTCACTGACAACAGAAATTGGAAGCAAATAAAAAATGTATGGGCAATAGAAAATAAAATTATGTTGTGTCTTTGCTTTATTTTATGGCTGATTCGTTTTGTTGCTGACTCGTCACAGGTTGATTTTTTGTTGCTCTTTCATCACCTTGTTGGTCTGACTCAGATTTTTTGAGACCTGTAATTTTATTCTTTATTTAAAAAATAAATTCAAATAACGTTAACTAGAAAACGATGTAAAAAAATTGGTATTGTTTTACGATAGTCTTGTACCCATTTGAACTTAAAAAAAAAATATTTAAGAACATTTTTTGATTTAGAAATTCATAATGAATAAATTTTAAAATTTACCGCTCTGTAAGAACTCCTTGAAAAGTGTGGAACACGGAGAATCCACCAGAATCGTAATCACAAAGCTGACTATGAAAATGATTACAGACTGGCTGCAGAAAATGTAAAACTATAAAAAAAAATTAAGGATTACTAAAAACGAATTTAATAAAATAAATGGCTTGAAAGCTGTAGGAAATTGTAATTTCTTTTCCTTTTTAATATTGCCTACCTTTTTCTTCCATTATAGTAACTTATTTAAATAGTCTGTTTTTTTTAAGTCTGAGTAAAATGACATTTGCAAGGTTGCCACTATTCACAAAATTTTAAATAGTCATGTAGTTGTTGTGGACGATTTTATTGATAGATTAAAGTAAGTACGATTTTGCCTAAAATATCTAAAACCTGAGATGAAATCATAGTCCAAAAAATTGAACAAAGGTGAGGCCATTACAAATAAAATATTTTACGAATAGTGGAACAGTGAAAAGGGCTTAAAGTGAATGCAAGATGTTTTATATTGTTTTTAAATTGTGTGCATGTACAAAAAAAATATTATCAGATCATATTTTTTATTTCAAACACCATATTTAATAAGATAATCTCAAAATGCTGTGGAAAGATTTTTTATCCTTTTGGCAATAAACGTGGATGAACAACCTTTGGCTGTTCTTCTTCTTTATTTGATTTTTTTTATTTGTTACATGTTTACACAAATACTTTTAAGCTAGAGTGTGAACAATTTATTGCTATCTTTAATACTTTATTAAATTATTATTTTTTTATTAAGAATAATAAAATTGAATAAATAAATTGGTTCATTACTAAATACTGTTAATTACAATGAATAAAAAATTAAAAGTCAGATTTTCAGCACCAGTGCATCACTGCGATTTTCTTTCTTCATTCGGTTTCTGGCAGCCGTCTTTATCGAATGTGTTCCTTGCTGCGTATGCATCATGTTGTTAAGTTTTCGTTTTGTGTTTTTTTTTTGTTGAGCTTTGGTTTTACTCTGTTGTTACGTTTGTATTTGCTTGCGTTCGTGGTAACATAACCACTATGGAGAAAAAAGAAAAAAGACCACGCCCTGCAATGTCCGTAGCCGAGAAGGTTACGGTAATGAATGTCTACAGGCATACATTTCAAACCTGGCATCTAAATGAATATTGGTCTTTGTGTGAGTGTGCGAATAAAACTGCTGAGATTCTTGAGGATGCTACTAAACACTTTCGCTAGAAGGGCTTTCTGTAAGGGAAAATCTACGCGAAAAACGCTATCGGTTGCGGAACCTAGCCACGGTAAATTTTATTTTTCAAATGTTAATTTATATTTTTTAATATTTACGTGGCATTTTGCATTAATTTGGTTTTTGATTTTATTTTTAAATTCATCTAATCGTGTAATAAGGCCCTCAAAATTAAATAAAGCCCGATACAAAACCGTTGGGCCGTTGGTTATTAGTCGTCGAAGGCCTCGTTGAAGAAAGTTAAAACTGAAGTTAATATTTTTTTCTAATTAAGTTTCTGTACCTATACTTTATTATTACACTATTATGTTTACGTTAAAAATACCGTGAATCAATAACTCAAGAGGACCGCTAATCTCCATAATACAGATCGTAACTCTGAATAAGTTCAAAATCTGAAAGTATAATACAGTGAATAGCGACATCTCTCGCCAGGACTGGTAGCTGTAAAGGTACTAACTGGGTAATAAATCTGTCATAGATTTCTCATAGATGGCGCTACGACTAAAAAGTCGTTGAAAAACCAAGTACAAAGACACGACGCAAGCACATAGAAAAATTCGTGAGATCCGTTGGTTCGTTCCGTGGCTTAGTTGGTATAGCGTCTGGCACGGTATGCAAGAAGACGTCTGTTCGTATCCGACCGGATCGAAGGAATTTTTTCTGAGTGTTTTTTCTGAGTGTTCGATCTTTGTATTAAAAATCTGAAAGTAGTTCATATTCTGTAAATGGCAGTGGATATGAACAGATTCCTCTTTAATATGAAATCTATGTGACTAGTTTTTTCCTTGTAATATTATTTAAATATTTATCTTGAGATAAAATTATTTACTGAATTTTAATAAATAAATAGCATTGTGTGTTACAAACTAACTTAAAAATTAACACTTGCTAATATCCTAAACAAAAAAAGAGCATCCGGAAGCATCCATACAATCTATGCAATAAGTGCCATCTAGTTGATTTGTTTGTTATCATTTTAATAAATTGCAGTTTTAAAATGTAAAACAAATTAGTTACTAAAATAGCTGTTTGGTACTCGTCGCGACATCTGGTGTACCAATAGGTACTAAATACAGACCGACTACGCTTGCTTGTATCACGATTAGCATTCCTCTTGACTTATTGGTCCATGCGTATACCCAACCTACATCGCTACGTTGACAAAGGAGAATGAAATATATTCATTTGAATTACAATACCACCGATACTTATTACTCACAGCTGTATAATAAGGTTCAAAGTAAACATTTTTTAAATTACGTAAGCATATCGAAAGTCATTAAATTGTTAACTACTTTGAATTTATTTTATTATTCTAATTATATTGTTATTACTTTGAGTAGTTATTTTTAATAAAAAAAAAATCTTTTTGATTATGGGAACAAAGTTTTAGATTGTTTTGTTACGGTGAAGAGTTTTAAATATTGATTATCATACTTTTTGTTTAGCTTTTTATGACTATATGAGTATAGATGATATGAGTTTTAGATGAGGTTTTGTATTTTATAGAGGTACTTTTTTATTCTTGACTTTACCTAATTTGACATATAAAATTTAATAAAATAATAGTTATTTAAATGTAACAAAAACGTAAAAATTTCTATTAAAAACATTAAAAACTGTACTTCGTTTTATTTAGAAATAAATAAAGTTTTGTACGGAACACAGTTCAATTACTTCAAACCTTAAAATCGTACGTGACTGAATTTGCGGTTAGGTGGGCCTTATTTGCTCAGAGTACCTTATAAAAACACACAATATAGTCACAGTCCATCGTGAGTCGTGACCTTATTTGCTTGCTTGAGAAGCAAATAAGGTGGACTAATAATACTTACAAAATTCGACACAGTAAAGTAAACATGCTGCGAAGCGGCTCCGACTATAATGATTTGTATGGGCGCGTGTAATAAATATAACGCGTATGAAAGTCGAGAAGGCAATTTCCAAATTTGCAGCGACAGGAACCAGTTGATCGGTCCTGAAAGTATTTATATATAAATATTCGTATAAAATACGACTAAACGTAGACTGGGTTCCCACCTCTATGTTGTCGATATTTCAAGGTTCGCAAGAAGCGTTGACAACTTTAGATAGATAAGATTAATATATTTCAGGAAACAATTTTAGGGAGCAATTAAGCAAAATATTTATTTGTTTTACTAATACACGTGACTGTAAATACGCTTAGAAAGAAAGAAAAGAAAGAAAGAAAGAAAAAGTTACAAAGTAATATAAAAATAATTAAAAATAATACTGAAATTCAAACATTTCCTTTAATTTAAAATACGTTGTTACTTAAAATGAGTTAATCGTTATAGATGACTCTTTCGTTCGGCATCATAAAAATACAGAATGTTTTTTCACATTTGATCAATTCGATTCCCAGATGAGTAAGCAACTTTTGAAAAGTCTTTACATGCAATATTGCTTACTTTTAAACATAAAACAATGCTAACATGTAGCAAAATATCCTGTATGCAATATAAGTACTTTTCCCTTGTGTCCGATAGCCATGTGACACCTTGTACATTATTATCATAATACAAACTACGTTTTATTTATTCTTTATGTATTGTTTTGTTTTTCTCACCTCCGTAACCTTCAGCACAAGCAATAATAATCCAGCCAAGCCCAAGAGCCCACGCTGGTCGCATAAAGGAATTTGCTATGTTGTCCAAAGTTTGATTATCATAGTCATCTCTTTTCATCGGCGTAGACACGTAGAAAGCCAACCACAATATGGTTAAGTTGACGATCCATAAAATATAATTCAAGATCTGTAAAAGAACAATTTCTGGTTATGTGGACTATATGACCACATAACCAGAAATGACCACTGACCGACAAGGCAGTCGATATTTTGTATGAAGATTTTCTATTCAACAATAAATTTCTATCCACAGCGAGCGCTTACTTTGAAAGCATTGCTAGGTCTACATCTATTGTAAATTGATCGCAATGGATGTAGACTTGGACTATAATTAACTTATTAATTTAATGAAATTGCAATAGTCAGTATTTTTTTAAATAATTTATTCTATGTTATAATTAATGAAAGATAATTAATGAAATAAATGAATAAGACCGTCCCCATTTTCATACAAATTTGTGTGCTACGACTGTTTGTCATCAATGTGATGTCTAAATTCTGAGCACTATTTCGAAATTCTACAGTGTGCAGTTTTATTCCAGGATACATCGTGAATAAAATGAACATAAATACACAAAATACGCATCACTTTCCATTCGTTATTTGAACAACTGACCGTAACAGTAACAGAATCCTTGCGAAAACTTCCGTCTAGGGAAGTACTGCCAACTTACCTGATTCTGCCACCAAGCAGTAGTGTGAGCATTAGTGCGTTCCAGTTTTGAAGGGTAAGGGTGCTGGTGAAACTACAGGCACGTGGAACTTGTCAGGTTATGTCTCAGGGTGAAAGTTATATTACAGGGAGACGAGTGCAGTGGCAGATCTATGTGATTTAAAGTCCAGAGTGGTACAGCAACTGCTGTCGTGTTTCTTACTACCGAGCGCACGACTTGTTTGTTTCGTCGTTTTGTATCATGTATATAGGTTACTAACTTACCCTTGTTAATCGAATTCTTTTTTCTCTCCAAAAGTGGATCAAATATCCAAAGCACATCCCAACAAAGAAAGGTGAACATCTTGTTAAAGTATTGAAATAATAATATCTGCCGTATCTCTCATTTACTTCTAATCTGGAATCATAACAGTTTATAAGAATCTGTATAGGTAACCATGATAGAGTAGTATTGTGAAACTCAGGGAACCTCAGTATAGTATAGCAGAATATCTTAGTGAAAGCTGCATACGGGAAGAGGTACACAAAACTGTTCCTAGAAGTGAAAACTACATTATCTATCAATCGAAACTACTAATGTAGTAAAAGTTAGGACAAGATCCTTTAAAATCAGTAAAATAATATTTTATTACTTATCCAATAGCGGGCTTTACACAGACACTCTATAGCGCGTGATGCAACAATCGTGTGCGATCTAGTTTCACGCGGTCTATCATGCGTGATTAGCCTTTTCACGGACGCTCTTTCCGTTGTAACGTAAAGAACGTTAGCTTAAAAAACTAAAACAGGTAATTGCGCACCTGTACGCTCATGATTACGCGCAGTGGAGTGACCGTGTACGTGGGGCTGTTGAGTAAATTAAGTCAAATCAATGTTTTAAAATCTATACTTACATAGCTTGTATAGTAGAACCAGGGAAATTATTCACGAAATTGTAAATTGACGACGCAGTGAGAGAAACTAATAATGCAACAATCAAAGCCGACCAGGCGCGTTTCTTTTTGCCTGACAATACCCAGACTAAAACCAGTGGAGACAAAACATAGAGTTGCATATCAATTGCTAAGTACCAGGAGTGAGATACACACTGAAAGTATAAACAGATACAAATATGAATTAAATATTTGACCAATTCAAGAGGACGTCCATAAAACTCTCGAATATTCATGGGTTAACGTTACCTATACAATATTGTATGGTGTTACAAATAACGTTATATTAAATATGATCCTTTATGCTGATGGCTGAACAATGAAATACAGAACATTGGATAAATATTAGATAAGTGACATTCAGCCTTCAATAATCATGAAAACATGAATCCCATGCAACTTCTTTACATTATTAACAATAAATTTACAGAGTCTAAAAAAGCGATAATACATACTATTGGTTGAAAAAAATTTTGCACATAGAGCAGTGTTAACCACCAGTTTGTCCTACATTCTTCAGTCACGAAACCTACTAAAGTCCACATGGCTCCGTCATACATGTAAAATACTACACTAGCTTGCAGCAATACGGTAGTGGCTAGTAGAGGATACAGTCGTACAAGTCGATTTAGGTAAAATAAATGGAGTTTCTTTAATAATTTCACTGTAAGATGAAGAAAATTAATAATGATGGTGGGTTTGAAAAGGTGTATATAATGAATTGTAGCACCAAATAGGAAACAAACAATTGCATGACAATATCGAGACACAGATGACGTCGCATGATATGTGAGTTTAACTCTAGCCATTCCTGTCTATGTATGTAATATTGTGTCTTCAAAGTATATATCAATATAATAAAAAAAATTCTTAAAACAATCAACAAAACAATATGAAATTCAAGACGATACGAAAATCTTTTTGCATCCAAATAAATATGTATGGTAATTGAACAACATAAATTTCCTTAAGAAACTGATGGCTACAAGTTTTGTATTTTATTTTGGATTACAACGCTTTCGGAAATGTTGTCCGAGTAATTTTAAATATACATTTTTGAACATAAACTATCCTATAGTGATCATTCATTCGTATGTAACAATTCAATAATCAATCTTTAAAATAATATAAAAATGAAACAAGACGTCAAATATATAAACAAACAATAAACGTCTAGAAAAATCATATTTTGAAAGCTATACGAGGTGTGGCTATTAAATAGCGAGACTGACGCTGCTACAGAAGAAGTGTGCAACCCCCAAACGCCAGAGACCGACAACTGTTTATCCTGAAGTCTTTTCTTTCAAATGCAGTCATGTATACTTAGTTCTGTATACAACTTAGTATAATCATAGCCTTTGTTCGCATTAGAGTTCTTTCTTTTTGGGAAAATCTCTACAGAAGCCCAGAAGACATTCAAGATGATTCACGCCCGGGTCGCCCTTCCACGTCAAAAATGGATAACAATATATAAAAAAATCAGTATTCTGATTCGATCTGACCGTTGGTTATGTATTCGTGCTATGGCTGAAACTGTAGAAATTGAGAAAGAATCCGGACGGCAACTTTTACTTAACAATAATTGTAACGTAGCAAGCAGTGTGTGCTAAAATGGCGCCTAAAATTCTCACGCTTGGACAACAAGAAGCTCGCAAACATGTTATAGTGTTAAGACCATCCAATCTATTTTCCAAGGAGAAATCTGTATTAAAAGGAACGCGATTTGAGTCCATTAAAGCTGTGGAAAAGAAAGCGGCATGCGTCCTGACCTGACAGATACAAGAAGTTTTCCAATACTATTTCGAACAATGGAAGATTATCATGGAACGTTGTAGGGATAGAGGAGGGGTGTATATTGAAAGTGATAAACAGTAAATATGTATGAACTCAAAGTTAAATGTCTTACAGCGTGATTCTCGTTCTTTAATAACCACATATTGTAATGAGATAGGAAGTTTACCTATTAATGTAAACATCAGAATTATGATTTTGATGTAGATACTTACTGCTGCTAAATTTTCCAACAGTGGTGTAGACGACCATTAAACCGCTTAGCATGAAGAATGTGTCCACAGCCATATAGGCTGTAGTCAACCAAATTGAACCAAATGACATAATCCACTACAATAAAATAAAAATGTTTTTTATTGATGACGAATGTAGTAATCAAGAAATTTGTTCTTAGTACAGCTATTCTGCATTAAGAGGTTTTATAATGGTTTTCGTGATTGAATCGACATCTGCAGTAATAATAATAATAAAATAATCTTAAATTTTCCAAATCTTTGTCTTCTGTGCCTGAGATTGCGTCTGTTCTCCCTATTCGTCAATCAAGAACACAATAGATCAATGCTTTGTGGTAACGTTTTTAATTCAGGTGGATTCGACAAAAGCAGTGAACACTGCTACCAATTAAATTGTACACTTTTATTGTGTATTAAAGGAATTTTCAGATTTCAATATTACCAGAAAGAAGCATGAATGTACTGGTAGCGACGTGTTTGGTAAAAAACAAGCGTATTTTCATTCGAAAATAACGCTCTTTATTTCAGAAAGGTTGAAGATAGATTGTTCATATTAATATACATTAAAGTACCCGAAAATAGTCTATGTTGTTTATAAGTGGTGGAAAAACACCAAATGAGTGCCCTATTACAATCCAAGCCATGGTTATTGCTCTGATGCCGTCGACACATTCTAGAGTACCGCGAACTGGTTTAAATGTGATGAGACGACGAGAATTTGTGTATGCAGAGAACGATAGACAAATTGTGTTGAGAGATTTGGGATCTGAAATAAAAAAAAAATAAATACCGAAAATATTATTATTTCTAGGATCACCTCTGCGCTGCTCTAGTGGTGTAGCTGTAAATTAAAGCATATGTTCCAATTTGCATAGAATACACAATAGTGTGTAATATAATTATATTGCATTTAATGCACGCGACGCAGTGCCCCTTGCTCAGCTGCATTTTCTTTTTCATTTTTTGTTAAAAGAAATGTAATCTTATGGTGAAGAAGATAAAGTTTATGTTGCATTGCTCGTTTCAAAATAATGCAAATGCTTTTAAAAGCGCCTTAAAAAGTTATTGTAGACTTCGTACACGTGATAAATGTCGTTCTATCTTCTAAACTAATTTTAATAAGTTTGTAATCTGTTAGTAAAATGGACGCTGTTAACTGTTTTGATTTTGTCATAATAGCAAACCCCAATTTTATTAGTTAATAGTTATTAAGTTAGAGGTAGGATCTTTATTGGCAATATCAGATGTACTCTCTAAAATATATTGTAAATTTCCCAGGCAAACTAAACTGCAAAATGAAAAAAACCTTCAATTCTTCCTTTGATAAGTTTGGCTAAGAAACTAAGACAGTCTTAACATTGGCCGCAACATCTAAGAAACGGACAGTTGCTATTTTATATTATGAATTGATGTATCATCTGCTAAATAAAGCTTACCTCGTTTACGAATAAGCGTATTCCATATATCGTAGCTTGTACTAAGAATGGTCAGTAAGCCAATTAAACTGAAGACAACACTGAAAAATAACGTGTGTTGTCCGATAATTGCGTAATTGGTTTATTCTATATTCCTCTATATTTTGTTTTTAATAGTGAAAAAGTCTTCCAAGGCAACAAACTCTGTTATTAAATGTATTATCTATTTGTACAATTGAGTTAGCCAAAAAGTCCGTGCGATTTTTGTCCTCTAGCTAACTTTTTTTGAGTGTTTAATCTGCAATCAGTGTATTCCACTATAGGCAAATGTGTCCCAGGTTCAATGGTGTATATAGAACATGTCATTCAGCAAGGACATCTGCTAGAATTTCATCTTCTTCACTTTCACATAATTAATTCAAGTTTGATACATATTTTTAAATGTTTTCAATTATACTTCGATACTGTACGGAATTTTTTGCTAACTTAATACACCTACCATCAAAAATATTTACAGGATTTCTCACTTGAATTTGCAACATGGACAAATGAGATGAAATTACAGTTGGCAGAGATAAAATCCTAAAAGTGTACTTACATAGCCACGTAAAGTCCCGGTGCCCAGGGTTTGTCATTTTTGAATCGGCAAAAATGTTCCTCAAAATGGATCAATTCAGTTCCAATGAGATTTGGTAACGCCTGTCTTACGGAGCAAGGTTTTGGTACGCAAATAGCAACAGTAAAGCGAACATTACTCACAGTAACTGCATCCGTTCTAAAAATCAGAAATATATAACATTAATGTCAAATAGAGATTTTCGTTATACGACTAAACTTATTAAGTTTGGAAGTAAGTGTATCTTGTTTTACTACGTGGACCTTGTAATTATAATATCCGATAAACCAGATTTACTGCTCAATATAGAATACAATTATTTTGACTTCGATCCATACCTTAAAGTTTTTTTTCTCTCTATTCCACCCACAAAATTTAAATTTTTTCCTAATCTTTCATATAAATGTATTTCATCCTTTACAGTATCAATAGCTTTGATTGCGTTGTCCAATTCAATTGTATCTCCTAAGATTTCAAGATCTGACAATCCAATGCCTATGTGACAATACTTCCCAGCAATAACCATGTGATCGATTTCTCTGTTAATTCCAAGGCATTGGTGGTAATTTCCTAGATCTTGAAAATTTCCTTGTAGAATCCCTCTCGGTATTCTTGGGCCTGCCTCGAGAACTGTAAGTATATAATATTTTTTTAAATAATATTAACTTACTTCAGGCCACAATCCCACCTGACAGTAAGAGAACATGTGGATGTTGGTACACGCCCGCTTAGAAATATGACTAGCAGATTAGACTTCTTCGACTTGTATTATATTACATTTATTACAAATGTACTAATTTAAAATATTATTTGCTTGGGCAGTTACTAACTAATTCTTTGGGCATGGTGTTAACGTGACGTCGAGAATTTGGTGATAAAACACGTTACCTGTATATTTCGTAATTTAGAAGGAATCTCTTCAAAATATTTTAAAATGTGAACACTGACTTTCATTAGCTACTGAGAGAACTTAGAACATGAACACCTAATGTTGGTTCTATATGAGAAATTTTAAAAAGTCTGCTTGAATTTAGAAATCATTACTTATAATTTCAGTAAGGATGTATCAACTTGGATAAAAAATAAAACAGTAACTTATTTTAACCTGCCGATATTCGGAATGGTAAATGTTTGCAATTCAACTAATAACATTTTCAAGTGTCACGGAGTTTTCTGTTAAAACAATAAGTAAATTAAATTGAATTTAGCCAGAGCGTTCTATGTCTTTTTCCTCACAGCATTAGTGAGAATCTTGTCAACAAAGGCATATATTTCATGAGATAATATAAAGGTTTTTTTAACTAAACTGAATCATATTCTTATACTGTTATCGGTCTGGTTTTGCTTTTCGCCTGGTAGACACTGATGGATCATCCTGACAGGTAACAGGACCTCTCATGATTAATAAGGTATTTTTTGCCATTTACATTCGACTAAAGACAGCACAATATATTATTACACACAATTTTCGTGAGCAATACGAAGATCTGGCATCATAATATTGCACTAGCATTATTCTTTAATGCTCAAACGTTGTACCACGCCAGCACATCAAGCTACACATTGACGTATCTTGTTCCGATGCACTGGAGGCGATACTCGAACAAAAATGTGTAGTCCGTTGTGCCGTTGTCGGTACATCGAATATCTACTTCATTGTTATTTCTTTATCAATGAATTTTGTTACTGCATTGCGTTATTTTTATTCTGTATGAACTTTATAACGAGTTTTGCATAGGAAATATTCTTTATTGCGCATAAAAAATTACAATGACAACAGTTACAGTAAGCTAATATACAACATTACTTATTGCTAAGTAGCAATTTACTGATTCCTTTTTCTAAGACTTTTTATGAGTAACGTTCCTGTGTATAATAAAAAAGGTTAGATTTGCTTGCTCCATTGTCGACCTCGTCGTCATTAAGTGAGGTGGAGGCTTTTTTATTAAAAATTAAATAAATGAAGATGTAACGTTTCTTTTCATTCCATCACCTTAACATAATTTGCTTTTGCATTACAATATGTTTCCTTAAAACTTACTGCAGCACTAACACATAATTTTGTGATATTTTTGAAATTATGAATTACAGGCACATGCGACTTGTCAATTAACTGCCTGCGTGTGTACCTGCCTTACGGTTACCATGCTGGACTACCACGCAGAGGTCCCGGATTCGATTCCCGGGGTGGGAGAAATATTTGTATGGCCTACATTTATTTTTCTGTGAGTTTGGGTATAATTTGTGATTGTCTATGTGTGTGTTCATGGCAAGCGCGATACAAGGCTTCCCTAGTGAATATCTATTACAGTACTTACATGTCATCATCAAAAGTGTATCGTTCAAAATTAAATATTCTAGTTGTTTTGTGCACAGGTCAGGATCTAAAATTTCCTCGTATATATTTGGATCAAATGCTGGATGTTTGGCTTCCCATTTAGTATCAATGGCTCTATTATTTTCATTACCATTTACTTTATCAACTAACATTAAATATGCGCTTAATACTACAAAAAATATTTTAACTGACATCATCTTTACAAACGTTACAAATTACCCATTATAAAAATAATGAAGTTCGTACAAGCGATACCTATAGTGACTTCTTAACGAATAATGCGATTTAAGGTTTAAGGAAGTTTAAATAGATTCTCAAAAGATTAAAGCAAAATTAATTGAGTTTTTAATCTTATCGGTAAGTATCAAGTAATGATATATTTATTATGTCGACGTTAATAAATATGAAGTATTGGATAGCGATAATTTATTTCTCTCGTTTTTCAAATGGGTAATGTAAAATTATATACGCACTAGGAGCTGGAGGACATCGTGTCTGAGCCCAATGTTATAGGAGAATCAAATCCGCAAGACTCCGTTGACTCGGAAGAAAGTCTAAGTAGTCGACGACGAGGGACAAAGTGGAGAAAGACCACCACGCCCTGTGCGCAGAGAACTGGAAGGACATGGAAGGGTCACACAAGACAGGGCACGCTGGCGCCAACCCGTATCGGAGGCCAAGACTCAATTTGTGTCGATGAGCCAGCGGAGTAAGCAAGTAATATAAAATTATATTTATTTGCACGTATCGTTGAATGCACGACAAGATGTTATCCATATCACGAATGGAATTCGGAACATCATACAAAATAGTTGGTCGTCGTCGTCTGGATATAGACGATCATATTCTTCTTTACCCATTTGAATGCTTGCATTATGTACCCTGTTTAAGCCAAACTCTAGTTTTTTCTCTGATGGACCATCAGTTTCTCTTTTATTAGAGTCATTGTCCTTATCACATAAAAAAAAATATATTAACACCTCTCACATTATCGTACATCGACACTGCCTCGGTGGCCGAACGGTTACCATGTGACTGCGACGCAGAGGTTCTGAGTTCGATTCCCAGGCCGGGAGAAGTATGTGTACGGCCTATATTTATTTCTCTCACGAGTTTGGGTGTCATTTGTGGTTGTCTATATGTGTGTCCAAGGCACCCGCGATTCAGGGTTTTTCCTATTGCGGGGCTGTGAATGTGTGCGTTATTATTATTATTATCGATAAAATGAATAAAACTTAACAAAATGATGTAGTTTTATTTTCTATTCGCTTTCGTATTCTTCAACATATCAGCCAGCCAGGCAGGCCGAGAGCCCAAAAAGGTTTCATGAAATACTTTACTAAGTTGTTCATGTTTGCTCAGTCCAATAAAAAATTTTCATAGGCATCGTTGCACAGATTGACAACCCCAGAACGCCGCCAACATTAAAAATGGCGAGGATTCACAAAATTATATAAGTATCAAGGTTACTAAAACATCTTGATATTCACTACATATAAACATTGCAATCCATATAGCGACATCTATTGTCAGCTGCTAGGGGTAACTGTAAAAAAGCCGTTAAAGACCCAACAAAAAAAGCCGCAACAGGCACAATGAGAAATTTATAAGACCTGCTGACTCAGTATGAAGCTCAGTTGGAAGAGCGGTAGAGTTGGTTAGGCAAACAGATACTGCTTCGAGTCCAGTCAGATCGAAGGAATTTTTATTTCTTTCTTCGTAGTAGGTAAGAAATAAAACACAATGGAAAGCACACAAATTTATTTTGTTACTAAGCAAACATGAAAAATATTCATAAGTCAAATGGAATCATCTACCTCGGAATTTCTAAGCTAATAAATAGATTCGTTTGTTGTGTTCCTATCCTCTTATCATCATTTTAGCCTGAAGGCGTCTACTGCTGAACATAAACCTCCCTCAGAGATCGCCTCAACGACCCTTTCATATAAATTAAATTTTATAATTTGTTTATTCCTCATTATACAGTAATTATATGTCTTTCATAAATCGAGTAACAATTAATAACGATGAATTCGATGGTAAAATATATACAGATCAATCTGAAAATGGTCTATCTCATAATGATTAGTGACATAATACAGAATAATGTTGATATAATCCTAGTATTTGTTCTGTGATATATCTATACGTTAAACTGCTTGACACAGAAATTCATGACAATCAGATGCTCTGTCGAGTCATGACAATCAGATGCTCTGTGCTACATTTCAGGTTATATTGGGTCCCATAAAATGACATTTCACAAATTAATCTCAATCTAGATTTTAACTATTTCAAGTAGCAACATTAAGGCAGAATAGTTTTTGATATCGTTATCGCCTACACTATCAATATCAATAAGCGTACGTATTACTAGCTATAAGAAGGTATTAAAACGGATTAGATAATATTGTGTTATATTTAAAATTTTAAAATTAATTGTTTCGTTGGAAAATCCTGATTTTATCGCTAATGCATGTTTAGTTGAATCATCGCCTTGACTTTATTGCGATGATTTAAGATAATTAAAAAAACCGTAAAAAAAAAACATTTTTTTTATGATACAAGTGACGGAAAGGTAAGCCATATGTCACCCTAAGTTGGCGAGTCTCATTTGTGTCTATAATTTTACTTAGAGCTTTTGTACCCATCAGTTCCGAATACGAGAAATGACGGTCCGAAGTAGTCTATACTAGTTGTATGACGGATTGCGAACTAAATCCGAATTCTGTTTTCCGAATTCGAGAATACCTTCAATTCGAAATATTATTTTCTCGGTATTATTTGTATTAACGCTTGCACATTGCATCCAATCCGAATCCCGACGCGGTGGTGACGGCTGCGCGGTGGGATGAAGAAAAACAGCAAGTAACTTGTTTAAGTTCATAGTAATTATCATAAACTGTTTCCCTGAAAAGTCAGTTCAACAGGAGTAGTGCACTTAAAACTTCTTATTTCTGCGTCTTCATAATGTACTAACAATACATAAAGTTGACGACATTTTCTCGGATTTGTATCAGACTTAGTGCATAAGCGACATCCAAAGTCGGTCCGAGTTTTCTAGATTTTCACATTCTCAGGTAAGGAACGGACGCAGTGCCCTTCAAAACCGGAACGCAATAATGTTTACATTGCTACTTGGCGGCGGAAATGGGTAAGTTGGCTGTAGTATTTTCCTGGACGAACTCTTTTACAAGGAGCTCTAGCACTACGAAATATGTAGCAAGTTATATTTTTAAGGATCTATGTGATGTGTACTTGTACGTCTCCACGTAAACCACATGAAATATCTTGTCACATTTTTATTATCAATCCTTTGTAGTATAAAAAATATATTTCACTTAACAAAACATATCATGTCGCGTCTTTATTCTGAACATTGAGTAACTCGTTTTGTTGCTGGCTTATCGCAAGTCGATTTTTGGACGTATTTTCATCACCTCGTTGGCCTGAATCAGTTTTTTTGTAACCTGAAAAATATTATAGCATTTGAAACAAACGTTAAAACAATGTTGGTTCAGAAACTGCGGAGGTCTAGTCTATAATTTGAATTTTATAAAAATCATTTATAAATTCGTAATACATTTTGTATAAAGATTTTTAAAAGAAAATCAAAATCTATAGCAAATTTTAACACTTACTGTTTCCTAAAAACACTTTGAAAAGAGTGGAACATGGAGAATCAACCAGAATTGTGAAAATAAAGCTGACGATGAAATATATCACAAACTGACCACAGAAAATGTAAAACTGAAACAAAAAAAAAATAAGTGCGTTCTTGCGATGCACTGGAGTTGCAGTGTGTAGATCGGCGCTAACGTCATTCTATTGAGGTATTGCACTCGTCATTCTCGACTCGCGAGTCATTAGCATAGTCTTCAAATGTTGTGTCATGGACCTTATGACATCATGCATTTCTTTTAATTTTGGCTTTTTTTTTCATTTTTTAGGTTTTAGGTGTTTAATATTAGAAATGTATGTATGTGTATTTTGCATGTGAAATAAAGCCGATTTATTTTTAATTTTATCAAATTATATTTACAACGAGTACCTAGATGTAGTTAAAATAATAATTTTCAACCCTACGCTCCCCGAACAATATTGTATGGTAGCAGATACTTACAAAATTCCACACAGAAAAATAAAGGAGTTGCGTAGCTGCTCCAACTATGATGATTTGTACGGGCTCATGCAACAAATATATCGCGTACGAAAGTCGAGACGGCAATTTCCACATTCGTAGTGACAAAAACCAGTTGATGGGGCCTGAAATTGTTTAAAAGTATTGTACACTTGACTGTTTAAAGATAATGCGAGCATTATTGATTGAATAGGTGATTAAGTCTTTATTGAAACTATTAAATAAAAAAATATTAGGTTGACAAATGCAACGTAAGAAATAACATTAAACTTTTCCAGAGACACAATAATCGTTATTGAGCAATTATGTAAAATATTTATAAATTCATACACGTGACTGTACTTAGAAGTATACATACAAAAACAATGTATGACAACCTTTTACATGACAGCTGTGAATATCAAAGTTTCCAAGTTAAGGAGTATCTACACATATCCGGGCCGTGCCCGGGACGTGGACGGGGCGTGCTAGTATGTATGAACTGCGGGCCCGTCCCGGCCCCGGCCCGGATACGGACATGTGTGAACGAGTTCATACAAAATATACACAACGATATTTTTTGAGCCCCTGACGGAGCACGGCCCGTCTACGTCCCGGTCACGGCCCGGATATATGTGGATAGACCTTTACCGGTTGTAAAACAGTTCAATTCAAAATTGGTATATTTCGAGAGTGGGGAAAAATTGAAACTTTAATATGTGATTTACACATCAAGTCTCTTATTAAGAAATAAAAGACCTTAAATGTTTATGGATAGAGGCTTGTCAGTGGCATAATTATATTTGTTTCGTATCTAAATTCTAAGTATATTTTTATTATTAAACATTCTGTAAAGGCACTTTTGTTTTTCTCACCTCCGTAACCTTCAGCGCAAGCAAGAACAAGCCAGCCAACTCCAAGAGCCCACACTGGTCGCATGAAGGAATTCACAAAGTTGTCGTAAATTTGGTTATCATAACCAATTTTTTTCATTGGCTCGGTCGCGTAGAATGCCAACCACAGTACAGCTAAGGTAACTATCCATAATATACAATTCAAGATCTGTGAAATAACACATTCTGTAATTCCATCTTCATCACCTTAAACTGTAATAGCGAGACTATTTGATGCTGTCGTTGGTGCGACGTTTAAGAGCAATGTCACACGGACACGTTGCAATGGTCACAACGCTATGATTTTAACGCACCGAGTGCTATACGAGGTTTCAATTCTCTCCTAGCGGAAATGGTTTGGATTAACAAAGATGAACCAGGAAAGAATTAAAATATTTTGTTGATGTAATATTGAATCATATGCTGCCTACATGGAGTATTATACTTTGCAACGGCAATACGATTTCGCGCGATGTTGCGAGTGGCCGCACTATTTCGCGCGAGCTCACGCGAGCTCGCAATGACTATTAACATAACTTGCAAGATTGTAAGGTACGTGCGATTTGAGATTTAAAAAATGATGGTTCCATCTGAATCTTCTTCCGTTAACATATTTAACAATAATAAATAGCCGCGTTCTTATCGCTAGATTAACGGAACAGCATTGAATCTGAAATTTTTGCTGGAAATAGGCCGGCGAGATGTCAATTCTCATCTCTCCTAGTCTCGTCTAGCCTCGTCAGTGGAAAATCACCTTTAATATTAGATAATATCACCTACGTTGCTCTGATTCCAAAGTAAGCAACTAAAGCACTTGTGTTATGGAAACATTTAACAACGACAGCAGACATCCCGGCTTTGTAATTTGCCCGAAGCTAACGCGTTCCATAGCCGCGCGCCGTTTTAACGTACCATATGGCATGTATGTAGGTCCAATTTATATAATTATGTAGTAAATCGCAGAGACACAGCTCTGACATCGCAACGCCGATACAGCGCATCGTGTGGTATCGCTCTAAATTCTGAGCACTTTTTCAAATATTACTCAGCAAAATTTTCTCTCGTCATATCATGATCATATCATGAATGACATTAATATTTGCAGACAAAATAAGTCACCTTACATTCGTTACTTGAACAACTAAGGTTTTAAACTTACCCTTGTTAATCGAATGTTATTTTCTCGCCAAACATGGATAAAGTATCCAAAGCACATTCCGACAAAGAAAGGTGAACATCTTGTTAATGTACTGAAGTAATAATATTTCGAGTATCTTTCAAACTCTACAGGATCAGGTCTAAAATAAAAAAAAATTAACACTTATAGCCTACTAAAGTTTTTAGTAGCAGTAGAGCTCCTTGTAATAGAGTTCGTCCAGAGAAATACTGTCACCTTATCCATTTCTGCCGCCGTGACTATTATTGTGTTCCGGTTTAGAAGGGTTAAGAATGCTGGTGAAGTTACAGGTACATGGGACTTGTCAACTTATGTCTCAAGGTGACGCGCCCAGTGGCAGTGCCTCTAAGAACTTTGCGATTTTAAGTTCTGAGTGGCAGGTGTGTCGCTTCGAGCACCAGGCGCATGACTTGTTCGTCTCGTCACTTGATATTATAAAAAATGAAAATTAATTTTACAATAAAAATATCTAAATATAATAATTTAGTTTTTTACGAAAGCAATATATATTATTGAATGTCATGGACCAAAAGTTATTGTTTATGATATGAATATATAATAGTCCTTCAAGGTAATTAGTATTTTAGAAAAAACCCTGTATAGACACATAGTACAAGAGGACTAAAACGATATTATCTATGAACCGGTCAACACTGTTAACGTGGTAAAAGTTAACACAATAATTATTAACATGTTGAATAATGTTCTCACTTTAAGAGTATTCCATTGGAGTAAATTGAATCATTTCAAATTATTTTAATACAATACTTACACAAGTCGTGTGTTAGTACCGATGAAATTGTTTAAGAAGTTGTAAGTTGACGACGCAGTGAGAGAAATCAACAATCCAACAACCAAAGCCGACCAGGCGAGATTCTTTTTGCCTGACAATACCCAGATTAAAATCAGTGGAGACAAGATATGTAACTGCATATCAATTGCTAAGTACCAGGAACTAGATAAACACTGAAAGTAAAAATAACCATACATAAGAAACAAACATTTGACCAATCCAAATCAACAATCACAAAACTTTTGAATATTCATGAACTAACGTTGGCCTATGTCTGAAGTACCGCGCTGTATTAATGCGAGACATAGACAAAAACAGAGAGAGATTGGAGTCATTTGAAATGTGGTACTGGACGCGAATAGAAAAATAAAATGGTTTGAAAAGATATCAAATGAGGAAGTTTTGGAAAGGATTGGGAAGGAGGGAAGTCTTTTGAATGCAATAGAAAGGAGAAGGGAAAAATGTTGAGATATTTGTTACGTAATGAAGAATTTGTGAGAGTGATAACTGAGGAGAGGATAGAAGGGAAAAGAAAGAGTTGATGATTTGTTCATTATACTCCATAATGAACAAATTGAAAACAAGATAAAAGTGAACAGCTATAATGAAATGAAGGAACTGGCTATGAACCGGAGTGGAGGAAAAAATAAGAAAACAGAAATCACATGAAAGTATAACACGTTGACACAGTCTATAAAAGCAATACTAATTAATTGCTATTAACTGCTTCCGTGGCCGAACGGTTACCATGCTGGACTGCCACGCATAGGTCCCAGGTTCGATTTCCGGGCCGGGAGAAATAGTTGTATGGCCTACAATTATTTCTCTCGTGAGTTTGGGTGTAATTTGTGGTTGTCTATGTGTGTGTCCATGGCACCCGCGACACAGGGTTTCCCTAGTGCGGGGCTATGTTGAGTGTGTGCGTTATTTATTTATTATTTACTATTATTTATAAAAATAATACGTACCATTGGTCGAAAAAAGTTTTGCACATAAAGCAATGTTAACCACCAGCTTCTCCTACAATTTGTGGTCACGGCAGCTACTACAGACCACATAGCACCGTCATACATATAATGTGCTACACCAGCTTGCAGCAACACGGTAGTGGCTAGTAGAGGATACAGTCGTACAAGTCGACTTAGGTAAAACAAATGCAATTTTTTTAATAGTTTCACTGTAACATAAAAAAAATAATGAAGATGGATTAAAAAATGTACATACATTGTGTTTTATAGAGAACATGAAACAAGCAATTATATGAAAAACCGAGCCACAGTGGGTTTGTTCTAAGAAATTCTTCTTTTGGTGAAATTACAAGCACGTAGTATTTATGTCTCAGAAAGACGGATGCGTAGTAGAAACGCCCTTTAGAACTTTGCGATTTGAAGTTCTGCGTAGCACTACTGTAATGGGTAGGCGTATCGTTAACTATCAGGAGCACAACTTGTTCGTCCCGCCGTCGCTTTTTATTATAAATAAAGACAGGAGTCCAAAATTTGACATTTCTTTAGAAGCTTTGTTCATAAAAAAAAATGCTATACAGTACAATATTCATGAGATTATATTCTTATGGTCGGAGTATATGTAGAGTTTTTGTCAATAATTACAATTAAATCATACAAATACATACACAAAAATGTATATTTTTTTTTACAGTGAGAAATCACATAGATTGTGCTCTAGTAACTTTTTAAAACATTTATTCAATGCGCTGAAAACACGAGTGATATTTGCGAGATATTTTTCTTTAGTCACTTCGATGTTGCAATGGTTAAATATCTAAAAGTAGTATTAAAAATAGATTCTCATGTGGATTTTCTGGACTATGCTGGAAAGCAGTTTGTTTTAAATTTTTGTAGTGTGGCAAAAATCAAGCTATTTATGTTATAATTCTACCTACCATTTTATAAAAAAAATAAACCAACTTCAAGTTGGTGGAATTATATATATTTGCCAAGTTTTATTGAAAACGGTTAACGGAAAGTGGGTGAAATCCAATAAAGCTGATTTGTCTCGTAATTTAGTACCCTTACAGGTGGGATACTTTCTTCAAATTTAAATGGGACCAATACTAAGGTATCTTATTTCCAACAAAAAACGATCATCCAAAATTGGTTCACAAATGCCGGAGTAAACCACTGTACGTAAATTATTAATAAGTGTGACAATGCAATAAATAAATAAATAAATAATTGCGTCACATACATACAAAAAAATAAAGTAGAATTAAAAACTTCCTTTTTTTACGTCGGTTAAAAAGAAAAGCGATAAAAGAAATTTATTTAAAACTATAATTTAAAACATATAAAAATACAAATAACAATTTTCTAAGTATCGCGCCAGGAAACGACAGTCAATATAACATAATAACTTTATAATAAAAAAGAATTATCAAAGTTGCTTTACAAATGCAAATAAAATACATTCGATTTGAGAAGTCGGTTAAACATTTTCTGACGAAAGTGGTGGCTTCAAATTTTAAAAACGCCATATAATCCCGATACATGACAGTACACGGAGGTAATGCAAATAATAAATATATAACTAATAAATTACTGGGATACCAGTAATTTTTAAAGAAAATTATCGTTATAAAGAATCTTGTAAGATTGGGATAGTTTTAAAATTCACATAACTAACATTTCGATGTAAAAACAAAACGTCGCTTATATAAATAACAATTCAACGTTCTGATTAATTGTATATTGACAGTCGTGATACGATAAGGCATGCGCCTTCTTATGTAAACATCAGGGACCGTGAATGAATACTTACTACTGCTAATTTTTCCAACAGTTGTGTAGACAATCATCAAACCGCTTAGCATGAAGAATGTGTCCACACCAATATCGGCCGAAGTCAACCAAATGGCACTGAATGACAAACCCCACTACAACACAGTAAGAACAACTTAATTGATAACGAGTGTTTGTAATGAAGACATTTATACGGGGTACAGCTGATCCAAATTGTAATTTTCTCAGAACACAACAGAGTGCCGTTTTCCCGGTAATAAGTAAGGGGAGAAATAGAAGAAGAATGAGAAATAAGTAGGGGGTTGATTACGACTCAGTTAGACTCTGCATAAAAAGGGGACGTACCATGCAACCACAAATAAATTATTATACATAATAAATATGAAAGTACCTGGAAAAACTCCAGGCCATTTATAAGTGGTGCAGTACCACTAAATGAATGCCCGATTACAATCCAAGTTATAGTTATTGCTCTGATACCGTCTACACATTCCAAAGAACCGCGAACTGGTTTATATGTAACGAGACGACGAGAATTTGTGTATACTGAGAACGATAGACAAATTGCATTGAGAGATTTGGGATCTGAAAAAAACAAGAATGTTATCCTACTTAAGAAATTGAAATGCTAATTACGAGTAGATTTTGTAAACGTGGTAAATATTATTCTATGTTTCAGTTATAATATGTCAAAACACATAATCAATTTCATGATACTACACTAATGACACGAGCGCCTGATTATGAAAAGTAAGGCTAAGGTAATATTTTGTTCAAGATTCATATACATAATATAAATCTGGCAATAGAAACAAATTAAATGATGGTACAAAGTATTGCAGACCAACTAAACTTTATCACTAACCATGCCTACTAAGACACGAACAGTTGCTAAAGTAAGCACTCACCTCGTTTCTTAATTTGTGTATTCCAGATATCGTAGCTAGTACCAAGAATAGCCAGTAAACCAATTATACTGAAGACAACACTAAAAACAAAGAGTGTTAATGACATTCTTTATTTTTGATGATTAGAATATATTCTTAATAAAGATTCAAAGAATAGCTAAGTATTTACGGGTTTCACACTTGAGTTTAAAACAAGAATAAATACGATGAATATTAATTGAAAGTACTTACATAGCCACATACAGTCCCGGAGCCCAAGGTTTGTCATTTTTGAATCGGCAAAATTGTTCCTCAAAATTGACCAACTCTGTTCCAAAGAGATTTGAAATTGCCGGTCTTGTGGAGCAAGGTTTTGGAAGACAAATAGCTACACTAAAGCGCAAAGCTCCGATATCTACTAGATCCGTTCTAAAATGTTGAAATATTTCGTGAATGTCAACATTTCTCAGATAAAACGAAAAAATCGATTTTCTCAAGGTTCATGTACTTTGTATTGTACTTACGACTGACTGGTAAAAAAAGAACATAACTGTAACATAAAATTTATTGCCAGGGTTTTGTCATCAAATAATTTTAGTTCGATATTCTTCTTAATTTACTTAGTTTTATTTGTAATATTTCGATTTGTTACCTGTCCTGTCCTTCAGTCATAATTAGGTATTTATTTTTGGAACAGTAAATAACTTTACTGAGAAATATCAAATAAAATTATTTTAACTTTACAGTTAAAAAATTACTTCATACCTTGAAGTTTTCGTTGTTTTTATCCCATTCAAAATTTCTAAGTTATTTTGTAATATGTTATACAAATTTACTTCATCTTTTATAGTTTCAAAAGCTTCTATTACGTTATCCAACTCAGTTGTACCTTCTATATTTGCAAGATCTGACAATCCGATATTTATTTGACAATACTTTCCATCGATAACCATGTCATCTATTTCTCTGTTAATACCAAGGCATTGGTGATAATTTCCTAGGTCTATAAGATTTCCTTGAAGAATTCCTCTGGGCATTCTTGGGCCCGCCTCGATAACTGTGAATAATTTTGTGATAAAGATTTACGTCTATTCATACTCTCACCGGTAAGTAGAGATTTTAGAAAGTTGAAATATGCTTGTTTATAAATATTTTGCGTCATATTTCGACTAGAAGCCCGTTATTATATTTCTTATAAATGTAAGATATCTGAAGAATCAGGTATGAGAAGTCGAGGCCCAAAGCTGCAAACTAACTAGATAACTTGCGGGGGTTGATATCCTATGTATCATAAGTTTACGAAATAGTACAAAATGTAAATTAAAAAATTTCCAGTACTTACACGTGATCATTAAAAGCGTGTCGTTCATAGTCAAATATTCTATTTGTTTTGCACACAGCTCAGGATCTAAAACTTCCTCATATATGTTAGGATCGAAAGGTGGATGTGCTTCTTCCCATTCAATATCAATGGCTCTATTGTTTTGGTCACTACCTACTTTGTCAGTTAACACGAATGCACAAAATACTACAAAAATTACTCTAATTGATATCATCTTAGAAAATGTTACAGATTATTTATTAAATTCAATAAGAACGGCGTCAACACGAGTGACACCTACGGTTTCAACGACGGTGTGAATCGAACTCTTCAAATCCAAATTATTTTCAGTTCTTAATCTTATCCGTAATCATAGTATAAATTTATAAGTAGCTATATATTTATTACATCGATGACTACTATGAAATACGAGAGAGCATAGTTTTTCCAGTATGAGTGTAATCAAATTAATTAATTATGTTGATATTTTGCAAAAGCCATGTTCAAGTGCCCATGACACTATAGACGGTGTTTTTGCAAACCTGATAAATTATGCATGAGTCGAATTTTACAACTTAACCTTGTTACAGATTAATTGAGTCACTTCAGAGAATCGCCTTTATCATAAAATTATGAGAATAATTTATTACATATGATATTCCAATGTTCTAAATTACACGTAATCTGCTACCTATCGCTATTCAGATAAACGAATTAAAGCGATTAATATTGCAATATTCATTTTGATTAAATATCATGATGATTCATAGTGTTCTTATGTTTTCGTGATTGTTACCTACACATAGGAAATGAAACTATTTTGTCGGGTCCAAATCGTGTATATTTACTTTTTTTCAAGCAAACCAACGCTTTGGACTTTTTACAATCATCAATGGCAGGTCTGCGCTCGACTGTTGATGTTGTTGCACGACGCGCGTTTGTGGCATTAGCGTGGAACTTGTTTGCACGTAAGACTTGCTTCTTACGCTGAAGTTCCCCTGCCAGATGATTACTGTCGCAGACGTCATTCTCTTTGAAGCAAAGATTCGCCCACGGTAGGTAACTGTGATGGTGATGGTAATTGTCATAAGGTACATGTCAATATGCGTTTTCTTTCGAAATACAAAAGGATCTAGGGTGTTATTACGATTTCTTTTGATTAAAATATCTAATAAAGCGAAAATACCACTTATCTCGTTCTATATTAAACTGGATCTTACATAGGGCTCACTATAAGTTTCCGGAACTGGCCACTTACACAAACAGTATTTAAAAAGTTATTAGAACATATTTTGAAAATGGAACTCTTTGGCTTTTTTTTTTTTTTTTTTTTTATACCTGACAGGCAAATGACTCCACTCCACCTGATGTTAAGTGGAAAGTGGTATCCAAACGCGAAGGAACCTAGTGCAGCGATGGAATCCTCACTGCACTAGCCGCCTCCACCCTGCCTGCCTACAATATGCCTCTTCACGCCTCGTTTGAAGGACCCCATATCATAAGAGGGAGGGAAGACATGTGCCGGAAGGGAGTTCCATTTGTCAACCGTGCGGCAGAGAAAGGAGCCACCGAACCTTTTAGTACGCGATGGAATGCGGCAGGTAGTGAAACGGTGACTACGAAGGCCAGCACGCGTGCTTCTGAGCAGGAACGGGGAAGGGGGGATGAGGTTGAACAGCTCCTCAGAGCACTCACCATGGTACATGCGGTAAAAGGCGCTAAGCGATGCAACATCTCTACGCAGTTGCAGAGGTTCAAGGCGTGATGAGACCTCTTCGTCGCCTATAATTCGAGTAGCACGACGCTGTAATTTATCCAAGGCATCGAGTAGGTACTTGGCGGAGCCGTCCCACAAGTGCGAACAATACTCAACGCAAGACCGGACCTGTGTTTTGTACAGCAGGCATAACTGGTCCGGCGTGAAAAAACGTCGCACCTTGTTCAGGACTCCGAGTTTCCGTGAGGCTGTTTTGATCACAGATTCGATGTAGCTCCTTGGATTCAAATCACAGCAGATTTCCATACCGAGCAAGGTGAAACTGCTCCGAGGTGAAAGTGCTGTGCTCATCAGAGAAGGCATGGGAAGGAACGGCGACAATTTTGTTGTTAACGCGCAAACCTGTGTTTTCTTGGCGTTGAACTCAACAAGATTACTGGATCCCCATGCAGATATGAGGTCCAATATCCTATTGAGCTCAACGACAAGATCAGATCGCTCTCTGTCAGTATCGGCGCGCCCAGCTGCGGGGAATCCATGATATCCCCCATGAACAGTGCTATCATCTGCATAACAATGAATATTCCCAAGTGGAAGCATATCATTGATATGCAGAAGGAAAAGCGTGGGAGATAGGACGGATCCCTGCGGTACGCCGGCGTTCACATTCACGAACCTCGAAATGCTGCCGTCAGAAACGACGCGAATTCTCCGCTCACGAAGGAAATCGGCAATCCAGCTGCATAACTGGGCTGGCAAACCGTACGCCGGGAGCTTGGAGAGAAGAGCTTTGTGCCAGACCCGATCGAACGCTTTGGCTATATCGAGGCTAACAGCCAACGACTCGCCACGTTTGTCTATAGCCTCACCCCAAATATGCGATAAGTACGCTAGAAGGTCACCCGTTGATCGTTTCGGACGAAACCCATACTGCCGATCATTAATTATGGAGTGATCTTCTAGGTATTGGGTCAGTTGTTTGTTAAGGATCCGCTCTAAAACCTTGCATATTATGGAAGTAATGGCTATGGGACGGTAATTATGCGGGTCTGATCGGTCGCCTTTTTTGGGAACTGGTTGCACATTAGCCTCTCTCCAAGAGTCCGGCACACGACCTGAAGAGAGCGACAGACGATACAGTCGCGTTAGCACGGGAGTCAACTCAGCTGCGCAATTCCTAAGTACAATCGCTGGGATACCATCAGGACCACTAGCTTTCCGGACGTCGAGAGACTGCAGCTGCGTACGCACATCGCATTGTCTGATACGAATATCAGACATCGTGTAGCCACAGTGAGGTAGAGTTGGTGGCTGTGCGTTACAGTCGTCGAGACAGGAGTTAGCCGCAAACAGATTTGCCAAGAGGTCGGCTTTATCTTGCGGCTTGTGGGCTAGATTGCCGTCAGAATATCTCAGCGGTGGCAGCGAGGGCTGGCAGAAGTTCGACGCAACGGCTCTGGCCAGACGCCAGTAGCTACGACTACCTGTGGGATGCGTCAAGAGTTCTTGGCCAACTCGTGCGACGCGCTGAGCATCCGCTGGCTGTAAAATACAGTTTGTTTCATCTGACTGGCACTTGTTTTTTTACATTACATTTTACGCTACAGCGTCATTTTAGAAATTAGTTGTCTACATCATCATGATAGATTTAACTCGTGAAAATTTTTGTAGTATGATTTTTTACGACTTTAAGTGTAATTTAACAGCTCAGCGGACTAATATAACTGGACACGTGGCTACTGTTTCTTTGGAGAATCGTTGTATCGTGAATAGTGATTGGTATACGATCATTTGTTTGTCGGAAGTTATTGACAAACTCCGTATAAATAACCGTAAACGCCATATCATCTTGCACCACGATAATGGCAGTTCTCACACGGCCAGACAAACAAATGAATTTTTGAAGGTGAACAACGTTGACCATATGAGCCATCCCGCGTACAGTCTCGACCTGGCACCTTGTGACTTTTACTTATTTCCAAAAATTAAGAACCAGTTAAGCGGTCCACGATTTTCATCATCTGAAGAGGCTGTCGAAAAGTATAAAAATATGTTTCAGAGATTGTCACGGAGGAGTGGCATAAATGTTTTCAAAATTGGTTCATTTGTATGAAGAAGTGCATTAACACTAACGGAGAATATTTTGAGAAACAATAAATTTATTTCTGACCATTTGTAGTATTTTTTTCTTATTCATTCCGGAAACTTATAGTGCGCCACCCGTATTACTAATATATTTAATATGATCCTAGAATGAATGCATGCTATCTTTTGGTAAAAATAAGGTATTTCATTATTAACTTTTGCAATAATAGTGAAAAGTGTTGTGCCGACCCCACCTAGCATGGGATAAGGACAGAAAGAAGAAGAAGAGTGAAAAATAAGGTGGTAACTGGTTGATAACTTTGCCATCTTAGTCAGCTGTGTCCATGAGACCTAACAAGTGCCCAAAACGTTGGTTTGAAATAACAATTATACGCCATCAATTTTTTTTGTGAGAATTCTCTACTTGTTTATTTATTGTTGATACAAAGATCGAACAAACATGGTAAAATTCATTCAATACGACTGGACTTGAATCAGTGTCTGTTGCCTCAACGTGGCTACCGCTCTTACCAAATGAGCTACGGATTGTGCGAGCAGATGTTATCAATTTCTTTATATGCGTGTTGCGAATCTTTGTATTGGTTTAAACGGCGTTTTTGCTGCAGCGCCATCTGTGAGAACTTATTTTTAATCATCCTCATGAACTTATCGTAATATCTGACAGGCCTTTTACATACAACATATAAAAAGACTGCGCATTTGACCTTCATCTCTCGTAAGTGACGATTAGGTCAACGATTGAGCATGCACACCTTAAATAATGCCAATTCACTGTCGCCTTTAGAAGGCCTAAGTTATAACGTTCAGAGAATAAATCTGCAGGCACAGAATCGCACTCCGTAGCCATTAGCCATATAAATTTGGAAGCTTAAAGCTTCGTTGTACATAGAATGACAATACATTTTTAATTTCTTTACGCAAACACTGGAATAAAAGACTGTAACGAGTTAGTTCCCCACTTTTCCGCTAGATGGCATTGACCGTTTTGTGTTACTGATGTTCCCTCCGAACCTTAAATAGCTGAGTAACAAATGTATTGAGATTATTCGACTTGTATTGATTTTAGCAAACAGGTTGCAACCAGGATCTACCGGACCTCCTGTCTCGCACTCGTACTTTTTGTATAGATTTTGTAGAGAAATTCATTGCCATATAATAACGAGGTTTTACTTCGCCGAACGGTCCCTTTGTTTACTTCGTTACAAGACTGGAATAGCTTGTCATTTATTATGTCAGCTTGAAACAGTGCAGTTGTTGAAATGTAATATGTTACTGTTTCTCTCTCTCAAAAGTCGTGTAATTTTAAAAAGTGCGTCAAAATATAAGCCCCGGGTCTCGAGCATGCAATGGACATTAGCTAACACCATCGCCCGTCGCACAATATCATTTATGGCGCGGTGTCTGGGAAAACGACCCGTACATCTTTGGCAACTTAAGCCATGGTGTCCGTCCTCTATCACCATTGTACCACACATACAGCGGTGCGGCTCACACACCTTGCTTCCCAAACGCAATGCTACCGCTATCCTCAAAGAATTATCATCGAGCAGAGTACCCAACTATGGAGACGGCAAAGCATGTAACCACGCTCCTGACTCCGATCTAGCGACGGCTTTGAGGCGAGCCATACCCGAGGAGCCTTCCAACAAAGAACCGTATATTTGTTTACAGAGAAATCGTCCCAATTTCTCTGCAAAAAGCTTGTAAGAGCCTCTGACTGGAAAGGCACGCGAAATTCGCTGCCATCACGAGCTAAAATGCGAGCAACGAGATCCGCAGAGCCATAAGAGGAATCCAAGAATGCCACAAAGCCTACATCCTGCACTCGATGCGCTCCAAGACCGCCATGCCTAACCGGAAGTACAGCTTGACACGACTGTGGATGACTTAAACTAATATTTAGCACGACCTCCAGCGTAATCCTGAGTGCATCATCCACAAGGGCCACATCCCGCTCAAAAAGCCACGTAGGAGATGTCCTTAAGATGTATGTCATGCGGGGCATACTCAAACAATTACGCAACAAGACGATAGCAACATGCGCCGACAGATGCATCAAATGTTCACGTGCATATAATAATAATATTAACTTATTATAATAAATTGTATTGATTAGTTAATATATATATTAATCATCGTTACAAATATAGAAGCTACTCGTTCGTAATAATTTATATTTCATTGATTTGTGGAACTGGTAGCACAGAGGTTGACTGACAGTAACTAACAAAGTAAAGTTATGTTGTGTCTGACCATACATCAAGGCATACAAACAATTGAAGGTACATTGTATAATTACTTACACGTAAACAAAACGAACAGCTAAACAAGTTGTCACATTAAGTGTTTTTATTGCATGTTTCACCGCCATATTCAATTATTTTTTTGTGAAATTTCTCCACTTGTTTGTTATAATTATTAATACAAAGATTTTTAAAAAGAATAAATAATAACTTAGAACGAACGAACGAACACTTAGAAAGAAATCCTTCGATCCGGCCGGATTCGAACCGACGCGTCTTCTAGCAAACCGTGACAGACGCTATGCCAACTAAGCCACGGAACGAACCAACCTCACGAATTTTTTCATGTGCATGTTTGTCGGATCTTTGTATCTAGTTTTTAACGATTTTATAACTAATTATTATATTAAACACTTTCATAGATTTTTCATAGACGCCGCTACAAGTCGTTAAAAACTAGATACAAGGTTTTCACACGTTGTTGTTAAATACTTTGTATTTTTATTAGTTTTTATTTTATTAAATATTAGAATAAATAGATTCGTCTTCAATTTGTTATAATTTTGAACTAGGTTCAATGGTAAACCTGTGCCAATATATAAAATCTCTCGTCTGTAAAAAAATGTCGCTGTGCCTTTATGCCTTGCCTTTTATAATAAACCGCGTTAATTTTCAAGTTTTCATTGCTTTTATTCCAAATTACAAAAAATAAGTGACAACCAGCCCTCTTCTCTAACAGTTGCTTTTATTATAATTTATAAATTTATATATCCCTTATAATTATTATATCGATAAATTAAAATAATCTAATAAAACAAAATTAGTTATCGTTGTCAATTTAATGTCAATAATAATAAGAATAAATTATACCAACGGATTAATATTATATACATAAGACGACGAAGAGGGAAAGGGTCACTTTTTTTTAATAAAAATAGTTTTTCTTCGGATGCGTTCCGAATGTGCACCTCATCAATTTTATTCTTCCTTGCATACATAAAATGTTGTGTGATTATTTTAATAAACACAACTAGTTATCGTTGTCAATTTAATGTCGATAATAATAAGAATAAAAAATATCAATGGACAGAATAAATTAATGCCATTCCATTGACAATCTGTTGAGACTCAACTGCCATTGATACTAGATTTTAGCTGGATATCAAAATCATCATAATTGCAATATATTCTCAATGGAAGCTCAACGGATTTACAATGACCAGTGGTTTCAAGAAAATTACACTTGAGCCCAGTTATGACGCACTGGGAAAGAAATCGCGGGTCGTTCTTCAGAAAAACCGTTTGTTCTAAGGTGCTGAGAGTTCTAAAAATGTTTTGAAATGAAACAAGTCTTTGAGTTTTAGAAATATTTATTTCCCACACGATATAATAGAATAATTTACGCGGGTTGGTATGAGGTGTTGAACAATTATGTGCCTTGTGTAATTTCAAAGTCCAACTAAAAAAATGCGCATTGGTTAACTAGCTTTGTTTTTCATTAATCACTTGTTGATTGTCTGATACTTTCTCATTACTTCGTTGCTCTGGTTTAGACTTTTTGAACCCTGTAAAATGTAGTTGTATATTAAAAAAACACATGACATGTTCAAAAAACTTCATTCTTTATGAATTGTTAATTGTGATAGTCTTGCATATTAAAATCAGTCTCACTATTCTATTATAATGTTATATATTTTAGTGAGTGCGTTACGTAAGATGTGTGTGTGTGTGTGTGTGTGTGTGTGTGTGTGTGTGTGTGTGTGTGTGTGTGTGTGTGTGTGTGTGTGTGTGTGTGTGT
>NW_020653726.1:3717-7421 GCF_003589595.1 Hyposmocoma kahamanoa | reverse complement strand
TGTGTGTGTGTGTGTGTGTGTGTGTGTGTGTGTGTGTGTGTGTGTGTTTGTGTGTGTTTCCTCTCAAATATAAAACAATTAATATGTGTTCATACTCACCGTCACCTAAGACTATTTTGATAATATTGGAACACGGGAAATCCACCATAACCGTTATAATAAAACTGGCTATGAAATATATCACATATTGAGAAAAACAAAGGTAAAGCTGAAACAAACAAAAAAATTAAGAATGTTGTTCTAGTCCAGGTAAATAAAGCAAAATGTCTTCAAAACTGAAGCACATTGTTATTTACTACTAATTTTCAACTTCTGCCTCTCATTTTCTTCCGTCGCCATATTATTTATTCACATAATACATATATTATGTAAATAAATAATTTTATTATTATTAGGTTATCGTATTTATGAAATATTTACACACAATGTTATTATTTCGTTTGTTTATAGTGCTATTGGCATATTTTTATGATTATGTTACCTCATCGAATGAAGCGTATTCATATATATCGATCGAACTTCACTTTGCAAGTTCGTTTGACCTTATATTATAATAATATTAATAATAGTGTATGCTGTCGTTAAGAATAAGAAGAAGCGACATCAAAATAAATTTAAATCATATTTGTTAACTAACAAACGGATTTAATTTTTAGTATCCACTCCAATACAAGAATGCAATAATTTTTAAGTACCTTAATTCTAACTTTTGACATCTGCATGCATGCGTCACATTTTTATTGTGAATTATTGTCACTTTCGAAGGAAGTTATTTGTTTAGGTACGTGCATCGATATTTTATTGCTTGCACAATCCTTCTGTTGCCTTCTACTTCGGTGATATTTAATGAAGTGGGTAGGCACTATAGATGTATGGGTGTATATAATGGGTGTATGTAGTAACCTATCGTAGGCACATTATACTGAGTAAATTTTTATTATTTAAGTATTCGATTTTTTATCGTGCAATATTATTTAATATTCGAATATTGCATTGTGATTGTTATTTAATAATTACACGATAATATATTTGAATATTTAAATAATAAAAATTGCCACTACTTAATTACAGTAGTGAACACTAGACCGAGAATGACCGATCAATGAATTGCGATCTACTTCGCCATGATTAAATTAACGTTCTTTTTGGAAAAAAATTAATAAACAAAAACCTGGAACCGCAACTATTAGAAGGCATCATAGATAAATGCAATCAAAATAAGATGCACTAGTAGATACTTACGCCATTCATCATAGAAAAGTAAATGGCTTGCGTAGGTGCTCCCACAACAACGTCTAGTATGGGTACATGCAACAAATACATCGCATACGAAATCCGAGCTGGCAATTTCCAAAGCTTCAGTGACAGGAACCAGTTGATTGGGCCTGAAAATGTTCAATAGAATTTTATATACTTTACTTTTTTCTTTAAATTATGTCATAATTTAAAAAAATACACATTATAAGTGATTAGTGGCATAATTGAGATTTTACTCACTGAACAATTGCTTAAAAAACTTACAAGTATTTAATGAACTATGGTACACATAGCAGAAATCAGATTTAATTCATGTAAGAAGTGTTATATGAAAGCATTAAAATATTCCGGATATAACAGTCTAAGGCCGGAAAATATTCAGTGACTTTTAAAATTTCAAAATGTCAATAAAAATTTCTGGACGCAATGTGGTCACTATTACGCAGATAAGAAAAATATTTATAATATAAATTCGTATGACTATACATAACACGTAAAAAATAATTCAAAAATGATATAAAATAACGAAATAACTTCCAACTTTCATATTAATAAATACTATATTGATAGCAGTAGAATTCCATGCGAAAGAGTTTGACCAGGCAAGTACAGCCACCTCACTAAGGGTGATTGTGAAATTACAGGCATACGGGACTTGTCAACTATGTCACAGGGTTACGGGCGCAATGGCAGTGCTCCGCAGATGTTAGCAATAAAGCTGTATAAGACAGTTGTATTGTGTTCGTCCCGTAACTTGGTATCATAAAAAAACCCTAATATACTGAATTGAAATGAAATTTTCGGGATTTCTATATTACGCTATTGGTATTTCAAATATAACGGTTGTGAAAAACATTGCGTTATTACAATTGTGATGTTATTTTTTAGATTTCAATTAAAATAACTTTGACGAAATTTTTTGAATTTGAATTTGTAATTTATGTAAAAAAAGACAAAAACAATATCAGCATGTCAGTGTTCTTGTGTTGTGTAATGTAAATAACATAATATAATTGCATTTTCTTTTTTAATAAATTTTTCTCACCTCCAAAACCTTCAGCGCATGCAAGAATAAGCCAGCCCAGTCCAAGAGCCCATAATGGTCGCCTAAAGGAATTCAGAAAGTTATCTAAAGCTTGGTTATCATAGCCAGGTTTTTTCATAAACTCGGTCGAGTAGAAAGTCAACCACAGCAAGGCTAAGTCGACGACCCATAATACGTAAATTAAGATCTGTAAAACAAAAAAGAACATATAGATTTCTCACAGATGTCGCTGCTGAAAAAAGTCGTTAAAAACCAAAACGTTGCTACTGTCTAGAGATGCTACCGCATTTGAAAAAAACCTGAATTATCTATATAAACTAGACTACATATAATGTATTGTTTTTTTCTTTGTGGTTTTTTGTATTTAAGTTTAATATAAAAACTACGTCTTTTCACTTATTTTTGTGGTTGTGGGCGTTGATTTTTTTTACCTTGCCTAAATGGGCGGTGAGCCAAACACTTTGGGAACCTATGCTATACACTGTGGTTCATGATCCCAGTTACAATCAAGTCTGATAGTTGATATTTTGTAAGAAGATTATACTGGTAACTTTTAGTCACTTTCAGTAAAGCACCTGATTTTTTCTTCTAGTATCAGTCGGTTTAGTAATGGGCAATTGTAGAGTAATTTACTAATCAATTATTGAATGAATCAGATCAATTAATTGAATCTGTTGGACTAACATCAAGTGAATTCCGCGCATTTGGCCGTTGTAAATGGATTGAAGGTGATACATAAAAAAACGTTTCTTTATTTACGATTATTGACATTTATTGTTTAAAAGTTAGAAGCTATCACTTAAATACAGAAAATTATGAAAATACTTGATAATTAACAAGTCGCTAAATCGTTTGTAAGCGGTACAGAAATAAGAGTTGGTCAAATGATTTCAAGACGTAAGTTTCTGGTGACTCTTGAGGCAATCACTTACTCAAACTATGATTCACTCAATTGAACTTTTTTCCGTACATCCCTATGCAACCATAGACATTCTAGACTATGGATTGTCAAATCAATCTCGGTTTTCGGCGAAGATTTTTCAATTATGATTTTATAATGCATAACAAACGAATATTGTTGGAAAAAGGGTGAGATATCAAGTGGAAACCTACAAAATACACATAAAAGTGTTACTTATTCCATATAGTGAGTGATTTCTTCAGAATTTTAACCCAACTGGTTTGTTTACGTTTACTCTCAATTCTATTGAAATAGACTATAGATTACTTAGCGCTAGCCGCTAACGTTCGCACAGCGCACTGCTCGCGCATGCGCCTACGTTTCATTGATGCAAGCATACTTAATGTGCAATTATTTACGTCATATTTTTAAGGATTTAAGAGTGTCAGTAGCTTGAGTTGTTCTCTATTGGAGTTTACAAATTGCTACGATCAGACGGCA
>NW_020653726.1:0-3617 GCF_003589595.1 Hyposmocoma kahamanoa | reverse complement strand
ATATATATATAACATAAAACAAAAAACAAACAAAAAAAATCAAAATCGGTCTACAATTTACGAAGAAATCGGTGTTCACCGATTACATACATAAAAAATAAATACAGTCGAACACAGAACATACTCCTATTTTCAAGTTGGTTTAAAATAGAAAAAATGCATGGGGCTTAAAAAGGTACATCATTGGTTACTACGACTGTCTTGCAAACTGTCAAAATTTAAGGCACTATTCTAGGAAATTCAAGGCGCAGTTTTCTTTCGTGGTGTAGCAAGAATAATATTAACATTTGTACTAAAACGTTATCGAGTAAACTAAAATAATTATCACCTTTCCATCACCAGTCCTACAACTGAGGTTCAAAACTTACCCTTGACAATCGAATATTCTTTTCTCGCCAATAGTGGATCAAGTATCCAAAGCACATCCCCACAAAGAAAGGTGAACACCTTGGTAAAGTATTATTATAATAGTGGCTCCAGTATCTTGCACCTCTTTCAGGGTCCCCACTAAAATAAAAACAAAAAGTAACCAACCGCAGTTAGGTAACAAAGATAGAATTGTAAATAGAAACACATATTTTAAGAGGCATGTCTTTAATTCAAATGCCATCGAAAGGGCTTGCGATATTAAGACTTTTGAGATCATAAGCCAGTTATGTGATTATAGCAATTGTGAAGTACATCATAGTTAATTTTTCTAGGTTGCGAACTTATTGGCTTAGATGAATTCCCGCACTTAACTGGGACGTAATGGGTTTCCGATGTAGATGTAAAAAAATAAAACAAATTCGTCTGTCAGTCTACGACTAGAACTTTTGACAAAAGTATTTAACAGGTCAAATAATTTTCCTAGTAAGTGCATTATGCACGTAGCACAATAGTATTCACGTAGACGACGCGTTTTTATGGCGCCGTAAGGGCTCAAAAAGCAGCATTTTGTATAGATTCAAATACAAATGTAGAGCTTAAACAAACGTGCGTGAGAAACACGTTCGATCACGTATATAACATCCGATAACAGCTTTAAAGGATGGATAGAGATGCTTTCCTGAACGAGGTGAAGCTACACGTTCCAGAGATTCACAATTACCTCCTTCAATGCTATAGTGAGCCCTCTAAACTAGTTTACAGGGCAAATGAACTATCATCTGCCGTGGGCTTTCAGCAAGGCGATCTTCTGGGGCCTGCCATCTTCAGTCTCGCCATCCATCCCATCATCCAAAATCTGTATTCAAATCTTAAAGTCTGGTACCTAGATGATGGAACCCTAGGAGGCCCTGCAAACATCGTACTTTCGGACCTTAACCAAATCATCAACAGTTTTAACACCATTGGCCTCCAATTAAATTTTGATAAATGCGAACTTTATATCCCTCAATCTTATCCCAACAGGGATACAATCATTCCAAATTTTAATACTTTTGCCCCCAACATTCGTCCCATTGACGAATCCAAGCTTAGCTTCCTAGGTGCACCTATATTCGATGACTAAATTCCAGCCTTTTTCCAAAATTCAATCTCAAAGATGAACCCATGTACAGATAGGCTTCTGAGCCTAGATACCCACTATACCATCTGTATTTTAAAATATTGCCTTTTCGTTCGTAAATTTACATACGTACTTTGCTGCTGTCGGGCTTGGAAATTCCATAATCAGCTGATGTCAATACATTCTGACCTAAAAGCTCTTCTTGAATCCATTCTCAACGTCTATCTCACCCATAATGCCTGGACCCAAGCTACCCTCCCCATCAGACATGGTGATCTAGGCATCAGGAATATCAGCCAAGCACTTCCGGCCTTTTTGTCCTCAATCTACAACACGGTCAACCTCGTAGGCAGTATCCTAAGGCTTCCGCCAACATACTGCGAGGTGACGTGTTTAATTGAGTCCAGAAACGTCTGGAACCAGGCTTGCCTCAACGAAAATTCTCCGTCCTGTCTCAAAATTCAAAGGAGCTTGGATAATATTCTGTGCAAAAGGACTTTAAATGACTTAATGAATCATTGCACCCCAATAGACCGAGTGCGTCTGGAAGCGACGTCCAGGTAGAAATCTGGCCACTGGCTACACGCTTTCCCCTCTACCAGTACCGGTACCTTTCTGAGCGTCGAGACCATTCGCATAGCTGCAGGTTTCTGTCTTGGTGTCCCAGTTTGCTCCCCTCATCGGTGTCCTTGCAGCAAAGACGTAAGTGTTCTGAGTCACCACAGTCTTTCCTGCCAGCTGAGCGCCGGCCGTATCTCCCGGCATGCAGCCCTCGATGACATTTTCCGCCGGGCCTTAGCCACTGTTAACGTGCCCGCTATTCTCGAGCCAAGCGGCATGTCGCGAACAGATGGCAAACGCCCGGACAGAATTACTCTCATCCCTTGGAGTATGGGCCGGGCACTGATGTGGGATGCCACATGTGCCGATACACTTGCCCCATCCCATCTCCAGCACATGAGCAAGAGGGTTGGCTCCGCAGCTGAGCTGGCGGAAAGAATCAAATGTAATAAGTACCAGGATCTCGGCTCCGACTTCCTATTTACAGCCTTTGGAGTCGAAACCCTTGGCCCGTGAGGCCCCAGTGCCCTTCATCTGTGCAAAATTTTATCGAAAAATTTAATTGACTGTCTGGGAAACCCAAGGGCTGGCAGCTACCTTGCCCAACGCATTAGCATAGCAATACAAAGGGGGAACGCTGCCAGTATCTTGGGCACCTTGCCGCGGGGACCCAATTTTATTCATATAATTTAAAAATCCTAGTTTCTCTTTCTAGTAGTTAAGCTTTTTTTGTCTTTTTTACCTTACCTGTATATTATCTTAATTAAATACAGCTTTAAAGTTTTTTTTTTAAATCTTCGATATTATATATATTTTTTTAAACATATTCACATGACCATACGAAGAAGAATGGCAAAAGCTAACCCAATAACGACGAAGAGCCTTTTATGGACTTTGCTAGTATAATTTTGCGTTTTAGTTTATGCCGAATTAACAATATATTTTTGTATATTTTTAGAAGTCGGGAATAAAAAAATTGTAAAATATTGTATTTTAGAATAGATGCAAGAACACAATGCAATTGATTCAGTTCGACCATAGATTAGGTAACGTTCTTGTACGTATGTTTCCTTTTAAGCATGATTGAATGTTTACCTACCTGAAGTATAATTTATTTATAGTACACACATAAAACATTAAAGCTATAAAATACTTAATGAATAATCAATTAAACAGTAATGACATAAAGCAAAAACTAAAACACAATCTGATAAAAATATTTACATAATATTTAAATGGGAGATAATGAAAGTTGCAAAGGAACGTTTTGACAAGATACCTCTTGCCAATGTCAATGTCACGTTGTTATTGAAAACAATGCGACCATTTGTGGCAGGTTTCTGCCATTTGGGCAGATTTAATTGGTATTCGTTTTCATTGCTGCAGAACATAATAAGTTATTAAATGTGACAGAGTTTAGCAGATTTGGGAATATTCAGGAAGTTCTTTATTATTTTTGGGAACAAACTGAAAACTCGTTGTTTTCTGCTACTATGAACAAACACCTGAAGCAAAATACAGGACAATATTATAAATGTAACCTATATCAACTTTATAACCCTAGCTT
>NW_020653725.1:0-12525 GCF_003589595.1 Hyposmocoma kahamanoa | reverse complement strand
ACAGCTGTACCTATACAAACACATTTAGACGTACACGCTTCCATTAAGCTAACAAAGATATGAAAAAAAACTCTTTACTAGATACGCGTATGCTTGCTCATTTTCATAAACATGATAATACAATAACTAAAACCGAAACTAAAATATCACGAGCATTGTGCTAAACCATATCATAGTGTGACCTATTTTTTCTTAGTGGCCGAATTTTGCACTATTCGGTTTCATAATCCCTTCAGAATAAATATAGAATTTCATAAAAGAAATATTATCGATATTTTGGCGCACATACGAACTAAGAAAGGGTACAAAAAAAGAAAATAAAAAAATTTGGTCAAGTCTTTTCATTATTTAAACACCACAAACTTGAGCGGACAAATCGAAAGAGCACGAATATGTCATAAAAAATTGATAATAACAATAAAGTACCAAATAACCAAATTAGAAAATCCTAGTACAATGACCGCCAAGGCAACAAAATGATACCGGCTCTACCCAGAACGCCCAGATCAGACCACATTTAAAAAGCTACTACCCTCAGTGACCGCACAAACTCTAGGTCATCCAGGTAGTCAAATTGACATTTACGTCCTTTCGTCCCTGAAGTGTCGATACACTTAATATGCTAATACAGAATACAGAAATAATCTCTTCTCATTAAAAGTAGCAGTAGAGCTGCTTGTGAATGATTTCATCATTTCATGATACAGGTCTATACTTTTATTCTTACCCAAGCCGGAAACAGGCGTAACTTTATGTATGCCCTACAAAGTTTTAACTCGCTTTCGTTTTGTCCTTTGCTTGTCAGTGGAAAATCGATGGATGATAAACCGTTTATGTTCTATGTCTTTAATAAAATGATTAGCATTGAACATACATTTTCCGAAAAAGAAACTGACTAGACTGTCGCTCGCCACTCAGGTAATATGAAATTCGGTTTCTAAAAACGAACTCTAGTCATCATAAAGAAGCTAGACGAACAGCTAGCTAAACCCCGACTCTTGCACTTGGACGGAAAATAACACTGTAAAAATTTAACGTCCTTTGTGGAGTTATTCATACGTGCTCTCCAGTGTTGTAGTTAAAAGCGTTTTTACATTCTGTTTACCCTCATGTTTGCTGTTTTCGTAGTATCTTGTTTTCCGTATCCCGCCAACCTAGACTGTTGACTTTTTTGTGTAATAACTTTCATATAAATATAAAATATTTGATTGCTCCAAAATAGAACTTGAGTCCGAGATATAACAGATTGGAATGCGAAGTTAAAATGGAGCTGACAAAGACTTGCATGGCCAATGACAAAATAAGTGCACAACTACCTGTGCGCGTGCATCAGTTACATGGGATTTTTATTCATTTAAATTATCATTTTTATCCATTTGGTCTAATCCCCATGTCCATTGGGTGTCATAACTTTTATTCTTGGTTAGTGAAATACACAAGAAAGATTACCAGGAGTGCGACCATGATGACAGTCGTACTGGCGGTCGTTAATAAGCTGGCGAACCTCGAGGTATTCTAAGAGCTGGTTATTTACTACGCGCTCTATACCAGTTAAGAATATTCACTGAAAAACCTCTTGAATTTTCTCCAATTCTCAGTTATCATCTGCATTTTACAAATCATCAGTGTTGATTTGTAAAATGCAGATGATTGTAAAGTACTTAAGTTATGGTTTTTTTGTACAACTTTAAACCTACACAAAAGGCCAATTTGCGACTTAATGACTTTTCGCTCTACGGCATTGGTATTCCAAATATTATGCAAATAGAACTTAGATTTGGTTCATTTATTTATTTTTGGTTCTTGTGCTTCCTCTGATATTCTCACCGAGGTACCAGTTAAACATGGACAGTACATTGGCAAATATTTTGGATTTTCTGGCTTTCTCTGTTGAAATACTCGTATTTCTCGAATTTAAAATCGTCACAGCTGACTTAGTGACTATGAAACCTGTAAATAGGGCGCAATGTTACACGCAAACGCTATAACTATTAAATGAAACCTGTAGTTTTCAGTCGGGTGAGAGCCTGGAGTTCTGTCACACAGGTTAATTCCTAGTATAGACTCCAGCCTCTTACAAAGGTATCTTAATTAGATTCTTTTATTAAGTCTAAATTCATTATGTTGTGTATAAATAAGGATCACCTTTGTAAGAAGAAATAAATAAATAAATAAATAAAAAAAAGAAAAAAAAATGTTGATATTTTGAAAAAAAAAAAGTCCAAATTGAAACCGAATTTGCCATAGTATTGGATTTTAATACTTTTGTGTATCCAAAGAGAACTTGGCGTCTTTTTGGCCTACATTGTCTCCTTCATCCAGATTGTGTTCAAAATATGTCAAATGTCCTCTCATTAGGCTCATTCACGCTAGGTTAGGTTAGGTTAGATCGCTGTCATATTTGTAGTATCATTATTTTCTCCTTTACAAATATTTACTTCGTATACATTGCGTTGTTATATTACTGTGATTTTGCCGTGAAAGAAATTGAACGGTAAGAATACGTGATTTAGTGGCAAAAATAACAAGTATTAAAATATCAAAAGTATCAAGATTCAATAGAATAGGGAAATTGCTATGTGAAATTTATTGTGCTAGCTGGTGGGGTACCTAAATGTTATGTAAGTGGAAGTAAGGGGACAATTTTTATATGTGAAGTTTATGACAGGCATTGCCATTCTCATCATCATCAGTCTATGGAACGTTCAACTGCTGGCCTGGAGCGTCCTGTAAGAAGAAACGGTTTCGCTATTCCGACAGCATGAAATTTAATTCTCTAGCACAATATTTCAAACTATCACACCATGTCAACGACACACATTGAAAACATCTGGGTATCTAGGATGACATCAAAAGATCCTCGTTCTTTAATTGGAATAAATTAAGTTCAGCAGTTTCTTCTCTAAAATGTGTTGAATACTGTACACGGGATATGTGGTTTAGTAAGTTCTTAATTAGCAATAGGTGGAGCCATCGCCATCTACAATACTATGAAAGTATTCAGAGGTCTCAGCTCTAATTTCTGTCTTTAGAGGAAGTCGATGTTGATCAGGAAGAGGCATTTGATGTTACTACATAGGGCGCTCTATAAGTTTCCGGAACTGACCACTTACATAAACAATATTTAAAAAGTAATTACAACATTTGAAAATGGAACTCCTTGGCTATAGAATACAGTTTGTTTCATCTGACTGTCACTTGTTTTTACATTGTAGCGTCATTTTAAAAATTGGTTGTCTACATCACCATGGATTTAACTCGAGAAAATTTTGGTAGTATTATTTTCTACGACTTCAAGTGTAATGTAACAGCTCAGCGAAGCTTCGTTCGGCTTCAAATTTGGCGATGAAGCACCATGCAAGACGACTATTTATAGCTGGTTTGCAGAATTCAAACGCGGTCGTGTGAATCTCAGTGACGAATTTCTCGCTGTTGTGAGCAACGAAAACATCGATGCTGTGCGCCGTATGATCAAAACAGACAGGCACATGACATACCATGAGTTTCGAGCATCTTTAGGCATAGGCATGAGTCAAATACACTCAATACTACACACACATTTGGGTGTGAAAAAGCTGTGCTCTCGGTGGATCCTACACAATTTGACTCAGACTCAAAAAACGGATCGCGTCACTTGGTGCAATGTCATGCCTACCAGATTCAACGAAGGGGCGTCAAATTTGGTGTGGGACATAGTAACAGGTGACGAAACATGGATTTATAGTTACCCGCTCACGCGATGCGCTCTTCCTACCGCAAAATAGCGGCTATTAGGTTTCGCAAATTAGAAAAGCATTCAGTTTAAATACAAGTTTTTATAAATAAAAATTATTATCCTGCATTGCTAAATAAATACACTCCGTACTACCAACAAAAACATCTCAAATAAAATGCAGTAATACACCGCCAATCTTGCACTTAAAAAGCACTAATGAAATTTTTGGTGTACTTGGATAAATATGATAATATTCCGTTTGAGTGGTTCTAACGTTTACCATGAAATTACTCCTTAAAGTATAGTTTATAAACATTTATATTCAGGGTAAACTTAGAAAACGCTACTTACGGTATGGTTTCAATAAATAAACAACGAAATCACCAGCCCAAACAATAACACACACGATTGTCGTGACGTATTTTTGAAGTTGTTTATTTTTTTTAAATGACAGACCCAGGCATTAAGAACTTTATGGTTTGCTAGAGTAGTTACCGAAATAGCAATTAATATTAGTTCTTTTACCTGTTATAACTTCGATTTCCGATAAATCGGTATAAAATCATCACCGGCTCCTCTAGGTGTGGTATGCGTCTACGGCTGCATGTATCGCGTGAGCGGTTATGATCCCATAACAAAGCAGCAATCGAGCGTATGGGTCTTTCGAGATGAGCCGAAACCAACCAAAGTGATGCGCATACAAAGTGTCTCTAAGCGGATGATTACTTCTTTTATTAATAAAACTTGACACGTGACTACTGTTGCTTTGGAGAATCGTTGTACCGTGAATAGTGATTGGTATACGACCATTTGTTTGCCGCAAGTTATTGTTTTCGTAACAATAACCGTAAACTCCGTAAAAATAACCGTAAACGCCGTATCATCTTGCACCACGATAGTGCCAGTTCTCATACGGCCAGACGGACAAATGAATTATCCAAGGTAGACAACGTTGACCTTATGAGCCATCCCGCGTACAGTCCTGACCTGGCACCTTGTGACTTTTATTTATTTCCAAAAATTAAGAACCAGCTACGCGGTCAACGATTCTCATTACCTGAAGAGGCTGTCAAGGAGTATGAAAAATGTATTTCAGAGATTGTCACGGACGAGTGACATAAACGTTTTCAAATTCAAATTCAAATATCTTTATTTCGGAATATTCATCCAAAGAGGTTAGTAACAAAGCACTTATAAATAGAGTTAGTACTATAAATAACAATTTTTTCTAAAACTAATATATAACCGGGACCAGTGCTCATGAAAAGAACCCTGGACCCTGCTTGCAATTATATTCAGGAGGCTGTTGGTGCTGCCACGAACTCTATGCTCCAGGGAAGCCGCTCTTTTTTGCATGATAGCTGCAACGCCATCGACCTTAGCTATGGCGAACATCCCCGATGCACTGCAAAATCGTGGCAGCTTCAACAACAACCTGAATAGGTTATTGTACAAAATTCGGACAAAATTCAAAATTGGTTCATTCGCACGAAAAAGTGCATTAACGCTAACGGAGAATATTTTGAGAAACAATAAATTCATTTCTGACCATTTATAGTATTTTTTTCTTATTCATTCCGGAAACCTATGGTGCGCCTCACGTAATAGCATTTCAACATAAGTAAGTTTAAGAAAAATATCAGAAGATCGTATAACAGAATCAGAACATCTGTAGTAAATATCCCACCTATCGGTTAAGAAAGATCGCACCGACAGGATAGTAAACAATGACATTGTGTTTTCCCGCAAATCGGAAACGCGATAGTATCCAGGTGTAGTCACGCAAAACAATACTAACGATGGTTTTTATTTACATTCCGTTGGAAGGAGGTGTGTAATCTTAACTAAAGCCACGTGCTTGTAATATGATAGCAATAATGTAATCAAGGATTAGCGTTAGATGTTTAAGGAGACGCATTAATCGTAGTATTTGAATGACCTTGGCTTTATTCAAACTGCAGCTACACATAGTTGTATCGTCACTATTTTAAGTATGTTTACTGTTCTACATTTGCATACGGCATAGGAATGGAATGCAATGTAGCCATTTGGGTTTCCTCAAAGCTATAATTTATAATTATATTAACGTCGGCTACATTGTCCCTTAACGCCAGGTAAAATTGGTGATGGTCAAGGGTTCGACTGTTTTGCATTTAAAAAAAGACAAGAAACATACGCAGTTTGTCGCTGTTATAAGATTTGTCGTTATTTTATTGTAGGATTACTGTGTTTCACCTTGAACGAAGCTGAAAACAAAAAGCCAAAACCTATCACTTTACAAAAATATTCAAAGCTGTCCAGCGGAACAACAAAGAAAATTAAACTCGGGAATTTTCACAAAAGTTTCATCTCCTGAAAGCTGGTTTGAAGCGATCTGAAGGTAATATTTTCAGGGATAGATAGGCTTCGCCGGAAATTAAAATATTCTCAAACCCCGTAGGTGTGAGACAAAGCCTTTGTCACGTTGGACTGAAAAGGCCTGATAAAACTGGAAAAATGCTTTTTCTGAAAACAACCTTACAAAAGAGGTTTGTGAAGGATGAGATAATTACTATGCCTGCGACATTTCTTTAAAGTTTCATAATAAGCTCTTCGGTTTTCAATAACGGATGATCAATTTATTTGGAATGCATTGTGAGTGGATCATTCCGTACCAAAATTACAGGTGCTTCATATTCAAATTCATGAATTTTTTTATGAAACAGATTGTCAAGGTGCTACAGGCAAACATTTTGAATCACTGTTATCTGCTTTGTGGCACACAAATTTTTCATTATTTATATATATTTATCATTATACATGTAATACACACACACATTCATGCATTGCTTTGTGCACTATACAAAACGTTCTAGCCACAGCAAACTAGTCACAAAAATTATTAATAAAATATAATAATAAATTTACCAAATTTTCCTAAAAAAAGCAAAACGTCGATAATAATTCTCTAATATCTTTATAATAATAATAACGCACACAACCAACAGAGTCCCGCACTAGGAAAACCCTGTGTCGCGGGTGCCATGGACACAAATTACACCCAAAACTCACGAGAGAAATATAATAATGTTGGCCATACAAATATTTCTCCCGGCCCGGGAATCGTCCGGCGTCGTAACCGTTCGGCCACAGATGCAGTTAAGTTTTAAGAAACATAACCGCTTCATTTTCTTGCATAGACGTTTTGCTGAGACAGAATTACACGATAGCTTAACCTTGAAATATTGAGATATAGACAGAAATACTCAATTTCCTGAACAATAATTCGAAAAGCAAATGATTCCTTTTATCCATTGCCTTCACATCCCACTGAACATTAATCTTGGAACAAGAAAATCAAAACAAAGTCCCAATCAATGGGAAAAAGTATTTAGAAAAATAAACAATGCTGGTAATACTCGCACTGATTACGGTAGAATTGCCAGTTCAGGTACAGGCTGTAGTCGAGCCAATCACGCCGCATTCTCGGCCATCGAGTCTTGCAAATACAGCTCTGGTTAGACGACGGTAATTTGAGGAACGATATTGTACCTTATACCACAAACGTTATATTGAAATTGATCATCATCATTAACCGGTTATACATCTCACTAATTGGCTCGGATCTCCTAATAATAAGGTTGATGTAGTCTGAGGCCTATGCATGTTTTCCAATGGTTGTGAACAGTCTTTGAAAATACATATTTCATCACTACGTTAACTGTTAGCGAGAGATGTTGCTACTTAGCATTCACATTTATGTACGTAACTTAGAAATTAAAATTATAGGTACACGCTCTCGTGACAAAACCATCACTCGACTTCGACTATTGAGAATAAACCTTTCTCATATATAAAGCTAATGGTATGAGGCATTGAATAAACAAGATGATAATGCGTAATACAGAAGAAAATAAGAAGAGTTTCTTTTTTTGAGGTCTTTGGCTTTCGCTATTGCTACGCATTGGAAAAGAACTAATTTTTACTACGTTACAACGATATATAGATTTCGGTACGTAAGATTTAACCTTGAATGAAATAAGTAAATCATTAAGAATGTCTCAGATAAAAACTTGTTTCGATTTTGTAACTTTTTGAGATATAGAATTGGCGTTAGTGACTGTATTTATTCCACATTAAAGGCTTCGGTGATTTGTCATTTTCGTCCAATGAAAGAAATTTCTCATAAAATTTTGTCTAAAAATCTCGACAACTCTGTATATGACCCCCAGCTTATACAGACGCTAACAAAAGAAGAAATATTGATATTGGACTCAACACCATTCACAATTGGAGCTTAATTCTGCTGAACGATTGGGCTAGAGCGATGCAGATTGCGATACGGTATCAATATCGCTACTAGTATCAACATTATATCAACTATTGGTAACAATAAGGGATCCGACTATGGGAATACTCGATTGCCCTAGAAAATTGTAAAGCAACATGATTGTTGTCCTTTTATGTTGTAATCCATTTGAAAAGGTTACAATTGTAAAGAACAAATTTCAAAACATGGTAGTTATTACCTATAAAGAAAACATCCGAAGTCATGGAGCATGTAAGCGTTCTGAAATAAGGGACAAGAAGAAGTCAAGCCATGGTAGCTTAGTGGTTTGACCTGCCGCCTTTCAAGCAGAGGATGTGGTTTCGAAACCGGAATCGCACCTCTGTGTTACTCGGAATTTATATGCGAAATTACCATGAGCTTTTCGGTGAACGAAAACTTTAGGATGAAACCTGCACGTCGAAGAAGGGTTCACAACCTTCGAAAAACGTATGAAGTGCCCAAACTACATTGGGCCAGCGTAGCGGACTATGGCTTAAACCCTTACCTGAGAGGAGACTCGCGCCCAGCTTTGGGATTTATAAATGGGTTGATGATGATGACTAATTAAAATCGTATTGGTAGTTGATATTGGTAATTGATGTTGTTTATTTCTAATTCGCAATTCGCACCCTCAGTGTAATAAGGCCGCATCCGCAAAGTAACAATTTTTAAGACAAAGGGCTTAAAGATTGTACAAACACAATTGGTGAAAATTTTTTTAATGCTTAAATTAGACAGCCAACGTAATTCGTTTCATGAATTTTGTATTATTTTTATGACTTCCATGTGATGAAAATCACTTTTTGACGTATGATCACGTGCTTTACCGGATCCACTAGAAATGAGCGTAGTGTTACATGCAGTGAGATGACACCAAGCTAAGTGGATGACGGATTCCGTAACAGCACAGCATGCACACTTTATGGTTTACAGCTTGATTATTTATTATTGTAGTTATTGCTTTTTGTTTGTGTGTTATTTGTATATGCATTATCTAATTACTATTATTTTTAATTGACGCCTTTGAAATGTGGTGCTGGCGCCAAATGTTAAGATTACCGTCGACAGCCTGCCGCACCAATGTCTCTGTACCTGAGGAGCTCTATCCTCTAGGATGCACAGCGTTTGTCTTAAGTCTGCATGCAGCGTATGACACGCTATTTTGGTCCCGTGACACGTAGAGATGCTGATAACAGCAACAGAAACGGAGTGTTTGATGGTGACAGGGAAAGTAGACGGAAAGAGACCTAGGGGCAGGAGTCCCAAAAGGTGGTCGGATCAGATCTCTGAACAACTGGAGCTACCTGTTAGCGCCGCACTACACCAGAAGACTGAGCGCAATCGATGGGGATAGATAGTTGGTATAATGTATTGGAGTCACGACACTCAGCAGTGAGCGATTAAGACGATGTTTATTTCTTTTTATTTCATTTTTATTCACGTTATAATTATGTATAGTTATTGTTAAATGTATGTCTGTGTACGGATTTAATAGAGCAATGTATTTGCATGATTTAATTCCGCCCTCCCCATTCCATCAATGTGGGACTAGACGTGGGCTGGGGTGCCACGCCTTTGTTGTGGATATTCCAATGATTCGACGGAGCGTTTCGCTTCCATATTTATATGACCATCGGCAAAGGAGTGGAATTCCCTGCCAGCAGTCTTGTTCCCCGAACGCTATAACAACTTGGGTCTTATTAAGGCGAGAGTGAATAGGCACTACTTAAGTTTCTTTGCTACATCGTCGACCTCGTCGCTTTCCATCACGTGAGATGGAAGTCAAATGCGCACTTATTTACTTATAAAAAAATGTTGTTCGTTTTCGGAATGAGTATTTCTATTCTATACCATTCTTTATGGTACGAATTATAAATTTTAAAATAAAGGTGTCCCAAAGTTATCTATTGAAGCTAGCTAGAAACTAATACAAATGCAGTCAGTCTTCATTTGAACCTGATCCCTAGCCAAATGTCGAGTGGCCGTTAATTCGATTCGCCGGTAATGGCCGAGTAATTTGCTTGAGTGCATCTTTGTGTACTATATCATGAATGATATAAGTAGCTCGTATTGTTTGGTAGGGATTTGATGATGAAATTTCTTTAGAAACGATTAGAAACGACAGACTGGAAGTGGTCTAACTGAATGGTCGCTTGTTTCCTATGAAGGCCGTGTGTTAGCGCAAAAGTGGTGTAACCACATGAAATGCATACAGAAGATAATGAGGGACTTAAAATAAGTCAAATTCGTTTTATATTTAGTAATCAAGAATTAACAACATAATTAGTTATTTAATTTCTTTATACATGTATAAAGTAGCATCCAAATATGTAATACTTTAGTGCTTTGATATCATTTAAATAAATCAATAAACAACGCACGCACTCATAGCCCCGCTCTCGGGAAACCCAGAGTCGTGAGTGCCAAAGCACGGACATGTACAACCAAAAATTACACCCAAACTCACGAGAGGAATACGGCACGAACTAGCGGACCTTACGAATTTTTCTATGTGCCTGTTGCAGATCTTCGTTTTTGGCTTTTAACGACCCATTTGCCGTAGCGCCATCTGTGACAAATTTATTTCTTCACTCAGCCTCATAATCATTTTTACTATCATTTGTTAAACTTCGTCTTATGTATCAATATAAGTTATTGCTGAACTTGTAAAATTCTATTGCGTATATGTAGGAAACGAAACTATTTTTCCGGATTTAAATCGCGTATATTTGTTTTTTTGAAACATTCCAAATGACTAAAACCTCGATACGTATATGTATATAAAACAACAAAGTTATTATTATAAATAATTCAACAAAATGCCATTTTATACCCCTATTATCTAGTGTAATTTTTAAGAAATTGCCAGCAATTAACACTACACTATATACACGGTAAAAACAGATTACTTAGAAAAAGACAAAATTCTTTTTATGAAGACAAATTTATTAAATCCAACAAAACGATCCTCTCCCTATAGACGCTAGAGAATCATTACTTGATAATAGTAAAAAAAGTCTCAAAAATGTATTTTAGTTATAAGACAGAAATATTTAATCCAAGAGCAATTTAATTTACTTCAAGTCACAAAGCCACTCTAGATTCAACAAAATATTTATTAGTTATTAGAAATGTCCGATTTTGGCGTGAAAAAAAAAAGAATGAAAAATTGAGAGGTACTTAATTATTTGACTGAAGATTTATGTTTTCTAATATCAAAAAGCGTAAATTTACGGGGTATGGACCCAACAGTATGTCTGAATAGCGTAAAAGCACACAGTTTAGTACGAACTTTAAAGTAGCATAAATAGGACGGAATCTTCTCAAATACTTGAGTACCATTCAGTACCGTGTAAATGCTACAGCGGCAGAATGCCCTAACAATTCCAAAATATATGAGATGACTCATACTATTGAAGTTAACAAAACGATAGCGCGTTTCAGAGTACAACTAATGCCATCTAGCAGTGGCGTGGTGGAACTAATTGCATGTTAAAGTTGTGCTTGTTACAAGTGTAGTTTGAATTCATGCTGAAACCAAATTTCTTAAATTATGACTACAAATAACACCCTAACAAACTAGAGATACTACGTATTATTTCTTTGGATAAATGACTATTTATGATTTTTATAATTACAAGCACAAGTAAAAGTAATCCGCGTGCGCCTTCGGCGACATGTCACGACAACATTGGCTATGAAAACGCAACGAAATGTTGCTTTAAGAATATACTCTAGAATTTGGAATATTATTCTGAATAGAAAACTACTTCTTTTTTAGTTTAAGAATATATTTTCTTCAAATACACCCAAGAAATTTTGAATTCATTAAAGATTATTTAAATTTTATGTAAGAGGTAAAAATTTCTTGATGTAAGTAATGTTCAATTAATTGATTAGAAATAAAATAAAATCTTGAAATGAACGTATTTGTCTAAAAGTTAGAATAAAGTTAAGAGTTAAATTGTATTAGAAAAAGATAAGCAGTATTTTTGTAGTGACAATATTTTATTACTTTTAATAAATATTTTTTCAGAATTAGCAAATATTTTGAGAAATTGCTCTTTCTTATTAGTAGAAATCCTTTTTTTCTGTGTATAGGCATGTTTTAAGAGAAATTTGTGTAAATAACTTCTAGTTTATGTTTGTTGCGATAAACAATAACAATAATGGTAATAATAACGCATACACTCTTAGCCCCGCATTAGAGAAACCCTGTATCGCTGGTGTCATGGGCATAGACAACCACAATCATTCACAAATATTTCTTCCGGCCCAGGAAACGAACCCGGGGCCTCTGGGTGACAGACCAACATGGTAAACTTTCGGTCACGGAGGTAATATATTACATACATTTTTTTATTTAACTTAAACAAACAGTTATCAACAGACAAGAAATAAACCAAAACTGAAACACATACAGGCCTAGAGTTCCATTAACAAAAACTAAAATAAGATAATGAGCGAAACAACATCACAAGCAAAAAGAATATTATAAATA
>NW_020653724.1:1669468-1689779 GCF_003589595.1 Hyposmocoma kahamanoa | reverse complement strand
AAGGCGTTCGATCTAGTAAATTATAAAATTCTATGGAGAAAACTGCTGAGCTCACAAGTACCAACAGAAGTCGTGGGTCTGTTGAGATACTGGTACGGGAGCCAGACAAATCATGTGCGTTGGGGCGACACGACGTCTAGCGGATATAGGCTAGACTGCGGCGTTCGTCAGGGAGGGTTAACTTCTCCGGACCTCTTCAGCCTTTACATCAATGGGTTAATCGAGGAGCTGAGAGGAGCCAATGTTGGATGTCACGTGGGTGGGGTGTGTATAAACACACTCAGCTACGCTGACGATATGGTTCTTCTCAGTCCCTCGATTGGAGGCCTGAGGAAGCTGCTTTTAATCTGTGAGCGCTATGCTAGGGCTCATGGGTTGAAATATAATGCTGCAAAGACGGAAATGATAGTCTTCAGGGCTGGGAGGGGTCCGGAAAAGGTTCCGGATGTTTTTCTTGATGGTTCGCCGGTGAGGAGAGTGCGTCAGTTTAAGTACCTGGGTCATGTTCTTACAGACGACCTTCGTGATGACTTAGATATTGAACGAGAGCGGCGGGCTTTATGCGTAAGAAGCAACATGCTCGCGCGCAGGTTTGCGAAATGCAATAAGCAAGTCAAGGTGACCTTGTTTAGGGCTTATTGCCAATGCATGTACACCTGTCAGCTGTGGACCAGCTTCACCAGGAAATCTTACAACACGTTGAGGATTCAATATAATGACGCGCTCCGTATCCTGGTGAAGCTACCTAGATTTCGCAGCGCGTCGAGCATGTTTGCAGAAGCCCGCATTCCGGATTTTTTCGCCATCATACGAGCGAGAGTGGCCTCGTTCTGGAAAAGAGTGTCTGCATCTGACAATGCAATCCTGAGAGCAGTTTGTGACTTTTCATCCGACAACTCCATTTTTAAATACTGGCTGTCTGTCCACCGGGATGCGAATCGAAAATGACAATTACCCATTTATGGTACTGCCTATCTTATTTTATTTTATTTCTTATTATATTATTGTATTTTATAACTTAATTGATACTTTAGATTAAGAGTAACTATTTATTTGAATGGGTTTATTGCCTGAATAAAGAAAATTATTATTATTATTATTATTATTATAAGTGAGCAACTTGAATTTTCTGACTAAACTTGCTATGCAAAATCCTTATGATTTTGATTAGTATAGAAATTTTAGTTAATTTTTTTATAATCTAATTTTCACTGCTTATCCAAAAGAAATTTAAGAACCTGCCACTTGTATATTTAACGTTAGTTATATTCAAATGTTGAAATGATTTTGATGAGGAAATATTCACTGCAAAAACGACACTCAACTACAAATTTGTGCCATATTTGCATGCAATTTTTCTTTAATGCATAGTGACTGACTATTATTACCACAATTGATGCACACCTTTTTGCCAAAGAGAACTTGTATTTGCGTATCGTGACATTATTTTATAGATATAGATATAGAAAACTTACTTTGCGTCATTAAGAATTAGTTTCATCGAAATTAGAAACAAATCGATATCACCATCATCGATGTTAACGGAGCGCTGACAGGCGGCCGCCATTACGAAAGGCATCTTTGACTAGAACAGACGTGTTTTTGTTTTGTTTAGATTTATAGTGAAAGATCTTGTAATATAATTTATAACAGTCACGGGAGTCTCATTTCTATTTCTACTTGGAAGATTCCCCTTAGATCAGAAGTGGAAAAAGTGCCCTCGTGGTATGTATTTGTAATTTGTTTTACCTACACACTGAAAAGTTAACGGTAATACTTAATACGAGTATCCAGGTGAAATTATTTTACAAGTTGGCCATGTGATATCGCTTAGTTAGAATAGCGATTGTCAATAAGACTAGTTTGCTCGACCGGTCACCAATTGAAAGGTTGAAAGTTAGCGCTAAAGTTGTGTAAGTAATGACGAAGTGAATCAATGATATTGGTGTTACGTGTATACATTTGTCTTTTCTATATGACTTGAGAGGGTTTCTATGGGCAAGTCGTGTCCCACGGGTGGCAAACGGTAGTCCTTATACGACTGAAAGTAGGGCAGGCCGTGTCCCGTGAGTGGCAAACGGTAGCCATTATATCGCCCGTTCAAAGCGATATTGTCACTAAGCGAAAGTCTCGATTTTTCAAAGTTAAACTCATTCACATAAACTTTAAACGCGTTTTTCCAAAAGTTGACTTTTTCGCTTAGTGACAATATTGATTTCAACATGCGAATGAGTCATAGGAGAGCAGGCCGTGTACCGCGGGGTATAAACGGTAGCTAAGAGCCGCGTTCGTTGTATGGCAAGCTGTATTCAATAATTGATCCATTCGGTCGACCGTGTCTCTTGGATGGCAAACGGAGACTAGAATTGGTGTGCTTCTGTGAGCAGACCGTTTCTGCGGGTGAGTTGGTAGTATATACCTACTTGATTTCAGCTCGTCTGTGATAGAGGGCATAGTACATCCAAGATTACTACTTGTAAAAAAATAAAAAAATACTACAGAAAACAATAAATTTAAGATTCTGGCATTTGCTCGGCATCTGAATTGAAATAAATTGAAATGAAAAATGATATCTTACAATTTGGTGTAAAAATAAATAATAATGGTTTATGGTATCTATCACAAAAATGTACCAATAATTGCGAACAAATACTTTCACGTAAACTTCTAGAAGTTATGGTTTTCATTGGTTAAGAATATTTAATTTGAAATATATTATTATTTCATGGCATTTAAATTGCCTATGCCAAGACTAAGATGTCAATATTATATTATTGAAATGAAATTAAATACTTCAAATGAAATGAAATATTTATGTAAATCATGTTTAATGCACCCAGGTGATTTAAATTAACTGAAAGTGTACTTTATCTACCCAAGTGAATTAATCCAAGTGCATTAAGTTAACATACCGTAAAATTCACTGCTCCAAAGGACGTTAACATTATGTTTAATACATAAAACTGGATAGAAAAGCACTTTTGAATATTAAGCATATATAGTAGAATTGTAAATTAGTTTATGTTTATGCATTGGCGAAAGTTTAATCTAATAAAATTAGGTAACTGTTCCAAAGTAATATTTTAGAAGAAACTAATGCCTACTAATTATTACGTTAAGGCATTTCAGTTGTAATTTATTTTCTTCCTATATACGTTACGTAAGGTAAGGTAGACAGTAAGGATGTTTATGTTTATTCCTTAAATAAAAAAATAACCTGTGCTCCAGAGTATACCCAGGGTAGCTGAGGTACGCCGCGTCAACCGGACATCTGATCTGCGTCTCGGTGAGGAACAGCAGCTGCGGTTTGTCGTTTTCCAGGTAGTGGCCGACCATTTCGATATTTGAGTGCAGCCCTCTGACGTTGGTGAGGTGCACTTTTAATGAGAGGACGTGCAACCGCTATGAAAAATGTATTCATTTTTTGTGACTCATAATTTCAAATTGGAGAAGCGAATATTCGTTTTTCGTGATTGCACGGAATAGTACTGGGGATGTCATGATAACAGCGTTGTAGAGATGAGGATTTTTTTTTGTTTCTCATGAATCTGAATGCCAATTGAGAAGGGTCATCGGTAACATTCTTGATGCAGTAATTTACACATACGAATGTTTTGTACAATCAAAATTACTGCATCAAAAATGTTACCCTAATGATGACCCTTCTCAATAACGATAATAACGATATTAAGGTAGATAGAGTGTCCTGGGACATGCCTTTTAGTATGAACATAGGCTTAAGTTTTTTTAGATATCTCAGTTTTGATCTCTGCTGCATTGCTGTTCACTTTCTCAAGTGTTTCATCTCTTTGAACTTCAGCATCAAACTCGACCCTGAGTTTGTTATTGGAGATATATTTGACGCTCGCAGTGGAAAAGTTGGTGTCTCGGAACGAAATGGACTTTTTCCATTTTTGTAGAGTTTTAGCGGGGCTGTGAACTTCTTTCGTTGTTGAGATTATCAGGGCAGGCTTGGTGGTGGGGATAATTTCTTTAGAGTTGATAGTTTTCTTGCGTGTCACGGTGGCATATGTGGGTGTGGACACATTACCCGAAGGTTTATTTATTTTTGTGAGTTGATGAGTTATGGTATCCCTGATGATAGACACCACTCTGTCTTCGCGTATAGTTGCTTGGCTGCTTTGAGGTTTCTTGATGTATATATGAGGAATTCCCATTTTGATTTCCAAAATATGGTTTCGGATTTCCCCATATTGTCCCATTTGAAAAGAATATATCTTATATGAATATTAGAAATACTGATTAGAGAGGAAGCGCTTCAGTTTATTAAACATGCTTGAACTATTTCGCCTCTCCTTAAGCGTCGAGATGTATAACTTTTCAGCGCCGTGAGATAGAAAAAAAATCTTTACCGATAGCAATTTTCCGAGGCGAGAACATTGTTGGCGAAAATTGGAATGAAAAACACTTGAGTTCACGTCGAAGGGATCGCGAGGGGTGAAGGTAAGGGATTAAAGGAGGGGAAAGCGAGGAGGAACATTCGTATCTTGAATATTAATGGCTATTTGCAGCCCGACATGTGTCACATGTAATGCTTATACCAAAACGATAAGTAAGAAGACGACATAACTTAAACTCGTAAAATCAGTCATTCTGAACAGTAAAATAAGGCCATTTTGTATTTTTATAATATTTATTACTCCGTATTTATATTTTTTACAGTTCAGGTAGGTACACTACCCGAAATATTTAGATCCGAAGTAATGTTAGAAAATAGTTTTTTACATCGCTATTGCATTTTTAGTCGCTTATCGAAGTCTAATCACCCTGTGGGGTGCTTAACCCCTGAGCTATAGAGAACAAGACAAGTAAGTAGTACATTTTAACATCGCAAAAAAAAACAGTGCTCTACAAGAAAGTGAATCATCGAAAGTTGCAAAAGCGAACGTACCTACTGGTACGTAAAGAGCAACCAATAACACTTAAGAGCGAGTTGATTGAAGCACTCCTCACTACAGTAGTGAAGTAAAAGAACAAGTTTCTCGGAGTTTTCTCCGAGTTGTTTATCGTGTTATGTAAAAAGGATTTCCTTTATGCTTCGAGTGATAGTCGTTTCTTTTTATTCAACACTTTAATATACCTTGGTCACACCGAAAGGATTTAGTATAGGTATGCACCAGCATGAATAAAATGTCGAGAGAAGGCATCGCCATCCTTGTGACTTATGTATCATCGAAGGATGGTGTAAACATTAAATGATCTTAGAGAACAATCATGTCAGAAGGATGCAGTATTTCTTTTACGAGGTAACCTGTGGCTACTTTTGAATGCAGCGCGCCACCGTTTCTTAAAAATCGGCATTTTCGTGAAAATATTAGTTACGCCATCCTAGACATTGTGTATTTATATAATTTTGGAATTTAAAATAATAACATCTTGATTTTCTCGCGGGCTGAAGATGATTTCGCACAACGCGTGGAAATCCTTTCACATATTTTTCTTCTATCTTCAAACAAATCTATTTTATTAACAGAAGTAAGTAATAAAAGATAAGTATTTATTTATTTAATAAATTATTTTATTTACAAGATAGAGCACGTAGCTATCGAGGTACTATTTTCCAAGTAATTGAATTTATAAAACACCTAAATAGTTTTTAAACGTCTCTCACTACATGTAAACTACACATCGACTCGGTCAATATAATCTTATTACTAGGCGATTTTTGGGCGAGTGATGATGAAATATTTCACTTTAAGGGCGGCCCAGTGTAACGCCTCACCTCCACATCAAAATTTGTCCTCAACGGCGCAACAAAATGAGGAAGGACGGTGAATAGATCCTTATTGCTGAATACGGCACATAGGTGCCTTTTTGTACAAAAAGGTCAACGATTAAATTACCTACACATTTATATAGCAGATATATTTTATAACAGGTAAGTGAAAAGAAATCGCGATACCAGAGATATTCAGAATCAAACGTAAAAGCATGCGCCGCGATGGCTTGGCATTTCTGCAAATCCAAGTGTATTTGTAAGAAAAATTTTACTTTGAAACGGTTTATCGATTACTCTGTAGAACAATGCTTCAACCGTTCCAAGCCTTATTGTCCTTACATACGTAACGGCTGTAGCCGTTTTTTATTAGACCGATCAAACAGCATATCTAGTAGCAGTCAGGATTTATAGAAGAGCAAACTCCGAAGTTTAAATTTGAAATTACTCAAGTTGACGACTTACTGCTGCTCTACTGAAGTCCCACTAGCTTCATTCGGTGACTGCTCTCGCCTGGTGTTGCGATGTGTTGTACAAAGGAATACCTTTGTACAACACATTTCATAAGAGTTCTTAGTTTAAGCTTTTCCTTTGTAGGAATTAGAACCCGGGGCTTAGGTTTCTGTCAATTGTGCAAGTTTAAAAATATCCTATTACGCTGCACGTCACAGGCCTGTCTAACTAAGTTTTCCATAACCACCACGCTTGTGGCAGAATTTGTCCAGGATGTCCTCGAGATGGTCGGGTGGTAATGTTTACTTTTAAAATATATTTAGTTAGAAGGTAAACCAATACACTTGAAATTGGCAATTGCATTTAATCGTAAGGCAAAATCTCCTGAGAATGACGAATAAGAAACTAAGTGTCGCTCTTTGTAAAATTATATTGGTTTACATTTACAATGTACAACATTTATCCTAAAACAATACAGATAATAACATCCTGAAAGTGTAATGGAACACTCCCATGGACATTCATCATCCAAGTATGCAGAAGCCGTGTACTTTTGTATAAACTTTCAAATTCACAGTTACGTCTTTTTATCGTAACGTTTATACAGTCTTTGTCATCTTAAATTATCGAGTTTTTAGGTTTTTGCGAGGTACATATGGAAATGTAATTAGATTTTCAGAATTATTCTTAGGGTTCTGAATTATTCTTTCAGAATTATTATTTACAGGGAATTCACCGCACTCGTTGATAAGCCCGATCTCTATAACTTTCCAATAAGATATTTTGCATTCGATAATGGTGGCGAAGTGCAGTGCGTGTTGTAAATTTATGTCAACGCAAGATGGCGCAGGTGTCGCATGCAATATTTGTAAAAAAACTTATGACATTGATTGCGTAGGAGTTACAAAAAATATCAACATATCACCATCATGGGCTTGTCCTGACTGTAAAGCTGGGATGCCAAGGAGTAACCAAGACAACACTCATGTGAAAACGCAGGACCCTCCGAAATTTTCTAACACGGAATCGCTTCGTTTTTCCGACAATGAGGATGGCTCGGAGGAAGTAAGACTGACATACGAGCTCCGCGCTTTCCGTTTGGAGATAGGCCGGACTAGGGAGGAGCTAAAAGGCTTAAGGCAAGACCTTTCAAACAAACCATCGTTTCGGGCCCTTTACGGATCCCATAGTCACAGCTGACTGAGATGGTAGTCATCAACCACTTATGTCCAATATTAATGAAAACCCTACTTTTCACTGTGTGTACAAAAGGCATTATGAATGCGAGGTAAAAGTGACTAGATACACACACACACACACACACACACATACACATACACGCACGCACGCATACTCGTCTACATCTCACGTATACTTCCTCAGTACTCTTACAGTCAATACCACTAACATGACATCCTAGGGGTTGGTTGCCTGGAGACCCATATTACAAGCTCTGCTTAGTTTGGGCTCCAGTTTCCCATAATACTTCACTCTAAGCGTATGTAATAATGTTCTCTACTGTATTGTTACTTTGTTTTGTATTGTGGGGATAAATAAAGATATTATTATTTAAATATTATTATTTTTAATTTACCAAAGGACATTCCAATTTAGGCTTTCATAATATTTGAACAATGTGAATTTTTACTACATCATTCATTAATTGAAAGAAAAATTAATTCATAAGTTTTGGTTTTAAGTTGTACAAATATAACTACCGATTTTTGAAGTCGAGAACCAATGAGCAAGCACGCTCCATCCTCGACCACATCGTCAATTATAATCAGGAGAGGTTGTGGTACAATACTTAGCCATAAAAATATTTACAAATATCAAATAGTTGCGTAGTCCTGCCATGGGTCCGTGTTTCATACTAATTGTGAGTATACATATACACATACCTACATTCAGAGAATGAGCCAATAAAGAACGCCGTCCATTCGTCTTCTCACTTCTCACAGCTGAATGCAGCTGATTTACTGTAATATCGTTGTCGGCTGATTCATTTTCCTTTGTACGCTGCCCGCATTGCTCGTCGATCAACGTTCGGTTTTGGCTTTATTTTGTATTTAACGTAATAAACTTTCGTTCCCGGGTGAAGTTGTTAACGACACTCATTTGTCTTTATCGTAGTACCGCTCACACGGAGTACTATTCATCTATTCAAATCCAAAAAGGGTAATAAGTAAGAATTGCACAGATGAATAAATTTGCCGGAAACAAAATTACAGACAATGGGACTCCTCGTAGTGACTGTGCGCATATGTCATAGAGTTTTGTTATGGCAGCGGAAACTTGTTCCGTGAACTAAAAAGTCAAGAAATATTTTGATGAAATAAGAAAATAGAATCAACTGTAATAATCTACTACAAAAGAGAAACTATGATTTGATACGACATTTGAGTAGAGTCTTGTTAGTTTGCTCGTTCTTCGCAGAGAAAAGGACTTTCCGAGTGAACGGTAAACTCTTTTCATGTAAAGAGATCTGAAGTCACAATTAATTTGTATAAATCGATGCCTGAAGAACATAACCGACGTTCTAGTAGTATAGACATAATGTACTATATAAATTACTGTTCTAAATGATACACTGACATGAAAGTGACCTCCGTGGAGTCGTAAAATTTTTATTTGTTTAATATTTCAGGCCTGACTCACTGGCATTATTCACTGTATATATAATAATATTCCAGTCGATTTCTGTTTTTCGGTTTTTATTAAAGGTAACATTACTGTCACTACTAAGTCCGTGTACTCGATTAAGTATGTATAGGTAACAGTAAAAGGTCTAAATTACCGTGATGAAGATGAAGGCTCACAGAACTCTTAAAAGACGCGTAAATCTCTTCTCGCGTTAGGCCAGCGCGGTGGTCTGTGGGTTTTCAAGGTTTAAAAAAAGAGCCTTTCCTTAGAGTAGTCGTAGCACTGACGTTGTCATCTTGCATTTAAACTAGAGATCGCGCTTCGTCGACGAGATGACCGGCAACCAACACAGATGCGGTGTCGCGGCGCAAAATCAATATGTACGCTCGAGCAGCCTAAATACGTTCAGATCTGGAATGTCATAATGTAAATGAAAAAAACAATGGCGCTAATAATGGTCCCAGTGGAACACTCATTGTTACCGTACATCGCGAAAGTACTACGGCGAGATGAAATTGCAAGGATCAAGATTTACTAGACTTATGGTTATTGGTGTGTTGTGTTTTTCCGTTACTACTTTCTAGGGAAAATGGGTTGAAGGGTAATGTAGATAGATAGATGAAACGTTTATTTGTATTTGATTTAGTGTTATTCCTAAAGGGTATTTTATGTTTTGTGTGCTACCAAATTCATTGAAAGTGTACAATTAAGCGAATATAACTATATTTCGTTAAATAATGTAATTAGTTACATAAAATTTTAATGGCTGTCCTAATGTTACGGTACTCTAGCTCCTGTAGCACCCTGTGGTACTTTCATATTCATACTCTTTATTTGCAAGTTACATCGTTATATAACGGGTGTTCTTATACTAATGATACTTGACATATAACACCACACAACGAGCACTATGTCCTTACTTTGCAAACTAAATTATTAAAATAAAACTAGAAAAAATTAGTAATAAAAACTAAATAGAATTTTAGGCAATATCTTCCGACAAAGACTATTGTTCGTGTTTAAGATTATGGTCTGTTTGATTATGGAATTATTCTTTTTAATTTCACTGCTTATAATTTACCATGTGGTTCTCATTTTATTGTTAGATTTTTTAAATTCATGAATGATTTTTTTGCTTTTTGTATGGTTTTTTAGTATTTTTTTTATATAATTTATACCCGTTTTCGTACAAATTTGTGCAGTTTAGTATTGGAAGGAGTTTGAAATAAACAACTGTACCGACTACAGGTTATTATTTATGAAATGCTAATAGAAAATTATCATGTTGTTGTAACCTCACACTTACAACAAATGATCCTTACAAGAAACGAGTTGATCAACATTAAAAAAAACGTCAATATTATTAATTTCTTTTATGTATAACTCATGCTCAACTCAGTTAAAAAAAAACACACACACACACGCAATATAGATATGTAGGGCATGACAACATGGGTAACCTCGTTTTATGACAGATTGAAAGTTTGTCTCTTAACGCATTGATAACATATTAATAAAATGAACTTCATTAAAGCCATTTCACATTTAGAATTTTGATGAAACACCCACAACAGCTCGGCAATTTCAAGACGTCAAATATGTACATTTCATTTATTTGAACATTTTTTTATCACACTTCAAACGTGTAAAGGTAAACAGCAAAACATAAAACATGCAGATATCCTCAAGGGCAAGGCCCACTACAGTCACTTGGCGTAACTTTTATTCTATGCGAAGATTCCAGTGGCGTACGGAATGAATGTCCCGCCGAGAGACCGACGACTCGTGTCATATATGTGGCTCTGGTTCTGCGTAAACGCAAACTGTCTTCATTAATATTATCATAGGTACGACACGGCATACGATACGGCACGGCAGATTACTCTAAAAATAATGGGGCAGAACTACAGATGGTTGTTCTTTTTAACCGACTTGAAAAAAGGAGGAGGTTCTCAATTCGTCTGTTTTTTTTTGTATGTATGTTACGCGAGAACTCCGCCATTTGTCAACCACTTTTGATGATTCTTTTTTTGTTGGAAAGAAGGTACCTCAGATGTGGTCTTGTTTAAATTTCAAGAAAATATTCCACCTCAAAGGGTGGCAAACTAGGGAAAGAATGACTTTTGAGGTCGGTTTTTATAACCGGAGGTTAGGTTGTAAGTAATCATACACAATGTGTAAATATATTTATATTTAATATTTCTATATAGCACTCGTTAAGTCGTTGCACCTTATTAACTTCAAATCGAATACTTCACCGATACAGTATGTACTGTATAGATAAACGTTTTCCTTTAACGCACACACTCATAGCCCCACGCTAGTGAAACTGTTTCGCGGGTGCCATGGACACATAAATAAACAACCATAAATTACACCCAAACTCACGAGAGAAATTAATGTAGGTCATACAAATATTTCTTCTGGCCTGGGAATCGAACCCGGGACCTCTACGTGGCAGATCAGCATGGTAACCGTTCGACATCGGAGGTAGTTATTTACAGTGTGACGTTCGTGCATGTGTTTTCTTTTTCATAAAAAAATAAGTGCACATTTGTATTCAATCTCACTGATGGAAAGTGATGATGAGGTCGACGATGGATCATGCATTCCTAAATTGTGCAACAATGCTTATAGTAGCGGTCTAGTTGAGAGCCTGAAGCGAGGTGACGTGCGGGGTACGTGGATCGCCCTTTAAGTTGGCAGCTATGTCCGGACATTGTGGCAGGACACTGCGACTGGCATCTCCGGCACTAGCCCTGAGAGTTAGTGGAGGATAAGCTAGAAATCCTCCGGTTCCTCCAGCGGCATAAGTTATTGGGAACTGGAGAGACGTCGTTTTTCAGCGTCGGAAAGTGAGCGTGCCTTACAGCTTCGACACCAATGAGGAGATTTGGTAGTGGACTCAGAGGCGACGGTTTAGCGGTGACAACTGCTAGTTGTGCAATGCGTAACGAAAAGTGAGCGTACCTACGGCTCCGGTACCTATCTGGAAAATAGGGAGGGTACAGTTCGTGCACCCGGGGCGGCTCACCCGAGGCACTAGCCTCTTGAGAACCGTATGAAGTCAGTGACAACGGTCTGTGACAAACTTGTACACTGGCTGATCTGGGAAGACAACCTGAACTTATAAGGTTCCTGTGCGTGCACAGGTTACAATGCCCTTCCCGCATAACCAAGAGGTTGATAGGGAGGGTCACTATAATAAAAACTTATGTAGAAAAGGTACGGGGAAGTTGTCCCGGTGTGAAGTAAAAGGAAAGGAAAGGATGCCAAGCTTCTCGGTTGCATGTTTGGCCAAGGATTCTATGTATTTGCCAAAGTTCAAATTAGACGACGGGTCCATTCGAAGTAGCTGGATTAGGTCAGCAATCGGTACGGATATATCACGAAGAGTTGGACTCAAGTCAAACGCTTTCGCGGAGAATAGACATGCTTGCGTTTTTGTAGCATTAAATTTGACAAGCCCCAATCGGACATTGTCTTAAGTGTCAAATGACTCTGCCAGAAACCTATTGGGAAACTGGAAGTGAACTCATTCATTCAGTATCACAAACATTTTTTACGATGTGTTAAATATAGCTTTATCGGGAGACGTAGAGGAAATCACACGCATAGGAAGAAATGGTTCACAACGTCCACTAAAATTCGAACTCATCAGTAAAAGAAAGACAAAACAACTTACATACTTCTGAACGCCCAATATTTCAGAGAAACGGTATTTGCGGTTACTGAGTACCTAAGTAAGATAGCTATCCAAGAAAGAAATAAATTACAAAGGGCGTTACGTAATGCAAGGAAAAATGGAAGCCATGCCGTAATTAGAAATGATAAACTTATAATAAACGGATAAGAAGCATCTCTACATACAGATATCCCCTCGATTTCTAATCCTATAAAGAAATTTTCTCCGACATCTACAAACCCCACACAGGAAAACTTCGAACATCCAATTCAGTTTGAAAATCGAGAAAATTCTCACTACCTGCATACGAGCTCCTTTCGAAGAAAACTATAATATACTCTATCAGAATATGCGCAGCATACTTAACAAGATCCATCTTCTTGAAGCGTTACTAGAAGAAAGGTCAAGTCTGAACGCAATATGAATAACAGAGTCTTGACTTACTAAAGGAAAAATAGAATTATTACATATAAACGGCTACTTTATAGCTTCATCTTTCTGTCGACAGAATCGAGAAGGCGAAAGTGTATGCATATTACTAAAGGAAGACACTGAATACAAAGAACGCGAAGATATAGTGAATATGTCAATGGAATTTCTTATAGAATTATGTGCCGTAGAGATACCGTCTGTGAACCTTTTGTTAATAGTAGTTTACCGCCCAATTAGTACTAGAGAAATCAAAGTTGTTTGTAACCGTTTAGTAATTTAGTAAAAAATAATATTTAATGAACAAAATATTAACAAGTTTATGTTTAAACTTCAACAAATAAATTGGAATGACCTTATACGCCCGGAAAACAATATAAATACTAACTATAACGCTTTCGAAAATGCCTTGACAACTATCCTTAACAAATATATATACCAAAAAAGTTATAAAAATAAAACAAAAATACTTAGATAACCAAGGGTTTGCGAAATTCTTGTAAAAAGAAAAGGATGCTTAAACTGCTAGCACAACAAACAGAAGATAAAATTCTACATAATTATTACAAAAGATATGAGAAAATAGTGAAACAAACAGTAAACAAGTCTAAGAAATTAAACAACGCTAATAGAATTAAAAACTCTAAGAATGAAGTTATAACAGTGTGGCAAAAGTAAACGAACAAAGAAAAATACCTAAAAAAAAACAGACAAAACATTACACTAAACATAGAAAATCACAAAATAAATGACGCTTATTCCATCGCTTGGCATTTAACAATTTCTTTTCTACCATTGGCACTCCTACAAACTTCGATAATGGAAACAAGCAGTCGCAGACACCGCCACAGTTTAGTTCTATAGAAAATACCTTCTATTAATCGCCGGTAGAGGCGCAAGAGGTACACAATATTACTAAAAACCTTAAAAATAAGACAAGCTTCGGAACTGACGAATTGCCCCCAAATTTAATAAAAAAGTGCGCTAAACTACTTACCTTACCCTATGAAATGCTAATCAATCAATCAATCATTCATTTATGGGTGTATTCCCTAGCACATTAAAAATTTCAATTGTGAAACCAATTTATAAAGAAGGAGACAAAATGACCCCAATAATTACCGACCAATTGCACTGTTACCAACATCCGCAAAAATATTTGAAAGTATAATGTTAAAAAAATTATATTCGTTCTTCGAAAAATATAACCTTTTTAGTAATAGCCAATATGGCTTCTGAAAAAACTATTCAACAGAACTAGCCGTTTATAAATTTGTTCAAAACATCCTTGACATTATAAACAGTAAAAAATACGCAAGGGAATTCTAGGAGAATACAGGAGTTCTATTAGACATGAGTAAAGCCTATGATAGAATTTCATATAAAACTTTAATGGAAAAACTATATGTTATAGGCATAAAAGGCGTTACACATATGTGGTTTAAATCTTATCTATAAAATAGGGAACAGTAAGTCGAAATCGAAAGCGCTAATAATGAAACCGGGAAAATTCAAAAGATCAGATCAAATAAAGCACAAATGAAAAGCTCTAGACCACAAGGCAGTGTACTCGGATGTGTATTGTTCCTGATATACATAAACGATCTTCCAAAAGTATTAACAGAACATTGCGTTATTTTTGCTGATGATATTTCCATTGTCATACCGTGTTTAAATTTATATGAAGTAAATCCTAATCTAGACAGGACTTTAAATACAATCACTATTTGACTTAACCAACACCATTTACAATTAAACTTAAATTTAAAAAAAAAACGAAAATAATACAATTCAAACAGTATCAAAAGAAGACTGCACAAATAAATTATAAACATAAAAAAACTCCTCTAGAAAGCGTAAATTTGGCAACATTGCTAAGAATTGAAATAGACTGGAATGTAAATTGGAAAGTCCATATACAAAAAATAACTGCAAAGCTCAGTACATTTACGTATGCCTTATGCCAGATTAAAAGGACGACTGATCTAAAAAGAAGTTTGGCTATGTATTATGCGTGCTCATATTCGTGGTTAAAATACGGCACTATACTATGGGGCAATTGTTCTAGCATCACAGAACTATTCATCTTACAAATACGATGTTTGCGAATATTTGCAAACCTTAAACAAACGGGCTCATGTAAACCATACTTCTTCAAATACGAGATATTAACACTTACTTACTTACTTACTTCCTCTTCCTCCCGGACCACCATCAGGTGTACAAGTGTGCAAGAACTCAATACATGTTCATTTTTAAAAATAAATTCAATTTTGTAGAAATTAATCAGCTTTAAATATTCGGAGTGCATAGGTTACTAGAGGAGCTCGCCTACAGCAAGTCAAGAACACCTGATTGCCTGGTATCACCCTCGGAGTGAGTCCTCAAGGATTCGCTCGACCCTCAGGTTTGCATTGGCCTTCACTCGCATGTACTCCACAATATCCGCAGACTTGGTGGAGTAATGAAGACGCGACACGTATAACAACGTCGTCGGTACCGCTGGACGCAATAAATGATTCGGGCCAGTCAGGGCGGTGCCACTAAGGTTTCGGCTGATGTTCTTCTTTTTCTTTTCCACCTTCCGAAAGCCGTCCTCGTCGCACTGATCAACTCGTCTCGGTGGTACTGACGACGCAGCTCCAGATACGAGTTTCTTTTTCAGTTTTCCCTTCATTGGTTGCCTGGGTTGTGGTTGTGGAGTACTGGGTCGGGCAGCGGCAACAGCTGCGTAATCACGTGAAGGGGTCGTCTCCGGCGGGGCGGGGTGCGGGGAAACGCGCGCGGCAACAGCGCCAGGGGTCGGTGACACATGCAGCCGACTTAAAACTGCTGCATTTTGCGCCCCGCGACAAGTGTTCACGTTGCAGGCCTCAGGTGACCTACTTACCGAAGCCGCACTACTAAGTAATGCAACTTGGGCACGCAACTCACTGATGGTGTTGTCTGAGACCTCCAACTTACACTGAACTTCAGCAAGGCTTGCTTTTAGGGACGTGATGTCCTTCAGCAGCCTGGTGACGTCGACGTGGTCGAACGTGACAGGGGGCAGCTTATGCAGCTCCTTCGCCACGAATGCAGGCACGTCGTCTGGGTCGGTCTCCTTGAACAACGTAATGATGTCCTGGAGACTCTTCACTCCTCCATCTCTCCGACGAGACGGCATCTGCTCGGCTTTGCCAAACGTCCGGAAAAGCAGCGCCTTGCCACTGCAAATCTCTTCTTCTTTGAAATTTGACTTGCAGATCTGCACGATGCTGACTTCGTCCATGGTATCTATGGCGTGTTGTATAAACGCCAACAGTTCGTTGGCTAAGAGTTGCTGAGAACCCATAGTCAATTACGTGCAGCGGCTATTGCCGCGCGGGTCGCGAATTATTATAATTCTTATTGTGTAGTGGAGCACGTCCGAATCCGAGCGTGCACCGCACCACACTCATAATTGAATTGAATAGTGCTATTGTGCCTTAATCGAAGATTAAAACGCGAAATTATACGAATCTCGAACTAAAACACCCGTATCGGCCCGTTTTAAGGAATCCCGAGTCAATCCAAGCACGCCGCCTCAAATTGCCTATCCTCTTTGTGGCGGTCATATTTACAGAAACATAATTAAACTTCATGTTTAGGCAGATGGCTTTGCCAAAGCCTTAATAAATTAAAAAAAAAATGAGTCCTCAATACCTATTTTTGATAGCTGCGTGTGCGCATGGGTCAATGACCATCTAGTATTACCGCCCTCATAAAGTAACCACACCTCCTTGCACGTAATTGGTTCAGCACCAGTTAATTAACCCCGCCTGCTGACTAATTAGCACCACCTCTTTCGTGATTAGCTCCGGACTGCAATTTAGCTCCACCTACTGTCTAAGCCGCCTCCTATCTGCGGTAGCGCAGGAAACTGGTTTCCCGTTGCACCAGCCTAATACCTCGACCTACTTGATTCTATGATTGCCTGGTACTTTGCAAATCGCTACTGGCATTCGGGCTTGAAATCGGACTCGTGAAAATTGGAATACGCCTCACCAAAATAACTCAGCTGCTTGATATATCTTGCCTTATTGTTACATTCACCACTGGAAGGACTTGTCTGGCGTCACTGTACTAAGGAATCTACCCTGACCTCTTTGCTTTTATGTTCTCCTGGTACTGGGGACATAGTAAATTCATAGCGTTACTGAGTAAATCTGCTTTTTCTTTGTTCTCCTCGTGTTCTGTCGTGACCTGGTAGATAAATAATAATAATATCGACATGGATAAGTCTTTATAGGAAGCTGATCTCTCGATGGCAGACAAAACTCTCATAACACCACCAAATTTTGTTTCTCTTCGAGCGAAGGGATTCGAGGGAGGACTGCTGCTCTGGTTTGGACTCTTTTTAAGACTGAGATATTAAGCACTATTTCAGGACTATTCTCTGCTCAGAAAACCGAGCTCATGACAATTGCTAAAGAGCTGAAGGATATTAAGCAGACACACATTAATATTGAGAATTCAGTGGAATTTCTCTCTAAGCAAAGGAGAACTCAATAGAAAAATAAACCAAATGGAAATACAATCATTCAAGGACAGAGAATACCTACATTTATTTACTAGAAGATAGGGTCGAAGACCTACAGCGCAATAACCGCAAAACCTGCCTGGAAATTAAGAACGTGCCGAGGAAACCGCATGCGAATAAGAATGACTTGGTCAATATTTAATTATAAATCTCTCTAAGAAGAAATTAATATATCTGAAATCAAAGATACACCCGGATACATATTTCGAGCCACCTTACATTTTTAGTATTAAATGCCCTAAGCTTAAAATATATGTTTGATTGATCAAAAACTATTAATGCAATTTTGAAACTGGTTTACTAAACGTCATTTCCGTATGTCCTTGTTGAAAATTTTATTTTGTGAAACCAGGGAAAAACGAGTTTAAGTGTCACAAGTCTTGAATTCACCTTTGTCAAATGAAACTCTAGTAAAGAAATTTTATAGAAAACAGTGGCTTATCGGAAAAAATTGTCTATTCAATAACTTGTATTGCCTCCAAGAGCGTTGACAATGGCCGCCATGCGATTTGGCATTGAATTAATTAACGTCAATATGAAGTGCTGTGGAATGTTCTCCCATTCTTCCTCAATCCCAACTTTCAACTCCGGTAAGGTTTGCGGGGCTGAGTGGTGAGCTCGAACACGCCTCTTTAGCTCCCTTGAATGTTCTATTGGCTTCATATCCGGGCTTCGTGCTGGCCATTGCATAGTAATACCGACGTCATGAAGGTATTCCGTGACGACTCTTGCAGTATGCGTTCTTGCGTTGTTATGCATGAATAAAATATCGAGAATAAACTCTCGGCCTACAAAGCCAGCATATGGCATTACATGAATTTCGAGGCACTGACGAATGGATCTGTCGGCATTTAATGGTGGCAGTCGCGGCCCCGTCACAACCTCTAGCGCAGTTTTGCCTTCGATGGACATTACTGTCCATGAACCCCCGCCACAGCTCACTTGCTCTTCAATGCAACACTGCACAAAACACTCTGCTTGTCTTCGGTTGCCCTTGTTCCTTCCATAATTACCATATACCATAATCTTAGTTTCATCAGTGAAGAGTACCTGGCTCCACTAACGTAGAGTCCAATGCAAATGTTCTCGTGCAAATTGGAGTCGCGCCATTCGATGAGCTCGTGTCAATTTGGGCCCGTTCGTTGGCTTATGTGGAGTTAGACCACGTTCATTAATTCTCCTTCTCACAGTTCTAGCGCTAACAGCCTCTCCATGAAAGTCTTGAAGTTGTTCGTGGATCTGTACTGAAAGTCAGTTGACGATTTCGTGAGCTCGTCGTGAAGATAAATCGATCTTGCCTTTCCGTTGTCACTCGAAATCGTGGTCTTCCTTGACGGTGAATATAGCCGCCAGTCTCTAAGTACCGATGGTTACAACCTTTCAACAGCGGAACGACTGAAATGCAGTTGTGTACTTACTTACATTACGCTTAGTCCACACTACAAAAATGCCACAGCTTGTGCGGCTACTTCAGGTGCAGTGTTCATAATTCCTTTCCTAAAAAAAATTATGAAATTTCCTAAAAATATTGAAATTATTTCGTTTTGATTTGCACCTTACGCTCCCTTATTTTTTAAAAACCATGACGAATCACAACTTTTCTCCGTTTTTCAAATCGTAAATTCAAATTTGGAAGAACGACACAGTTTAGTAGCAGTAGAGCTCCTTGTGAAAGAGCTCGTCCAGGGAAGTACTGCCACCTTACCTATTTCTGCCGCCAAGCAGTAATGGTCACATTACTGTGTTCCGGTTGTGAAGGGTAAGGGTGCTGGTGAAATTACAGGCACATGAGACTTGTCAACTTATGTCTCAGGGTGACGGGCGCAGTGGCAGTGCCCCCAAGATCTTTGTAATTTAAAGCTCTTGGTGGCACTGCAACTGTTATGGGCAGGCGTGTAGCTTACCATCAGGCACACGACTTGTTCGTCCCGTTACTTAATGTCATAAAAAAAAAAAAAAAAAAAAACACCATAATCACGGAGGAACCTACCAGCATTAGAACTGCATAAAAACTTTTTCTTTAATAAAACAATATTTTTATATTCTAGGTCTTTCAAAATAAAAATTCAAGGTGGCTCGAAAGTTGTGTCCGGGAGTGTATTTTTCGAGTACAGGGAAAGCGAGACGGTAATAAGAATATAATTAAGACTAACATATTGAAATTGTGTAGATCCTACAACATCAAAAATAAAGAGAAACTGCGGGCCAAGGTTCTGGGCTTCACCTCAGAAGAGGAGACGCCGTTTTTGTTTCTAAACAACTAACAGCGAAGGGTGTTCGTCTTTATTTTTTGCCTAGGGAGCTACATAAAACCAAACAATATAAATTCTGCTGGACCTCTTTTGGCAAGGTCTACGTGAGAAAAGACGAGAACTCTCCGGTGCTCATAAATAAGAGTCACAGATTACACAGCTGATGCATAAAATTTGACTAATAGTATACTTATTTTTTAAACTACTGTTAATTAAATCTATAGATAGTGCTATTCATTGGAACTATTTTACCTCTGAGCTGACAATCCTAAAGTACACCGCTTTCATTACTGACTCACATTATTCACATTATTCACATTATTTATATTATACACATTATTACACTCCTTTCACTCACACACCCAAGCACTTCTTTTCAAATTCTTTCATACATAATCACTCGCACACAATTACACATTATGTTATATTTACATTCACGCGTAGAATTTATTATATATATATATATATATATATTATACTATATATAGCTCGATTACCACTGATCTAGATACTGACATAATTGTTCTCCCAGAAGGAGTGCCGGTGGGTAA
>NW_020653724.1:1651346-1669458 GCF_003589595.1 Hyposmocoma kahamanoa | reverse complement strand
AGTATCAGAAAGTACCAAAACCTTCGAAAAGTGCTCCGCATCAGGTAAGACCCCAGCTGCACGGGCGAAATATACGTTTTAGCCCTATCCAAACAAATGTTGCTCTACACCTTGGGCACTTTCTACCGGGAGTAAAAAAAAAACAAAATTCGCAAAACAATGGCAGCGATTCCCACTCAAAGTCAAAAAGAATTCTCTACTGAAGTATGAAGTTCAACTCCCAATTTGTCACCAGATACAAAGAAAGCCCTCGCGGGCCGCTTTAGCGGCCCGGCGCATCGCGCGGCATCTAGTATATATATATATATATATATATATATATATTTACATAGCCCCCTTCGGTTTCCTTTAGTAAACTTATATTATTTATATTTTGTTATCTCTTATCGTGTTTCCTACTAGTAAATAAAATAGATAATTCTGAATAATACACCTTTACAAAGTTTACAAGATTTAGACGACACCGAAATCGCAAAGTCTGCTGAATGCTCTATTGAATATATAAATAAAACTATACATACTAATACTTTTAAAACTCATATTATAACTCAGAATATTAGGAGTATTTATACCCATTTTGTCGACTTTGAAACCACTCTATCGCAGCTTAATTTCAGTATAGATTTACTTATTTTCACAGAGAGTCGAATTAATCTTAATAAACAATTACCATTATTACAAAATTACACATCTTACCATACTACCAACTCACTAAACCAAAATGACGGAGTCGTAGTTTATATTAAAAATGACCATCAAAAAAACATAAAAGAAATTATATTAACCCATGCTTCCTGTCTTGAAATTAATATTTTTAATTTTAAAGTTTATCTATATATCGACCCCATCTATGGTAAATGCCTCCGACTTTATTAACTCTCTAACCTCATATTTAAACTCTATTCCTTCAAAATTCAATATTATAATAATGGTGGATGGTCTGTTGAGATTGTCAGAAATAGGAATTATCTGCAAAAGCAATTACAATCTGATCCTAACAATAAGGTACTGAGTATCACATACAGGAGATATAGGAACTATTGCACTGGTCTAATAAAAAAGGTTAAACGTAAATACGAACGTGACAAATTGGCTAGCTCATGTAAAATTAACAAAACTATGTGGACTACCATAAACTCAAATAAATTAAAACCCCTAACACCAACTTACTTAACATTGCTGATACTCCTACTATCGCTGTTAATAACGTAAATGATTTTTTTGCTAGTATTGATTCAGACTTGGCAAAAGACATTACAGCTAATAATTGTGTTCAACACCGCTCTTTACTAACTAGTAAAAGAAACTCACAAGTGTCCTCTTTTGTTCTCCTGGATACTGATCCCTATGAAGTTAACTTTATTCTTATGAATATTGATTCTAATAGTGCTCCTGGATGGGACAATATCCCAACTAACTGCCAGAGACAGAGACGAGGTCAACAATTACAGACCTATCTCAGTTCTTACCTCCATATTCAAGATTCTTGAAAGATTGATAAACACTCGTTTAGTTAAATATTTAAATAAATACAACATTCTAGCTAAGACATAATTTGGTTTTCGTAAACACTTATCCACAGAAGATGCAATAACTTCATTGTCGTCATAGACTGTTCACAACCTACACAATGGTCGTAAGTGTTTGTCGGTTTTCTTGGACCTCAAAAAGGCATTCGACACCTGAAGCTGGAAAACATTGGTATTCGAGGTACACCTCTTGCGCTCCTGACCGACTATCTGAATGACCGTAAACAAAGTACAGAGATAGGTAGTTATATGTTGAATGTGTGTGTTATTATTATTATTATTATTAAATGAGTAATGACGTCGATATTAATTTTGGTGTTTCTCAAGGAAGTGTCCTAGGTCCAATTGTTTTCCTTATTTACATAAACGACTTGTGTAACATGCGTATACAAATGGGAGGTGTGATCTCTTACGCTGATAATACTGCCTTGGTGTTTTCGGGTAGCACTTGGGACGAGGTGCACAGATCTAGTGAAGCAGGATTGGCTAAAGTTTCTGTATGGTTCAACGAAAACCTTCTTACATTAAATACTGCACAAACAAACTACATCTGTTTTTCTATGCGTAGTTCTGGCCAACCTGACCTCAAACATGAAATTATAATTCATAAGAACGGTATTAACTGCACCCAAACCTGTAGCTATCCGTTTTTAAAACTCATTTGGATTTTTAAAAACCTTAGATACGTGGCAACAAAAGACTTAATCACTAAAGTGTATATCGCCTTAGCACAATCCGTCTTTGTATACTGTATCCCTATCTGGGGAGGAGCTTCTAAAACTAAATTCATAAAATTAGAAAGAGCTCACAGATCTTTACTTAAAGTAATGCATTTCAAGAATTATAGATTTCCCACAACGGAGCTTTACAGAATTAGTAATGTTCTTACGGTTCAAAAATTATATATATTAAATTGTATCTGTAAAGTACACAAAACCATCGTTTTTAACCCGCAAATTTTGAGGAAAAGAAGAAAAAACCTTGTGTTACCGTATGAAACTGTACGTACCACCTTTGCTAGTAAACAATTTAATCGACAGTCCTCTTATCTCTATAATAAAAGAAATAAAATACTAAATCTACACCCATTGAACTTGTATGACTTGAAATCTACGTTCTCAAAGTGGTTACGATCATTGGACATAGAACGTCTTTTAGAAATGCTGGAATAATTCTTCACCAAAAATAAACACGAAATCCCTCACATGTTACTAATACATTGGTTGTTGTATATATGTTTAGGTATGTGTGTGTATATATACACACACATACACACACACACACATATATATATATTCCTTGATATGACGGCGGCGCCGCGGCGCGTAGCCAGTGCCATTCAATTTCTTGAATGCGACTACAGACAAGAGTGACTTTTAACTGTCACTCTGGCGGAACGTCATTATTTTTTTGAAAACGGTGGCCATGATCGATCGAGACTCGCTTTCGAACGGACGTGTCTTACAAAATCTGATTCTTAAATTCGTGCTATAATTAATTATTATTTGTTGAAAACTGATTAAAGCTCAGTTGATTAAGGATTCCAGGTCTTATGCCATAGCAATATCTCGCCCTCTTCACTCACGCATGATGGACGGATTGGAGAAAGATTCTGGTCATCCTATATATATATATATGGGTATTGTATATGTTCATGTATGTTTGTTATATATATTTGCACGTTAGATTATTAAATATTGTAAACTTGCAAACCCACGTATATCCAGTTCATTCAAACACACCACCACACACACAAATAACACACTTCACCCACATACACGCTCACTTATTCACTCACTCACTACTCACACATTTTAATCCTTGATATTAATCATCTTTTGTTAATTTTAGTTTTCTTTTCTTTGTCCTTTTGTACCAATTAAAACCCGTATTCTTTAAACTTAATAACACAATCTTAAATTTAGATATTGTTTAGAATAAGGAAGAGCGGAATCCCTAGAACAAGTATAATTCATTACTTAAAAGGGATTCTCGAGCCACAAAATTGTAAAGATTGTTTCTTTTTGATTTTTTTTTCCTCACATCAATATATATGTCTTAAAGGCTTGCAAATTAATTTGTCAGAAAACATGGACTTCTTTATATACCACTAACTGGTTCGAAATGTAATTTATTTTATTTTTTTATTTATTTATTGGGTTCTCCAACAATGAGTACAATATACATTACAATAACATAATTATACAAAACATAAATACAATTGCCCCATTACTTATAGGAGAACACCGCATGCATAATAATCTGTTTATTTATTTTTTTACATAATGTTAACATTTTATTTAAAAAAATATTCAAATTCTATCAAAAAAAACTTATGAAATAATACTCATCAAGAGAGAAAAGAGAATCTATAATAGAAAAATAATAGACATTAACACAAACTGAAAATACCATTGTCGTAACTACAAATATTTACATTCATCGTCTGTCTATTTTTGCGAGTGGTCTCAACTAGTTCATTGGTTTTGCATTGTATAAGCAGACCAGTTACGTCTCAACTAGTTCATTGGTTTTGCATTGTGTAAGCAGACCAGTTACATAGTTACGTAAGGCTTAATGTATACTAATTTAAACCTTACGTGGAAGTGTTAGATGTGAAGTGAACGACTTGTTGGCATTATGTTTTGCAATAAATGTGATGATGAGGTTAGCGATGCTGTTGTTTGTAGTTCTTGTGATAGTCATCTTCATTATGAGTGCTCAGGAATATCCGAAGTTATTTACCGTAAAATGGGCCCTGAAAAGAAGTCCACCTGGAAATGTTGGCAATGTCGGAATCAGGGGAAGATAGCTGACAATTGTATTCAAAAAGTGCTACAGGAAATTAAACCGCTGAGATCTGAGTTTTCACCAATGAAAAGTGATATACATAAATTAACCGGTGGAATTGACAACCTAAATACAAAGTTCGAAGAAATGGAATCCCAATATTGTCATCTGGAAAGCCGAGTCACTATCGTCGAAGAAAAAAGTGTGAATTTAACCTCAAAATTATAACATGATCTCGCTGCTGCTAATGTAGTGATCGACGCTCTTCAGTGTGACAAGGAAAAATCTGAGCAGTTTTCTAGGCTAAACAACATTGAGATTTCTGGTATATCGGTAACCAGTGGGGAGAACCTCCACAATACACTAAACTTGATACGTGAGAAGGTGGGCGTTAGCTTGTACGAAAGGGTGTGGATCGTATTCACCAAGTACGTCGATTCGAGGCGGCTGCCGGTAAAGTAGTCTGTCAACAACAACCAAGCCACCATCCAGCTATAATCGTGCGCTTCACTAGGCGGGTCTGCAAAGACCGGGTACTAGCAGCAATGCGCGCGCGCCGTGTCCTTACGTCTGCTGATGTGGGCCTCCCTGGGGCCTCACCTAACATATACCTGGGTGATCACCTTACACCGGCAAGTAAGCTATTACTTCGACGCGCTCGCGAGCTCAAGACGGAGTTTGGATATCAATACCTCTGGATTAGAGATGAAAAAATTTTGATGCGTACGAGTGATAAATCAAAGGTGATCCTTATCTCAAAAAGTGATGACTTAGAAAAAATCAAGTGACTTTATTTATTTGGTTTGCTAATATCATGTGTATTTAAAAAAAATACACAAGCACTCTCCCCTATTATATTGTTGTTTCCATGCCTACTGATTTTATCTAAAATTTTAAGAACCTCATTTTTTCAATGGTATTTAATATCTAATGTTTATTGAGTTCTTAGGTTTTCGCGATTGTTACACATAGGAAATGAAACAATTTTTCCGGATTTAAATCGCGTATATTTGTTTTTTCAAACAAACCGACGTTTCGGGCCCTTTACAGGTCCCATGGTCACGGTTGACTGAGGTGGTACAGTCTTCAACCAGTTATGTCTAATATTGATGCAAACCACCCTATTTTTTTCACTATAGTCACAATAGTTATTAATTAAATACCTTATTTTTAATTTTACAAATAAAACATTCCAATTTACGCTATATTAAGTTTTACAAATTATTTTGTTGAATGAATTTTTAATAAGTTCAATTTATTATTACTTATTAATAGAAATTAAAATAAACTAAAACATATTAATTAGTACTGCAGTCTTATGTCTGTTTGGGATTTTTCATTAGAGGGAATACTGGATCCCAAACTGGTGATACGGAGAAACCATCTTCCCTGTTGAAATTAGGATGTTTTTTAATTTCAATGGCCTCTCGCAGCATCCTGGGTAGATAACGGACTTCTTTTGCAAGGACCTGGGGTTTGTCAAACTTTATTGAATGTGTAGGTTTATCCATGACATGCTCGCAGACTGCAGATTGTTTACGCGACGGTGTTTGACATCAGCTATATGTTCTTTGACGCGGGTACAAATACTTCGCTTTGTTTGTCCAATATAAGAGAGACCGCATTCACAGTCAAGCTTGTAAACTCCTGCATCCTGTAAGGGGAAGATTTTCAAGCGGTACGTTGATGATACTTTCACAATATTACCTAAAGATAGCATACCTGCTTTCTTGGACCATCTTAATTCTTTTAGTACTAAGATCCAATTTATTATGGAACAAGATAATTGTGGTACTTTAGCTTTCTTAGATGTTTTAATTAAAAGAAATCCTAATAACACTTTAGGCCATACTGTATTTCGAAAGAAAACCCATACAGATAGGTATCTCAATGGTAATTCCCATCACCATCCTAGCCAGTTAGCTACCGTGGGCAAATCTTTGTTTCAGAGAGTACATGGTGTCTGCGACAGTAATCATCTGGCAGGGGAACTTCAACATATAAAGCAAGTCCTACATGCGAATAAGTTGAAGATTCCACGCCAATGCCACAGGCCCCGTGTGAAACCACCAACAGTCGAACGAAGACCTGCCATCTTACCTTATGTGAGAGGTGTTACAGACAAGATCGGAAGAGTCCTCAGGCGCGCATCTATAAGACCTATTTCAAGCTCCTGAGGAAGATTTCTCAGTTCCTGAGACCTGTGAAATGTAACATCCCCTTACAGGATGCAGGAGTTTACAAGCTTGACTGTGAGTGCAGTCTCTCTTATATTGGACAAACAAACCAAAGTATTTGTACCCACGTCAAAGAACATATAGCTGATGTCAAACACCGTCGCGTAAACAAGTCTGCAGTCTGCGAGCATGTCATGGATAAACCTACACATTCAATAAAGTTTGACAAACCCCAGGTCCTTGCAAAAGAAGTCCGTTATCTGCCCAGGATGCTGCGAGAGGCCATTGAAATAAAAAAACATCCTAATTTCAACAGGGACGATGGTTTCTCCGTACCACCAGTTTGGGATCCAGTATTTCTTCTAATGAAAAATCCCAAACAGACAAGACTGCAGTACTAATTAATATGTTTTAGTTTATTCTAATTTCTATTAATAATTAATAATAAATTGAACTTAATAAAAATTCATTCAATAAAATTCGCTATTAATCGCTACTATTTAAATCGGTGCCAACGGACAAACGGAAAATATCACGGCGAAAGGATGGCAAGTTACAGAGGGATATAAAAGATATAATACTTTTGTTTGCGGACACTGACCCTGAGCAAATTCCAGTCTTTGTGGCCAAAGACCTGTTTAAACTGCCTGCAGTCGACCTGGATCACGTCGACATATCGAGATTGCTTAAAGATATGTCAACAATGCAATCACAATTAAACAGCATTAAAGAAACTATTGATGATTTTGTGACGACTGACCAGCTGGAAGAGGTTAAACGGGAATTTAATGAGTGTAAATATGCGTCACTAATGGATTGTAATACTCGTAATGTAAATAAAAAAAGAGGTGCATTCTTGTGTGACAGTGGACCGTTTGGGATGATTCATCATAGCGATTCGACATCTACAGTTGAAGAAATCGCTTCGGAGTCGATTAGTGGGTACTCCAAGAAAAATCCACCGTCCCCGACGGACACGGTAACCGGTGGCGGCGACCACAGCGCGGATATATCTGTCTCGCTTGTGCCTATAGGTGTAGAAAAATCGCGCGCTAGTGTGACTAATAAAACCCATCAGGCAGTAGACATCAACTTACCGCACTCAAACATTATAGCCCCGTTACAAGATGATCACATAAGCATTGCAGAACCGGTTATAAGCTTGCATCAATATAAGAAAAATTTCGCAGAAATAGTTCGAGGTAGCGGATGGAACGATAAGAAGGATGATGAGGGCTGGAAACTGGTACAGTCTCGAAGAACACGAAACCGCTTTATAGGAAAAACTGGAACGGCGACAATTAGCCCCAGTGAAAAGTTTAAAGCAGCATCCCCAAAAATACCGCTGTTTATTACTTACGTAGACCCAGGTGCATCCGTCTCAGATATCACAGCGTATATTAAAAACAAAACACAGGAAGATGTGACGCTTGAAATGATTCATATGAAAAAAAAGAAATGGTATAACGCCTATAAGTTATACGTCAGCAAAAACAATGTGCAAATGTTTTTAAATGATAATTTGTGGCCCGACGGAATAAAATTTCGAAAGTATATTTATAGGAACAACAGCAAACCGCAACTGCGGGGGACTGTTTGTGATAACAAAATATTAAAAAGTTAATGGATAGTACAAATCAAAATAAATCAAATAGACTTATTTCATTTAACTGTAAGTCATTAAAAAGATCAATTGATTGTGTAAGATCATTATGTGAATTTGCGGATGTCATAGCACTTCAAGAGACTTGGTTATTACCACATGACATAGCTTATTTGGGATCAATACATAAGGACTTTGGGCATACAGGAACAACAGCTGTGGATACAGCGGCAGAATTATTGCGCGGCAGACCGTACGGAGGAGTGGCGCTGCTGTGGCGTAACAGTATCTTCCAGTCAGTGTCAGTGATTGAGTGCAGTAATTCACGTATAGTGGCGATTAGAGCATCATTTAATGATAGCCATATACTTATAATAACAGTTTATATGCCCGTTGACGTAAGTGAGAACCTACCGGAATTTACACAGTGCCTTGGTGAAGTGAGTGCAATAATAGAAAACCTTGATGTGGAATCGGTTTTTGTCCTTGGGGATTTTAATGCGCATCCCAGTGGAAGATTCGGTAAGGAACTTATATCTTTTTGTATAGAACAGAAATTGCATTGTGCGGATATGAATATATTAGGTTTAAACTCGGACAGTTATACTTTTATTAGTGAAGCTCACGGGTCAAAACGGTGGTTAGACCATTGCTTGGTGTCGGATTGCGCCCTAAAGACAGTGCGGAAGGTTACAATACATAGCGATGTGTTTTGGTCAGATCACTTTCCTATCGAATTAGAGTGTAACTTAAACATAAGCAGGCAAAAAGTAAGTATTAATGACACTAAGTGTAATAAGGCAAAGTGGGGTGTTAGACAACCTCAACAAATATCTAAGTACCTTGACATATGTAATAGTAAATTGAGAGAGATTGAGTTTCCCACCGAACTAGCTGATTGTTGCGATAATTATTGTAAAAACAACGGTAAACATAGGGTGATAACTGACGGGTTATATAAACAGATTACCGATGTGTTAACTCAAGCTTCAATTATTACTTCTAACAAAACTGTTTATAGAAAACAGGGCTATGTAACAGGATGGAACAAACACGTTAGTGAGGCTCACAGGGGGGCCAGGCTGAAATTTCAGATGTGGATATTGCAGGGGAAACCCATAACTGGTTGCGCGTATAGGGAAATGTGTGAAAGTCGAAGACAGTTTAAATCTAGGTTAAGATGGTGTCAAGACCATCAAGATCAAATTAAGATGGATACAATAGCACTACATCGATCACAAAACGACTTTAAAACATTTTGGAAATGTACAAACGACTTGAATGGTCGGCCTGGCCTACCTGCGGTTGTTAGTGGATCTAGTGATTCGAAATCGATTGCGAACTTATTTAGGGACCACTTCAAGGTGCAGTCGCCGCTCGGCCATACACAGTTGGTGCACGATACTGAGGTTGACCCAGAGGTGAAACTAATACGCTTTAGTGCTAAAGAAGTGTCAAACGTAATCCGTCATATGACTAGGGGTAAGTCACCTGGGCATCACGGCCTCAGTATCGAGCATCTGCAGATGGCCGGTGTTCACCTACCGAGGGTTCTATCTATGTTTTACTCACTGTGTGTCAGTCACTCCTATTTGCCGCATGAAATGTTAAAAACGATTGTCGTACCAATAGTTAAGAACAAAACAGGGGACTTGTCAGAGAAGGGAAACTATAGGCCCATATCACTGGCCACAATTATAGCTAAGGTTCTTGACGGGTTGCTTGACTGCCGTCTCGGTGAATATCTAGACTTGCACGATGCTCAATTTGGGTTCAGGCAGGGGGTGTCAACCGAGACGGCCATACTGAGCCTGAAGCATACCGTCAAGTACTATACAGATCGGAGTACGCCAGTCTACGCGTGCTTCCTGGACCTCTCTAGGGCCTTTGATCTGGTGTCATATGGTATCCTGTGGGATAAGCTAGCAAGCACAAATATTCCACGTGAGCTCATTAATGTTTTTCAATATTGGTATAGCAATCAGTCTAATTATGTAAAATGGAATGACTCACTGTCGGAGGCATACAGGATGGAGTGTGGGGTGAGGCAGGGAGGTTTAACTTCACCGAAACTGTTCAACTTGTATGTCAACGGTCTGATCGAGGAGCTCAGCAGAATGCATGTGGGATGCTATGTGGAAGGCGTAAGCGTGAACAACATTGGTTATGCGGACGACATGGCGCTGCTGTGCCCCTCTGTCGGCGCTCTCAGACAAATGTTGAGAGTGTGTGAGTCATATGCGGAAAAACATGGACTTTTATACAATGCAGGCAAAAGTGAGTACATGATCTTCAAGTCTCATACGATGAATCCCAGTGTTTTTCATAACATCATGCTAAATGGTAAAATACTCAACAGAGTTACACAATTTAAATACCTGGGCCACATTATATGTGATGACTTGAAAGACGATCGTGATATTGAACGGGAACGGAGGGCATTGGCAGTACGGACTAATATGTTGGCCCGTAGGTTTGCTCGTTGTTCCAAACAAGTCAAAATTACCCTTTTTAAGGCGTTCTGTCAAGTATTTTACACGAGCAGTCTATGGGTCAATTACACTCAAAAAGTATACAATGCCCTCCGCGTCCAATATAATAACGCCTTTAGGATGCTGTTGGGACTGCCTCGTTATTGCAGTGCTTCAGGGATGTTCGCCGAGGAACGCACTGATGACTTTTATGCCATCCGACGGAAGCAGGTTGCGTCTCTGTTGAGCCGGGTGCGAGGTAGTCACAACAGGATTCTGAACGTAATCGCTAATAGGTTTGATTGTCCCATCCTGAAGTTCTGGGTGGACTTAATTGTATGTAAGTAGTAGTCTTAGTATCATTTTAATTTTATTATAGTTAAATTTTGTTATTATTATTATTATTATCATTATTATTATTAATTAACATAGTTGTAAGTACCCAATGTTACTAACAATAATATGGATGCAATTATCTGAAATAAATGTTTATTATTATTATTATTAAAATAATTTGTAAAACTTAATATAGCGTAATTTGGAATGTTTTATTTGTAAAATTAAAAATAAGATATTTAATTAATAACTATAGTGGAAAAAATAGGGTGGTTTGCATCAATATTAGACATAACTGGTTGAAGACTGTACCACCTCAGTCAACCGTGACCATGGGACTCGTCGGTTTGTTTGTAAAAACAAATATACGCGATTTAAATCCGGAAAAATAGTTTCATTTCCTATCTAATGTTTGTTATAATTATTCACCCTCCAGCTGTAATTCTGACTACATAAATTGTACCTGTTGTTGCCAACGCCAGCAAATGAAATCTCTTATTATTATTAATTCTCTAGTTATTTTGTGTGCTACCTGCGACAGATCTGTTCATACTCGTAACTCTTATAAAAGAAATATTTATTTTAAAAATGTTCTCTAAGTCACGTGGATATTATCAAAACGTTCGGGGTCTACGGACCAAAATTCACTCTTTCTTGTCTTATGTGGCTATAAATGATTATGATTTTCTTTGTATCTCAGAAAGTTGGTTAACATCTGACTTTTACGACTGTGAATTTTTTGACAGCAGGTATATAGTATATCGTTGCGATCGATCAGCTGCGGCCAGCGTCAACCCGTGTGTCGCTATTGGCCATGTCCACCGCTGCGAGTGCCGTGGGTCTCAGTGCCGCTTCACGGACCAACGACAGGAGCGCGCTTACCCTCGGCCGCGCGTCCCACCAGAGACACTTGAACATAGCATCCTTATACACTCCTAGCGGCCCTGCTCATCGCAAGGCTCTAATATCTTTCTTTGATATTGCTAGTCAACTTGTTAATGGTCGACCCGGGGATTCGTTTCTATTGTTAGGTGATTTTAATATACCGGACGCAGAGTACACGGTTTCTTTTACAAACAAAGGTGCAGAGCTTTGTAATAATAATTACGAATCACAAATATTGAGTGAATTTATAGCATTATCTAATCTCGCACAATTTAATCCTTGCCACAATGTTAATAATCGAATATTGGATCTTGTTTTAAGTAATATTGATTGTAGTGTCACTCGCTGTGATACTCCGCTTACGGATGAAGACAACCATCATCTGTCCCTAATTATTGAATTGCTTTGAAACTATAGCCTTCCTCGTAAATTAAAAACAAAGTTTGTTTATAGTTACCACTCCGCGGATTTTGACTCAATCAATTGTGAACTTCAGAAATATGATTAGTTGGCATTATTTGCCACCCTGGCAGTTGAAGAATGTATTAAAAATTTTTATTCGGTATTGAAATCACTAATGATTAAAGTTGTTCCTCTTAGGCAGCTCCCTTCTACAGGGTCTTTGCCTGTATGGTTCAGTAAACGTCTTAAAAAGTTTTTCAAGGAAAAGAAAAAATGCCACAAGCTTTGGAAACTGTACGGTAACCCTCTCGACTACAATACATTTAAATTACTTAGAAAGCGAACCGCGAAGTTAGAAACCGAATGTTACAGAAGTTATATTCAATATTTTGAGCAAAACATTAAAACACAACCAAAGTACTTCTGGACTTATATAAAGTCTTTGTACTCAAACAGTCAACTTCCAGAAGTCATGACTTACAAAGGTGCTACTCTTGGTAGTGGACAAGAAATTTGTGATCGGTTTAATGATTATTTCCATTCTGTTTTTGAGCAATCTTGCTCTTATCCCATCCTATTGAATACAAATATTAATTGTGTTTTTAATATACATTCTGTAGAAATAGCTAAAGAAACTGTATACAACATTTTGAAATCTATTGACACAAGTAAAGGTGCTGGCCCAGACGAGATCCATCCTATTCTCTTCGCAATTGTGCGACTGCTCTTTCTTTGCCCTTAACGTTAATTTATAAAAAGTATTTTGCGCGGGGGATATTTCTTAATATTTGGAAGCAAGTATGGATCACTCCTGTTCCGAAAGGATGCGAAGCTCGCGAAGCTTTTACTACTCGGTATACACGGTGATCTTTTGCGCTGGATTAAGTCTTATAGGTATTGAAAATAGGAGCCAGGCAGTGGTGCATGGCGGTTTTGTATCTGTTTATAAATGCATTACCTCCGGAATTCCTCAATGTTCACATCTTGGTCCGTTGTTATACCTATACATCAATGACATCACTAATATTTACTACCTTTTCTGATCTGCTAATGTATGCAGATGACACTAAGATTTTTAAGATCATTCGTATTAACAGTGACTGTGATAAACTGCAAAATGATATTTTTTACTTTAGGAATTCTGTAATTCAAATAATCTTTTCTTGAACCCCGACAAGTGCCATGTAATATCTTTCACAAGATAAACAAACGCAATAAATTACAATTACACACTCTGTGATAAACCCCTATCTCGACTTACGCAAATTCGTGAGTTGGGCGTCATTTTGGACTCAAAGCTCACGTTTATACCGCATATAGATTACGTACTTGCCAAGTCTTATAAACAGCTCGGGTTCATCCTACGTATGGGATAGCCCTTCAAAAGTCCTTTTACATTTAAACTTTTATTTAATAGCTTTGTTCGTAGTTGATTAGAGTTCGCCTGTGCAGTTTGGCATCCCTTCTATAACACCCACATAGACAAAATTGAAAGAGTACAAAAGAAATTTGTTAATGCTCTTGACAGTAGGACTGGTCATGATTATATTGATTATGAGCATTATGTGGATAGACATAGAATCGAGTTGCTCAAGAGTCGTCGTGATTACATAGATACTGTCAGTTAATATAAAATAGTAAATAATGAATTTGATTCGACACCGCTACTGAATCTTATAGATTTCAGAGTACCCTGGCAAATTGAAAGATCTTCTCGTAGGAATACACTTTTCTCAATGAAGAAGTCGCGGAAATGTTTTCGTTGGCAATAGCTTTATTAGGCAATCATGTCAGACGTACAACAGCAGGTTCATGGATGTGGATATTTTATGTAATTCGTTCCCAAAATATAAAACTTGTACAAATAAAATGCAAGTTGAAGTAATGGACTGTATTTAAAATATTAGATACTTAAATTTTAGACGTGCCGTTACAAGGGTTTTGGGAGAAGAGAGAGAAAAAAGGTGTTGCCTTACCAAAATTAAAATGGAACATTGCCATATTCTAAATCTATTAATTCTACTACTATTTACTTTTACATTACATTTTACATTTTAAATTATATGTTTAAATATTTCTTGAACATTGTTGGGCCGGGGCCACAATACAATGAATGCACACTGAATGTACCTTAACACAAAAAACTAACTTTAAACAACTTATACATAAGAGTAAGAAATGCAATTAGATTTTAGTTTCAATAAAAATTTACGTTTACTACATGCTCTATTATTTTTAACATTTGACACTTAGACTATAGAGAAATTGAAAACTATAAAATAAAACTAACAACCTACAAAATGATGTTGAAAACAACTGAGATTGTATCAATCTCCTATTGGTAATGGACATAATTTTCTAAATGACCTAACATATAATTTGTTATTCATTTTGACTTCAGCCACCCTGACTCTACCGTCAGGTCCACATATTGTTAACAATCCTTGCCATCGGCCATGTTAAAGGAGGAGTATGATCACTTCGTACAATAACTAGGTCTCCAACTTTTAGGTTTTTAGGTTAGCATGTACTTGCTTCTATTTGGGGCGGCTTTGTAATTGTGTAAGATAATAATCTTGACCAGACTTTCCAAAAGTCTTGTTTGATTTTACTAAGCATGTTCCAGAATTGAAGTCGGTTAATAGTTTTATTTGACAGGTCTATGTCAGGGTAGCTCGTCATAGGCTTGCCTATGAGGAAGTGACCAGGCGTAAGATAATCATAACATGATATATCAGAGCTTATGGGCAGCAAGGGCCTTGAATTTAAGATTGCTTCAATTTCAGTAATAACAGTATATAATCCTTCAAAAGTTAATGCAATGTTTCCAACTATCCTTTTAAAGTGATGCTTAAAACTCTTAACACCAGCTTCCCACAAGCCACCGAACTCAGGTGCATAACTTGGAATAAATTTAAATTAGATGTAATTGGAAAGACAATAACTTTCTACTGCATTTATGTGAGTCTTAGATTTAAAAAGTTCATACAACTCTTTTAATACATTTGAAGCACGTTTGAACGTCTTGGCGTTGTCGCAAAAAATTTTAACAGGTATACTTCGCCTGGCTATAAACCTTTTGAGGCATGCTAAAAAAGCGTCAGTAGTGAGATCACTAACAAGCTCCATATGGACTGCTTTAGTCGTGAAGCAAGCAAAGAGTGCAACATACCCCTTAGTTATAATTGGTTTTCTAATACGCGATACCTTTAAATGAAATGGTCCGCAAAAATCAACACCTACAACGTAAAACGGTCTTACAGCATCAAGTCTCTCTTGTGGCAGCGAGCCCATCAGCTGCTGAGCCGCCTTTGCTTTCATCTTTGCACAGGGAATGCATTGGTTTACCACCTTTTTAACCTGAGATATGCCACTAATGAGCCAAAATCGCTGTGAAAGAGAACCAAGCACTAACCTTGCCCCTGCATGCAAAAGTCTTGCATGTTCATATCGAATAATAATAGGTTTATAGTGACTGTTCCGTCTGAATTGAGAAGTCTTAAATAAATACAACACCTAAAGGCCTTCATTGAGGCGTCTGAGTACCCAACTAATTCAGCACAAATGTTTGTATGACTGTTCACATATCTCGGAACAGTAAGAGTCCCCATTGACTTGTAAACTATCTAAAAATGATATCCAACTATGAAGTTGTTCTTGGGGCAATATAGAGTCCCAGTTTATATTCATAGACCATAATTTTTGCATTTGGAGTTTAGCTATCACTATAATTGGAGCAATAAGTCCTAATGGATCAAACATTCTCCCAATGAAACTTATAACTTTACGCTTTGTTTGAATTTCAGTACAATCGGTACTTGGAGATGTGAATGTCAATTGATCATTCAAAATGTCACACTTCAAGCCTAATGTCTTAACAATGTTACTCCTATTAATATCAAGTTCTTCAAAATACTTTTTCTCATCAGGAATATCGTCAAGTACTTTAGCTATATTCGAGCACCACTTGTGGAGATCGAAACTCCCCTTCTGTAATAACTGAATCAACTGATTTTTTAGCGCTACCAGCTGATCCTCATCATGTGAGCCTGAAATTACATCATCAACGAATGTACCCTTAAACAAGGCTTCCGCCGCTAGTGGATATTCCTTTTGAAATCTATGGGCTAACTCTGTAAGGCAGCGTGTAGCTAAAAAGGTGGATGCCTTCAATCCGTAAGTAACAGTTTGCAGCTGTAAACACCTGATGGGCAAGCTGGGGTTGTCACGCCAAAGAATATTTTGGAGGGTGGTTTGAGACGAATTCAACCGAATAGCCCTAAACATTTTAGTAATATCACAACTAAGGGTGTAAATAAAGGTCCTCCACAGAAGAAGGATATCAAATAGTTCACTTTGAACCACCGGACCATTCATCATGACATCATTTAAAGAGACCCCAGACTTAGACTTCATACTACCATCAAATACTACACGCAACTTTGTTGTTAAACTGTCCATATTTAAAACAGCATGATGAGCCAGGAAGTAAACAGACCCACATTGGACATCATATTCACCTATGTCTACTATTTTAGCATGCCCCAATTTTATGTACTCTTCAATAAACTGTTTATACTGTTCTAGATACAAGTTGTTTCTTTGAAACTTTTTCTCTAGTGTTAAAAATCTTTGCAACGCTACAGAGAAGGAATCACCAGGTTGTAATTCATTTAGTTCAGCCTTTAAAGGCATATTTACAAAAAATGTATTGTGAACAAGTCGAGTGCTCTCTTGAAAACAATGCTCAGCCTTTTGAAATTCCTCTGAAATGTTACTAGTTGGCTCAGGAATACTTTCTGATAACCAAAATTGTTCCATCACTTCTTCCAACCTCTTACTATTGCATACAGCAAAATTATTCACTAAGGGTTCACAGTTACTATTTGGTTTTCCCATACTGCCCCCAATAGTATATCCAAATAAGGTATTTTGTAACATGGGGCCATCCTTAATTTTTATTTGGCCACTCAATAGAATACTGAAATATATGTCAGCTCCTAAAAGAATTGATATTTCAGATGGAACATTAAAGTTATCATCAGATAACTTAATAACTTTAGGTATATTTATTTTTGAAATATCAAATTTTGGCTGAAGCAAGTTGGATGTGATGGAATCAAAATGGAACATTGCCATATTCTAAATCTACTAATTCTACTACTATTTACTTTTACATTACATTTTACATTTTAAATTATATGTTTAAATATTTCTTAAACAAAACTAAAATTAAAGCCTTACTATAACTGTTCCATATTGATAGTTTTTAAGATTTCAACTGCATTATAATTATAATTATAATTAAGGAAACTCTAGGTCTGCTTTATTCGTCAATTTAATAATAGTTTTATATCGAATGTTTGTTTCTTGAATGAATAAATAAATAAATATTTACTTCTGGCCCACATCCCATGGTAATAAAAATTTATAATAAAATACCCAATGAAATTAAAAGTATAGACACAACCAAAATTTTCAATAAACAACTTAAATTTTCTTATTGAAAAGTGCTATTACAGCCTGAACGAATTATTTGATGATAAAAATTAAGTCCATCCAATATTATATTATATTGTAAACACAGGACTTTAGAAAATAAGTAAATGATTGTAAGGATATAGTCATTAGTTAGCATGTTTAAGTTATTTAAGATGTATTTATCTAACTGCCTCAGTGGCCGAACGGTTACCATGCCGGACTGCCACGCAGAGGTCCCAGGTTCGATTCCCGGGCCGGGCGAAATATTTGTATGACCTACACTTATTTCTCTCGTGAGTTTGGGTGTAATTTGTGGTTGTCTATGTGTGTCCATGGCACCCGCGACACAGGGTTTCCCTAGTGCGGGGCTATGTTGAGTGTGTGCGTTATTATTATTATTACCGGTAACTTATTATTATTACCGGTAACTTATTATTA
>NW_020653724.1:1618323-1651336 GCF_003589595.1 Hyposmocoma kahamanoa | reverse complement strand
ATTATTATTACCGGTAACTTATTATTATTACCGGTAACTTATTATTACCGGTAATTTATCTTTACATTTATATTTGTTTTCATTGTATATAAAGTAAGTGCCATGTGGCCTTTTTTGCCATGCCCTTGCAGGGTCTCATATATTAAGGACTAAAATGTTCATATTTTAAGAACTTTGTAAACTTTATATGGTGCAATAAATGAAATGAAATGAAATAAGTATGTACTAACATGTCTTTATGCATGTATCTTAATTTGTGATTCTTATAAAAAAACTTAGTATTAGCTCGTTCGCTTAAGGGATTAGAGGAAACCAAAGCGTATTCTGTATTCTTTTTCTGTCGTGCGACACCATTTCCACCTCACACTATCACGTCTTACATTTTCTTTGATAAATTGAAGAGTAAGAGCAAATCTCTACCATTGCTGGATTCGGTTGACATGTTTATTTTGCAACTTTTTAAGACGTTTTTAGGGGTTCATATCTAAATGTCGTTTTAAATAACCGCGTAATTATTGCTTGAAACGCTTACACGGAAGGAGCTATCTGTTGGATTTTCCAGGATTTTTTGTAATTGATACTTTAAAAATGACCTCCTCAGAGTAAAACGGAATAATTCATCAGCACCGTTTTGACCTTGGGTGAGTCGCTGCTTATTAATAATATGGGGACATAATAAATCCACACTTAACAAAAATTCAAGGAACCGGGAATCAGGAGGAAGTAAAACCATTGTTAACATCCAAACCGTTTATTTGAATAAATATAATATTCACGTGTTATTTATTATTCTCAAACATATACAGGGCGAGCAGAAGACAGCAACGACTACGAGTATAATAATATTGATCAAAGATAGGTTAAACGATGTACAATATGCATTGCAATATTATTTAACTAGATTATGAAGCTAACATTATATAGTGAAATTGTACTTAGAGCGAACTTAGCTTAAACGTATCTACCTATGTAGTTAGTCGTGACTGGCCTGGCTCAATGCTGCGCCCCATATATGTAGCATTCTGTATATACTATGATATGAACTAGCTTTATACAATTTTATGTATTAACTTTAAATTATTGGATATATTTTATGTACAATGAACATCACTATTTGTCTCATTCGCATATATTTTACAAAGTGTACATTATTTACTTATTTACAAAAGATTTCATTTGCTGAAACGTGGAAAATAATGTTAATAGTAGATTAATATGTATAATTATTTACATGATTTATATTATAAACACATATTATATTTATACAATAATTTTGTGATATCTTAAGTGTACCATATTATTACTTCATATTATATATAGTTACATAGAATATAATCAGTTAAATATTTTACATAGAAGATAGTGTTTCACGCCTAAGCCTTGGTGATATAAGTCAAGAAATTCATACTTGATTTTCCGTAAAAAAATTCTTAAATTCTAATTTCTTGCAGCAAAAATGCAAAGACCGTCATAATTCGTATGATAAAAATAAATGCTTGTTCGATTATAGATTTTGACTGCTGCCGGGATACTGAAAAAGTTTACCAAAATCAATGTTGCCTACACCTTCACCAGAATACCCGCCCACAGTGGTAATCAGTTTTTAACGTCTTTCAGCTCGCACACAGTTTTTTGTCTATATTTGATACAGTATTTAAACAATAACTGGTTCTCTTTCCTTTATTTTACACGAACATGTTTTTTTCTTGAAACTACTGCTGAACTGTTTACTTGGTTTATATTCTCCGTTCAAAGACTTGGATGAATGTCGTTGCTATAAAGTATCTGCTTTATCACTAGTTGCAGTTACTTTGTTATTTTTATCAACTATGACTTCGTAACTTGGAGGTTTAATGTTATTAAGTTTGTCTTTTAAACTGTCGATATTGGTTTCATTGTGACTTTCTTTTATCGTAATAGTTTTATTTTCGATTTTAATGTTACCTTTGTCAACTGGCTTTTCCTCGAGATTGTTTTGTTCTTTGTTCAGTAGACACGTTTGTCCGTTCAGTTTGTTGAATTCAGCTGGTTCTGTTTGGGTTCCTTTGTCAGCACTTGTTGGCCCTGAAATAATATCTTTCTTTACAACTGGTCCTCTGGTTAGATTTAGAAGTGCATTTGAAAAGCTAACATCCCACGCATTTAACATCATGAGCAATTATAATGTAAATTAGACATTATTTATAATATTATTATAAGGTGTCAATGCACTTGTAAACATATATTGCAAATAGCACTATTGCTATCTCATGGATTTGAGAATTAGTTAATTGCTACCTACTTGATTATAATTCATTAAATTGTAATTGAGCGCACTATGAAAGCCAACTCGCAAATTTTAATTTAGATAAAAATATTTTTAAGAAAAAGAAAGGTTACTGTTGTGGGTGGAGCGCAGTAGCGCAGGCGGTGGCGGCTTTCGACTGTAGCGCACTGGCATGATGCTTTGGCGCACGTTTCGCTCGGGCCTGATCAGGATTATGTACAGCTGCGACAACGGGGAACATTTTAAGTAGACTCAGGTTCATTTTATAATATTTTCAAACAAATTCAATGTTAACGAAGTAATTTTGCTACCGTAATTAATAAGCAGTCGTCTACGAAAAAAAGCAAATGAATCTACCAATCAATTCTAGAGTGGGTTTCGGCTCAACATACATACGTGATAGGTGACACAACTATTTGTTGGTACGATATTGGACTCAGTGCTTTGTGTGAGGTCCATCTGAGTCCATGCGTTGACTATGGGATAGATTATAATGTAGTAAAAAGTAGAACGCTTCATACCTTCGGAGAAAAAAGACAGACGAGCGTAACACTGGCGCTGAGCGAGATGGTGACGGCCATGCTGGTGACGCGCAGAGGCACGTGTGACGCAGTGCCGAAGTACAGCGGCACGAACGCCAACCAGATTACGCACGTGGTGTACATCGTGAAGCCTGGGTTAGAACATTCATTATTGATACGAAGAACATATTCTTGCCTACAAGTAAACAAAAATGTTATGGCTAACAAAATCATTTGACAAAATTTAACAAAACTCTCTCTCTCTCATCTGAGCGTTGTCCCGGTTGCGTCCTCAGCAGTGTTGCTGCGGAGCCCGGGGTCCGCTTTACTACTTTTTCTCCTCCACTTTGCACGGTCTTCGGCATCCTTAGTGGTGAGACCATTGGCACGCATATCACCCTTGGCGACGTCAAGCCAGCACTTCTTGGGTCTGCCCCTTCTACCGGGGCCCGGCGGAGGTGGCATAGCCAGACATTTGTTTCCCACGTATCATGCCGGTTTCCGTAAGATGTGGCCGTACAGGCTTTCTTGCAGTTTATCTGCAATGTCACGGACGTGAAGGCTGCCGCGGATGCGGGAGTTTCCGACACGTTCTTTCCGTGAAACTCCACACATCCAGCGCAGCATCTTCATTTCCGTGACACGCAACCCCTGCTTATGACGCTCAACTACGGGCCACGTTTCACTGGGATATAAAAGGACAGGCCTAATGATGGATTTATAGACCTGTCCTTTCAGCTTAACTAAAATCTTGGGGTCACAAATGACACCAGTCACCTCACGCCACTTTGCCCAAGCGGCTGCGATTCGGGTCTGACGTCGCAGTCGATGTCTCCGGACGCGCTAAGTACAGATCCCAAGTATTTAAACTGGCCCGTAGGCTCGACCGCATCTTCGCCTATGCGTACGGGTAGGGGATCAGTAGCGTTGCAAACCATGTACTCAGTCTTCGCCACATTTAGTCTCAGACCGCCGTTCTCAAGCGACTCCTTCCACACATTCACTCGTCGTACCAGTCTCTCTCTATCCGCATCCGCCAGCGCGATATCGTCAGCGTACATAAGCATCCACGGTGGTTGCTCATGCGTGTCTCGGATGGAGCTTGAAATCTCGTCTAATATCACGTCGAACAGATAGGGACTGAGAACTGAGCCCTGGTGAACTCCGACTGTGACAGGGAATGGTTTAGTGTCCCCAACAGTAGTCCTAACCATGGAATCAGAATCGCGGTACATGTCTCGGATGATGTCAATATAAGTTTCTGGTACCCCTTTGGATCTCAGTGCCCACCAGATCATTACACGGGGGATACAGTCGAAGGCCTTCTGCATGTCAAGACACATGAAATGTAGAGGCGCAAAGACAGGATCCATGTTCCCAAGACCAGGCCGAAACCCATATTGACCCTCCGAGACAGCACGCTCCTGTCGGATCCGAGAGTCTATTATACGCTCGAAGAGCTTCATGATGTGGGACATGACCTTTATGCCCCGATAATCGCCACACTCCTGCACCGATCCTTTCCCTTTGAAGACTGGAGTGATAATACTCAGTCTCCATTGGTTAGGGATTTTACCAGTGAGGAGCACGCGATTAAAGAGGCCGGTAAGGATCCCACAATAACGGTCCCACACCACGGGGACCCATTGCCTTCCAGGCCTCGATGGGAACCCCATCGGCTCCAACAGCTTTCCGATTCTTCATGCGACGAAGAGCTAAGTGGACTTCCTCAGGCGTTACCGGTCGCACTAGTCCCTGATTCGGAGGGAGGACTGGTGGCTGTACCTCTCTGTGCTGCTGATTCAGCAGCTCGTGGAAATATGAGCGCCATCTCTCCTTCACCGCGTCGACCTCGCATATAAGGTTGCCATGAGGGTCTTTAATGCAGCGACACTTGGAAATATCTTGTGCCGCTAAGACCCTCGAACGTGCCAGCTTAAAGATAAACTTCTGCCCCTCAGACGCTTCCAACTTGTCGTACAACGGCTGCAAGTGGTCCCGTCTGGCTCTGGCTACAGCTTTCTTAGCGGCACGTTTGGCATCCCTACATGCGTCGCGGTCTTCAGAAGATCCGGACGGTGATGGAGAATCGTACTTACAGCAAGTATATCATCCAGTTACGTTATTACTATATATTCTTTTTAATTTAAGGCATTTTAATCCAATTTTTTGTTAATTAATACCGTGTGCCCTTATACTCTCGGGGGAGCCGTTTATAAGCGAAACAAAACAACACTTATGTTGCGTTGGGCGCAACATTAAAGTGTCAAAATTATATAAGTCAAATTATCTTGTGATTAGTTTTTAGTTTGTTTCATGGCTTTAATAATATATTCATAATACACTTATTTAACAGACTTCATTAAAAAAGGAGGAGGTTCTCAATTCGACAGTATTTGTTATATGTATGTGACGCGAATACTACGGCATTCGTGAACCGATTTTGATGATCCTTTTTTTGAATGGCAAGAGGGTACTCCAGTATTGGGCGTCAAATTAGGGGACGAAATCGGTTTCGCGCACTTTCCTGTAATCGATTTCAATAAAACTTGACAAACAGATGTAATTCGACGAAGGTCTTGTTTTTGTAAAAGAGTTGTAAATATAAATTTTCTGTCTATTAGATGTCTTAGTTCATCTCTGGGTGACTAAATTAATGGGTGATTAAATTGTATTACCCTTTCCATCGTTCAGAACAAAAGACTAAAAAAGAAATATGTAGAACCTTGCGCAGACGTATTGCGACGCCAATTCTAAAATTTTAAGATTTCCGTTACAATGATATATCGACTGTCCCCACGTACACTATCGAAAATCTAAATCACTACTTTACAGTATGGCGGTTTAAAATATTTTCTGGTCTTTTTTGCGATATTTCATTAAGTTTAGATCATAACCCAAGCAGCACACCCATATCTAGATATATACTACAAGATATCTAATAGAATTTAATTCGATTGAATATTTTAAGAGTTCAAATTCCCTCAAGATATCTCGAAGAAGGTTTCTAGATAATTTAAAGTAAAAGTGGACACAACTTTATTAGTAGATCACAAGAGTGCTTTGAGAAACTACCTGGGTAGTCTTAAGAGTGATTCTTATCTTTTTAACTCAAGTAACCCTTCTAGAATGCTACAAGACCATTTATAGAATGTCGACAGTTTTTATTTAGTCTTGTAGACAGTTTTTAGATAATTTATAGTCTATGATAGTTTTCTTAGTAATACTATTTTAAAACCAAAGTAACTAAAGCGTTACAAACGTAAGACGCAATTCTCTCAATACTAATAGATTTCAAGTTTAATGGCTTACAAAATATAAACTATCGAAATTGCAACATGGCGAAATTGGATATAATATTTCAGACTTTTTCGCGCAATGTTGAATCGGTTAGAAAGCGCGAATTGATGTGCGACTTTAAATACATTGTGAAAAGTGATGTAAACCTGTCATAAAAGTAATGCGCTCGCTAAATTTTAAATATATATGTATAAAATATAAACTTCATGAAAGTACAGTTATCGATTTTCGGTTTTAAATAATTAAACAAAGCTTAAATATACAAAACAAACCATTTCCAAGAAGTTATGGGCTTCTTCAAGCTAATTTCAACTTAGATTTACTTTTTAAAAAGAAAAGAAATTTTTCTCGGCTACTTCATAGTCATTCTTTAAAAATTAAAATGGCGATAAATTTAAAGCTTTTTCAAAACACTGTTGGGGGCATTTTGTCTATAGCTTTATCTATAGAAAAACTTTAGAATACGAAAAGATTATTTTTACTTGCTTTATGTACTTAATCTTGTAGAAAAATACTCACTCCTATGAAACTTTTATGATTGTCTACAAAACGCGATGTTTCTAAGCCATTTTTTTTGACAGTATTACAATACCTTTCTAAAAGTTATAGGGAATAGTGAGCGTATTATGCAATAAAAATCTTTTCAAAACACTAGGTCAAAAAATAATTTAAAAATCCAATTTGTCGCAAAAAAACCTTATTCTGTATAATTATATGGAATGTGTTATATATGACTAGAACAGTGGATAAATTCCCTGTCATATAAATATAAGGAATATTTTAATGACATACCTAACTTATGTTGGAAGAAATAAAATTTTCATCACAAAATTGAGGTTATTTATATTACTAATTAATATGTTTTAGTTTATTCTAATATCTATTAATAATTAATAATAAATTGAACTTAATAAAAATTCATTCAATAAAATAATTCGTAAAATTTAATGTAGCGTGAATTGGAATGTTTTCTTTGTAAAATTAAAAATAAGGTATTTAATTAATAACTATTGTAACTATTGTGATAAAATAAGGTGGTTTGCATCAATATTAGACATAACTGGTTGAAGACTGTACTACCTCAGTCAATCGTGACCATGGGACCTGTAACGGGCCCGAAACGTCGGTTTGTTTGAAAAAAGAAATATAAAATAAAATAGAAATATAAAATAGTTTCATTTCCTATGTGTAACAATCGCGAAAACCTAAGAACTTTTATTAATGACTTGTCATTTCAATTAATATTAAAGGAAATAATGTATTCAAGAATTAAGTGGAAGATAAAAAAACATATGTCAAATTAAATAAATATATATATAAATATATATTTAATTATATATATATACATATTTATGAACTATAATAGACTGTTCGAAACTACATTTTAGTACTAAATAGGAACATACTGATAATCAGTTTAAAGACGATTTGCATAACGATGTCTGATTGTAGTTCACGACTTAACTAACTACAATAAAAGATTAAAATAATACGTTCTTGAAGACAAAATAGTCTTCTGATAGAGCTTAAGGAAACAAAAAGCTAGATATTTTTATTAATTATAAGAGTCCTATTTACGTTTTAGTTCTTACCTATTTCTGCCGCCAAGCAGTAATGTCAGCATTACTGTGTTCCGGTTTTGATAGGTCCCTTACCTAGTGAAAGTCCCTTACCTAAGCTGGTGAAATTACAGGAATATGGGACTTGTCCACTTATGTCTCAGGGTGACGAGCGCAATGACAGTACCCATCAGATCTTTGCGATTTAAACCGCTGAGTGGCACTGCAACTGTTATGGACAGGCGTGTAGCTTACTATCAGACGCACGACTTGTTCGTCCCGTTACTTGATACTATAAAAAAAAGAGTTAAAGAACATGTCGCGGCTGTTAAGAACCGTCCGCTCAATAAGTCTGCAATTGCCGAGTATTTGCTGGATTCAGGACCAAACCACTGGATTGAGCTTCATAATCCCAAGATCCTTTCTACACAACGTCATCACTATAGTACAATCGTACGTGAAGCTATTGAAATTAAAAAACACCGTAATTTCAACCGAAAAGACGGTTTTAAGCTTTCATCGTCATGGGATCCAGTTATCAGCAAATGTAAACGACATCAAGTATCGCCCGACAAGTCGCCAGATATTGTGAGTGTTGTGTGTCGGTCTAGTGACAACCCTAGTGCACAAATAAATAATAAAGACCAAGTACGGGTAGTTAGATAAACTCGCACGGCTAGAAGATGTTGATACCCGCCTCTTCAGTCCCTTCGAGACCATGGACGTTACAATACGTTCGAAACGACGAGATAATTAAAATATGTTTTATACGTGACTAAGGTCCGAACTAAAAATTAAATAATTTGTGAAAATCGTGAAAGTTTAAATAAAAAAAATGCCATATCAATAAATCATTATCCTGTTCAGGTACATTGATATTAATAATAATAATAATAACAACGTTTATTGCAAAACATGTTGTTACATAATAGTTCTTATAGTAGTTTACAGTATCAAACATGTACCCTGTAAGGGCGTAGCAATGTCATTTTTTTAAATATACATTTTGATTAACATTAATTAAAATATCATTATAATGATAATTAAATCTAAACAAATATTTTCTGAAAAGTCAATGAATTAATTGGAAAATGAATGTCAAATTGAAGTCTAAAGTATTTCAGAAAGAAAAATAATCGTCAAATTATTCTAGAATTATATAATAATAGTCATAACATTTGTCATTTTATTAAATTACATAATTATGTCATATTTTTTATAAATATAGTTAACATATCAAAATTCCTTTTTTATGACGTTATGAACAATTTTCCTTGTCATTAAAAAAATCTTGCAATGAATAGTAGCATTTTTGAGACAGATGTTTACTAAGTTGATTTTTAAAATTTTTTACGCTATTTATCAGTTTTAAAAAGTGAGGGAGTGCGTTATAAATTTTAATTGACATCGAATATGGCCCCAAGTTTACCATTTGTAATTTTGAAACTGTTGTTGCTAGTCTGCATTTGGGTCTTAATTTTACTGAACGACAATGTAGAGGATATGCATTCAAATTATTCTTGACAATAAGACACATTTGTAAAATATATATACACGGTAAAGTCAAGATATTATATTTAATGAAATACGATTGACAGCTTGTAAACGAGTCTATATTAGCGAGTATGCGGATACATTTCTTCTGTAACACAAAAACTTTTTTTGCGTCAGTGCTGTTGCCCCACAATGCAACGCCATAGCTAAGCCAGGCATAAGCATACGCGTAGTAAGCGCTAGTTGCTGTCCTAAGGTCAGTAGATTTTTTGAGCTCGTTAAGAGCATATGTGAAACTAGACAGTTTACCAACAACTTTATTCACATGATCCTTCCAATTTAAATTTATGTCGATATTTATTCCTAGGAGGCAAAAGGAGTTTACAGAATCAAGCGCGATGTTGTTAAATTTATAAATTAAATTTATAGGGCGTTTTTGATAAGGTCTAAACTGCATTAATTTAGTTTTGTTAAAATTAACTTCTAAATTATGGTCATTAAGCCAGCTTGTCATTTTTTTCAAATTTAAATTCAAAAGTTCGTGAAGTTGTGTAATATTGGAGCAAGGCAGAATCATCGAAATGTCATCGGCGAAGAGAATGCAAGGAATATTAAATTGATTAGGCAAGTCATTGATATAAATTAAAAATAACAAACATCCCAGGACGCTACCTTGTGGGATAGAAGGATTTAAAATTACTTTGTCAGACCTGACACCCCTAATAAATCCCGTGCGGTGGTCGTAGAATTCAACGTCGACGAATTGGATGCGTTACTGTAAATAAGACACAAACCAATTATGAGCTGCACCCCTCATGCCTATGTCATATAGCTTGTTCAGCAAAATTGGATATAGAACCCTGTCATAGGCCTTGCTCATATCTAATAGGATCCCAACTGCATGTTGTTTGTCATTATTTTCAATATTTCGTTTACGTAATTGTAGATAGCAAGACCCGTAGAACGTCCCATTCGAAAACCGTACTGCCTATTATTAAAAATTGTATATTTCTCACAAAACGAATAAACTCTATTGTACTTAATGGTTTCAAAAATTTTTGAAAATGTCGATAAGAGTGCTATTGGACGATAATTATCACAACAAGTCTTATCATTTTTTTTTGTGCAGAGGCTTTTTGATTGTTATTTTGAGTAGTTCTGGAAAAACCCCTAACACAAGTGACTGGTTTACTAAAACCGAAAGGGGTTCCGCAAGTTCAATTACACATGCCTTTATTAGTATTGGCGGTAATTCATCATAGCCGAAACTACTTTTATTTTTCAATTTTCTAATTACATTGTCAATTTCTTTGGCATCAGTGAGACGTATAAATATAGAGTTCTCAGAACGACTATCAACTGGTCGACCTGCAGCAATGCGATCGTATGGAATAGGGGCCCCCACTGATGAGAAGTAGTGGTTGAAATGGTTAGCAATTTTAACCGGATCGTGAGTAACCAAACTGTTTATGTTTAAAGAAATATTTTGTTTTGTTTCCTTTTTCGTTCCTTTATTTGTGCGTTCTTTTATTATTTCCCACATACTTTTTGTAATGTTGCCTGATTTTTTTATTATACTTTTATACTGTACTTTCTTTGAGACATAAACTGTTTTTTTAGTAGTTTTTCGTAAGTTTTAAAATATCGTTTTAGAATAGGGTTATTTGAACTAGAAGCTAATATTTTTAGTAAACGCTTATTTTTGCATGAAATCTTTAGACCTTTTGTTAACCAGGTCTTCCGTTTTTTGTTTGTTAATTTTATACGTTTTTTAGGAATTGTAGTGTTGAGAATTTGTTGAATTTTTTCATGGAATGCATTGAAATTTAAATTTACATTTTCATTTAGTTTTATTAAATTATCCCAATTTACTTTTTGCAGTGCAGATTTAAAGCTAGCAATAGCACTTTCATTAAATAATCTTTTATTTACATACCAAGTTTTCTTATCATTAGTTGATTGTTGCGGAATGTTTATTAAGATTGCTCTATGGTCTGAGAATCCATAGTCTTTAACTGCCATTTGTAAAGTTATGTTTGCATTATGCGTGTTGGTAAATATTAAATCCATTCTGTTCATTTCAACGCTTATTTGTTGTGTGTCTCCTAAAATGCTCGAGTCGTTTTCAAGTTGACATATGCTGTCATTAATAATAGAACTAGTCTTTTTTCTTTGTGTAACATTATTATGACTTGGGGAACGATAGGTATCAGTTACATTTAAAATGCTATTAGAAGCCAAATGCAAGTCGCATATTGGCGTATTTGTGTTAGATGTTTTAGGCATCTTACTTCGACAAGTTTGACATAACCAACTTTTTTTCCGCTCCGGTGACATGGTGTTGTGGAAACGCTGAATACTAACATTTGCGCAATCCAAGTCATAATGTTCAAGGCATCTAAAACAAATGAGATACTGTTTATTGGTAATAATTTGTAAGCATCCACCGCATTTCAATTTTGGTAACGCCATCTTTAGTCACTTTGTATTAATCAATTTTTAATGATCGATGATTTGCGCCCTCTTGTGTGGAGTAGTGGAAAAGTGGAGTAGTGGTAGTAGTGGAAATTAGGAATTGGAATACCAATATCAGCCATTCGGAGAGTTCTTATAACTATCGTAAGATGATTTCGTTAACACTTGTGGAGAATCTGCAGCTAGAGGCAAAATATAGTCAGGTATTGATTGTGCATTATCACAATTTGGTTGTATGGGAAATGGCATTGGAGTTCTCTCATTGCTATGTAAAACCACTGCGTTATTATCGCTATCAATTTGACCTGTAGTTGCTTGCAAGAGTGAAATACTTTTACAGTGATTGCCAGGCGTCCAAAGTTGTTCGTAGTCGACCAGTGCCTCTAGCGCCTTGAAATTCAACTCACTTATTCGTACTGATGAATCAGAATTAGAAATATGTAATTTAAATTATGCTCTTTTTCCTGTAAGGATCATTTCATTTTAAGTTGGTCGCTTAATGTAAATACCAATAGAGGGTTTTAATTATAATTATGATTAAATAATAAATCTAAAAAACTGGCCTGGAACAGTGTTTTGTACTTGGATTTGGTTGGAATTACTTCCATTTTGACAAAATTCAATACGTTGAATGATCTTGTATGTCCTTTACGCATCTTGAAATAGTAGTTACACTTATTCACTTAAAATATGTAACGCATAACCAATAAATGACAAAAGACAGGCGCGCGGTCAGCGCGGGCGGCCTAAATAATCGATAGTCCTAGTTGCGTCCGGCTCACTTGCTTTCGCGCGCTTTCAGTTCCCGTCTAAACGGATGAAAGTTAAAATACGCGAGTTTAACAAGGGAGCAGTGGCAGACATTTGATACTTTACGTGTTGCTAAAATGAAAACTAATAAAATTGTATGTTTTATTGTTTTCCCAATCGAAAGATAATAAATACTATTAAACGCAGATTACGCTAATTAAAAAAAAATGTTTTTAAGTTTCGATTGTATACGTAGGGACAGTCGATATGTAGCACACTTTAGGATTATTTGCTAAATAACTAAAGAGGTAATACACCTAAATAAGTGAGCTTGACGCGAGTATGGTGTTTGTGTTTGATTTTGTACGGAACCGTGCATCAAACCAATGTATTTGATCGAAGGATATTATATGTTTCTTATTATCAAAATTCCATCACACGCCCCGTTACACGACTTATGCTTTCGTCACTAAACATGAAACACAAAAGTTCGTCGTAGAAAATTGTACACAAGGTTGGCTATTGTTGGTTTTCGTAGATGCTGATATCAGATATAATGATTTGATTTGATGAACTGCGACACACGGTTTCCCTAGTGCGGGGCTATGTTGAGTGTGTGCGTTATTATTATTATTTGTATGAAAATGTAATTGGACTAGCTGTACGGCAACCATTATTTAACCATTTTTGTATAAACTACAATCCTATTTAATAATTATTCATTTTTAAATAAATGTTAAATATCTTGTAATATTATGAAGGGACAATTCGACTCATTCGTAGAACAAAGATCTATGTGCAAGACTACTTGTTCTTAGGACATAGTATATTACGTTCGTTCTTCTTCGCCGGGCATGTCAGATCGACTGTTGCTCGATTTTATATTTCCGAAATGAAATAAGATATATAAATTCTCAAAACACCTTTATGTAAGCCTTAGTTTGAATAAGGAAATTATTCTCGTAACTTATTTTGTTTTTGTCGCTATATAATCACATCGGACTCTTTTCTTCGGATGAATCGAATTTTTTTCTTTACCTATTTTGCACTTTTCACTCAACTGCTACGTCTCTCTTACACGTTCTTTGGAATATTAATGTTCCTAGAGTTAATTGACTCGCGTATTCCAACATCTTAAAGTGCAGTGGTTTTCGTGATCAAGTAATTACGCACATAGTTGAGCACATTACAGTAAACAGTAAAACTTTTGCTCCAGCTCTACCTGCTCTAAGTGTACTAAATATTTATTCAGAACTTGAGTCACATGAATTTTTACAAAAACGTATAATGTAATCCTTTCCAAAGCTATACGTCAATTTAGTTCCGTCTCCATTCATTTAGGTTCGTCAGGAGCCAATTTCGTTGTCTACATTAAAAAGGTTCAAAACAATATATTCACTAGGTCTACTATCTATCAGTAGGTCAATAGATTTTGAACAGTTGCTTGACCAATTAATGGAAAAATAATGTTGAATAATATGTATAATAAGCTGAGGTATTGTTTTGTACGTTGATCACTCAGAGATAGTTGTCCATTGGCCTTGGTGTAGGAACATCAGTGCAGTACATATCAGACAGTATAATTTATTTGTGTTTCTGTTTAAACGTCCCCGTCAACCCAAATGGGCGTCAAGCAAGTTTGATTAAGAAAATAATGTTTTATTTTTAACCGATATAAAAAAAAGGAGGAGGTTATACGTTCAGATGTATGTTTTTTATGTATGTTTTTTATGTATGTTGTCTGGCTTCTCCGTCAATTGTGGCGAGTTTTGAGTTTTTTTTGTTTAAAAGGGTGCATTCTCGAGGTGGTCCCATTGTCACCAAGTCAGAATCTGATAAGGCAATCCAATGAAAATCGAGCAAAACCCTCAAATTGTACAGTGTATTCACCGATTTCTTAGAATTGTGGACCACTTTTGAAAATTCTTTTTTTAAAAGGTACACAATCGAGGTGGTCCCATTGTCACTAAGTCATAATTGGATGACGGGATCCCATGGAAACCGAACGAAATCTTCAAACGTTACAGGCATGTACATAATATTCACTGATTTCTTCGTCAATTGTGGACCGATTTAGAAAATTCTTTTTTTTTGAAAGGGTATACTGTCGAGGTGGGCCAATTGTCACGAAGTCAAATCAGGGAATCCCATGGAAATCGACCAAAATCCTCAAAAGTTATAGGCATGAACAGTGTATTTACCGATTTCTTCGTCAATTGTGAACCGATTTTGAAAATTCTCTTTTTTGTTGAAAGGGTATATTAAATCAAAATCAGATGACAGGATCCCTTGGAAATCGAGCAAAATCCTCAAATTTTATAAGCATGTACTATCTATTTAACGATTTCTCCGTCAATTGTGGAGCGATTTTGAAAATTCTGTTTTCAGATTGAAATAGTATATTCAAATTCAAATTCAAATTCAAAATAATCTTTATTTCATAGGTAAGCATTATTACACTTGAAATCGTCACAATATTAAACTCTACCGCTCATTCGTAAGGCAGATTCCCCTGAGAAGAATGAGCAAGAAACTCTAGGGGTTGCTCTTTGTAAATAACATTTACAATATATTTTTTTTATTATTTGAAACATCAGAGATCGAGACTACCTCCATGAGCTAAACGGGTTACTACCACGGATTTTTGTCATCCAAGTACGCAGAAGTTGTATAATAACCTTTAGTATAAAGTTTTTGTTTCACTATAGTTTTAAACCTCGTGTAAGGCAAATTTATCATATCAACCGGAATCTTGTTATAGAAGCGTATACATTGCCCCTTAAATGATTTTTTGACTTTGTGAAGACGACTATCAAGAAAAGCTAGTTTATTTCTATTCCTCGTATTAATGTTATGTCTGTCACTATTTTTCATAAATAAATTACTATTCCTTTTAACATAAATTACATTCTCATAAATGTACTGTGAGGCTAGTGTAAGAATGTTAATTTCCTTAAACTTATCTCTCAAAGATACTTTGGGGCCCAGATTGTAAATTGCCCTAACTGCACGTTTCTGCAGGACAAAGATTCTGTTGATATCGGCGGCATTACCCCAAAGCAAAATGCCGTATGTCATTAGACTGTGAAAGTAGCTGAAGTAAACCAATCTAGCGGTTTCGACGTCTGAAAGTTTCCTTATTTTTTTAATCGCGTACACTGCAGAGCCGAGCCGTTTTGATAACTTACTTATATGGGGACCCCATTGCAATTTAGCATCTAACGTTATACCTAGAAATACAACTATATCCATATACTCTCGAGGTACTCCCATTGTTACCAAGACAAAATCTGATGAGGAGATCCCATAGAAATCGAGGGAAATGGTCAAATTTTATAGGCATTTATAGTGTGTTTGTTGAACTGTTACAAATCAAAAGTTCTCGGATAGGCGTGGACGTCTTCATTTTTCCATTTCTCGTAGTAAAATAACGGGACGAGCAGACCCCGCACTTGATGATGGCAAGTGCTTGTAATTGTCGAAAAAACGTGTATTGGGCCTATTTGAATAAAAATATTTGACTTTGACTTATCGTCAGCTCAGCAGCATGAAATGATGACCGCAGGCCGCAGAGCCAAGCGGCAGATTGTTTTGTTTCAAGCCGGTGTGAAAGATATGGTTGCATCGTACTCAACACTACATTAACGTATATATTATGTATTCAATTCGTTTGATAGAGATACACATTATCCATCTATGCCATAGTAAATCTCAAAAATATGTTGTGGATGGATATTATCAGGTTGAACCATTTTAAAAATGCACTTTAGCTAGTTCCCGTTTTTACCGTAAGGCCAATTTGTAACATTGAACCAAACTTACCAATATGTTTGCTCTCATTAAAAGCTTCCGGGATCTTCCTTGTGAGCACAGCGTATACTGTGCACACGATGATGAGAACGATCGGGTAGAAGAAGGCGATCATGTAGCTTGCATCGACATACGAGTCGCAGACCAGCATATTGTCTTCTCTCGTTGGATAGTGGAACATCGCCCGCGCCGGGGCTACGATCATCCACACTACTACTATTAGTACCTGAAAGAAGAATAGGAATGGACTCAGTAACGTTTTGGAGCTTTCATCACATTGACATCGATGTCAGCAGTTAATCCTAGCTACAACGGGCCAAACAGTAAGAAAATACGCCAATCACCGATAAATTTAATGGTTTGATAGTTAACAAAGAACGAATGAATGAATTAACTGCCTCCGTGGACGAACGGTTACCATCCAGCCGGACTGCCACGCAGAGGCATTTTTGAATTGTAATGCAATTTCCTATTATTGTTAATCCGCCTTATATTAATGTACGTATCGTCGGCTCCACCTTAAAAACGTGTAAAAGAAAAACTGCAACTTTTAGGAGCGATTTAAAACTTAAAAATTATGTTACTCATTTGTGATTGGACATACTTAAGTAATTAATAGATTCAGGCGTAACTTTGCGGAAGTCTATGTTAATAAAAATGTAAATAAATTAATTTGCTACTCCACGAACCCTATGAAGTTTTAATCGTGCAAAATAGCCACACTTGTGTTGAATAGTTTTTCATGCAGTTAATTTTCCCACCCTCTCTCTGCATAAAATTGATAACACAAGCACAACTACAGTCACAGACACCACCACCAAAATTATACCCGACACGTGTTTCGCCTCTGTATGGCGCATCCTCTGGGGCTGTTGATTGCTCGATGCTCGGCCGAACAATGAGCTCGTTTTTTTTGAAAGACATTGCAGTTGATCGCTGATAGCCTTGACTGCGCCACCGGATAAGAGGGCCAGCTGAAGGCTCTCAACCCATCATATGAGCGCATTCAGAACGATTGGTCGTATTTATATCCCGCTACCCCCGGTGTTACTATTGTAGAAACCCGAAAAATACCCGTAATAATGGTGACGACGCAACATTCAATTGTTCATTTATTAAATTTATTATACATCCCCTGTTGTTGTACCTAATTATTTCCATCTGTTCTAAAACACCCAGATGCACTCCTTTTTCGCAAATTGATATTGGACATACTTAAATACAATGTATGGCCAAATTAAAGACAAAAACATTATATATTATGCTATAATGTGGAACATAAAAATGTTGATAGTTTATCAGAAATTAATAAAAACCCTTTTAAATTTTTATTCTAAACTTTATGTAAACAAAATTGATGCCATTACAAAAAACATTATACGAATAGTCAAACAGTGAAAAGGGCTAAATATTAATGCAAGATGATCATTTTGTATTGTTTTTAAATCGTGTGCATGTACAAACAAGATATTATCAAATTAATGCCAGGCTAAATAAGTAAGTCAGTCGATAGAGCACTATGGGTATTTATTACTATAAAAAACGGGGCACAGAGATATTACACAGATACTACGACGTAAAAAATACTTATAACAGGAACTAATACAGAATTACAGCAGAAAAGACGCGCGCACATGGAAAACTCCTTCTAACTGGAACCAGTGTTAAACGCGGACTCTTGGATATTAACTGGAGCGCGCGGAGGTGCGCGTCGGTAATCATGCATAAACGGAAGTCACAGGAAGTCCTTTCGTTATTACCATATTTGGTCATGAAAACGTGATATTTTGGCAAAACAGGGTCGGTGGTGAGAAGCGCCATCTATTTTCGCAAATACTAAACTAGTTACTCGAGGATGGATGATCGTCGCGATATCGGGTAGGAAGCTTGCGAGTACGCTTCGGGCGCATTAGATGGGGTTGACTCACTATAAAATCACATTTTTATTTAAAACATCATATTTAATAAGATAATCGCAAAAAACTGTTTCCCGTCGTAAGATTTGCTTATCCCATTGGCAATATTTCGGAGATCAACAACCTTTGGCTATCCTTTTTGTTTATTAGTTTTTTTTTGTTTGTTACATAATATACAATACAAATACTTTTAAGCAGGAGTGTGAATAATTTATTGGTATAATACTATTACTACAATACTTTATTAAATCAAATATAGTTCTTATTAAGAATAATAAAATTAAGATAATAAATTGGTTCATTACTAAATAGTGTTAATTACAATGATTTACAAAATTAAAGTCAGTTTTTGATCGATTGGAATGGATAATGGGTCAGGTTGTCGGGTTGCATCCCCACCAGAGCATTGCCGCGATTTTCTTCATCCGGTTTTTGGCGGTTGTTGTTATCGAATGTGCTTCTAGCTGCGTACGCGTCGAGTTGTTGAGTTTTGTTTTGTGTTATATTTTTTGTTAAGTTTTGGTTTTACTCTGTTGTTACGTTTGTATTTTATATTGTATTATTTTATCATTCGAGGCAGAAAAAAAAGACCACGCCCTGTGATGTCCATACCAGAGAAGGTTATTGTAATCAATGGTCTTTGTGCGAGTGTGTCAATAAAACTTCTGTTTTCAAAATTGTCGCGTTAACGCGTAACTAGAAAGGCCTATAGCCGTTTCACTTAGCGATTTCTTTATGTTTAAAAATAGTTAATTTGAATAATTGCATATTAATTTTATACCACTACAAAGTAGAAAGTGTTTCCTACAAAACTCAAGAATCAGTTTTTCTCGAACTTCACGCATTAATGAATTACAACTAGAATCAGTTCAAACATAATTTGTCAACGAGCGCAACGGATTATCGCAGCGAACGGTAAGCGGGGACGGGTGAATAACCGACCGCTAATGACCCCAGAGTGACATCACGCACGACACATTTGCTGTTACAACCTATAGCAAAATTTCGTCAGATCATCGAAGTTGCAGTTGGAACAGTGGAAAGCGTGCCAGACTTGCATTTAGTAACCCATGGTTCAAAACCTGGCCACCAAGATTTTGTTTTATTGTTGCAAATTTATATGGTTCTACTTTTTTTTTTGCTTTTTCTTTCTGTTGCTACATATTTGGTACCATTTAATTAAAATATTGCAATTAATAAACACAGAAAGCACGTGAATAGCCCATGCAGATATTTCTTTTGTTGACGACCACTGTGCATTGACAAAGACTCGCAAAATGGTTCTGGTACTGTGTGCTAAGTGCAGGCGCGAATTTAATTCGCGAGAGGGCGTGACATGCTCATTATGCAAAAAAAATTTCGAATTCGACTGCGCGGGTATCTCAGAGAAATTGTATTTTCTAATGGCCCCCGGGAAAAGGAAGACCTGGAAGTGTAAGCCGTGCGCGCAGTTGAAAGGCACCATAATACAATCCAATGTTAAAACCCGAAGGCAACGCACTGCAGCAGCAAAATCAAAGAAACGGGAGAGGGATGTTCAAGTGACGAAAAAAATCCTCAGGCACAGTCCAGCCCTTTAAATATTCCTTGTACTTCACCTCAACAAATTGTAAATATCAATGAAATCAGCCATAAGTCCACAAAGTCACCTCCACAAATAAATGATTCTCACATCCTTAGTGATGATGAAACCCTTTATGATTTATATGGAAATAATGAAATTTTAACTAGAAGCTTAGTAGACATAGCGAATCATAATAGTCTTATCGAAGAGATGAAAACTGAAATTGACGCCCTGAAATCGTCTTTAGGAACTATACAAGAAGAATTGGAAAATACTATTTTGGAAAAGAACGAAATGGAAAGAAGAATCAACAAACTTACAAAAGACATACAAGTATTGAAAAATATATGCCAATCCCCAGTAAAAACAGTGAATAATGATTGTGAAGTTAAAAGACATACTATCAATAAAAGCATTACTCGCTCCAGCATAACAGCAACACCACCTAGGAAGACTGAACTAAATAATCGTGAAACATTTGAACTCGAGAAAAGAGTTTTACTTTTACAGCAGGAATTGACTTTGGCTAAAACTGAAATCGCAAACCTAAACGGGGAACTTGACAAGTGTTCAAAGGTTATCAATCAAAATAAAAGTGATAAGAGTTACTATGAGAGAAGTATACAGAACTCCAGTGATAAACACCACAATCCTGAAGCTACATTAAAACAAAATCCGAAAATATTTATCTACGGCCTACAACAATGTAGAGGATTAGCTGTGGCCTTAATCAAAACGAAGACAAATACCCAACAAGAAGAATACAATGTGTCTTCATTTATTAAACCAAATGCTTTCTCGGAGGACATAATCAGAGAGATACATCCACCAATTATACATTCACGGGACAGGGTCATACTAAGCATCGGAGAGAATGACCTAAATCCAAAACATACTGTGAATCAACTCAGAAAATGCCTTCAAGCCCTCGAAAACAAAACGGTTATCGTTCTACAGGTCTTAAGAAGTCGCAATGTAAATACCTACTACTTGAACTCTAATATCGAGCGCTTGTGTAGTCAGTTTGTTCATTGTCACTTTATATCGTTAAATAATCATGTAAATTCAAAACAGTCATGTAAAAAAATATTATGCACCATAGACCGCATTGATTATGATAGGAAATTCTTACATAATAATCTACAGAATTGGCAAGCTAAAGGCAATCAATTAATTTCCGGGAATTCAAAAGATGAATCTATACATACACTCACTTTTAATGAATTACAGAGTACTCCAAAATCCGATTTTTTTCGATCCTCAAGGTACTATTAAAAGTCAACTGTTTTTTACGCTATTACACCAAAATATACATAGTATTTTAGCAAAAACAGAAATTTTGGAAATGACCATAGCAGAATTAGAGCAATCAGGATGCGGTCCGGATGTAATTTGTCTGACCGAAACGTTTGTCTTATCCGGGTTTGAACAATATATTAAAATACATAATTACAAGTTAGCATCATCTTACTGTAGGAAGACCAGATCAAAACGAGGGGGCACATGTATACTGGTTAAAAACAATTTAAAATACAGAGAAATAGACTTAGCGAAAAAGTACGCAACTACTAACTCATTCGAGTGTTGTGCTGCTGAACTACCCAAAAACAACTTAATAATCATTTGCATGTACCGCATTCCTAAAAGTGACCCAGTCGTGTTTCTAGATAAATTAGAATGTCTCCTAAATGACATATATTCTAAATATAAATACAATACTAAGATTATTTTGGCAGGCGACACAAACATTGATACTCTTACACCTGGAAAAATCACTTCACATTATAAAGACATCGCGAATAACTATAATTTGACTATGCATATAACTCAACCAACCAGAAAAAAAACATGCCTAGATCATATACTAAGCAATATTAAAAATGCTTGTTCAAAAGTCTTACCTCTATATCTATCTGACCATGAAACTGCACAACTGTTAAAATACCCCGTAAAATCGAAAGGAGATAAACCCAAGGCACATTTCATTTATAAAAAAGATTATAGTACTGACAATATTTCGAAATTCAACCAGTGTCTGGAGAATCTCAGTTTTAAGGATATTCTTGAGGAACCTGATATAAATTTAGCTTTTAATCAATTTCATGACCTTTTTCGTCTTTTCTATGATCTATGTTTTCCCAAGATAAGAATTAAAATAAATCTTAATAAGAAACAAAAATGGGTCAGTAGAGGCCTTAGAATTAGCTGTAAAACAAAAAGACATCTTAGACTAAAGTACTATAAACATAAAACTATTGCAAACAAATTAAAATATATAAAATTCTCAAAGGTTCTTAAAACATGTACATACAAACTTAAAAAAAACTGCAACAAAAGTTTAATTAATACCAGTAAAAATAAAAGTAAAGCAACTTGGACAATAATCAACAATGAAGTTGGATGTAATACTTTAGATAAACACGAAATCGATTGCATAAACTATTCTAATAAATTAATCAAAAATCCAAATGAGATAGCCACTGTATTCAATACATATTTTATCAAATCATCAAATCAAAACATCAATAACAATATTAATAAACAAAACAAACTAAATAACCAGTCCCAGTCAATGTTCTTAAAACCTATGACACCTATTGAGGTCTGGAAGGAAGTGATGTCTCTAAATAATACAAAATCAGAAGGATTTGATGGAATTTCTACTGGGGTAATAAAAGCTTCCATTAACAACTCAGTTTTTATTCTTACACATCTAATAAATTTATCATTTATGGCTGAAACTTTTCCAGATATACTAAAATCTTCCATTATTCAGCCCCTGTTCAAAAAAGGTGATAAATGTGAGGTTAGTAACTACCGTCCTATAGCTTTAATCAATTTTTTCAAAAATTTTTGAGAAATGTATGTTTAAACGGTTGAGTGAATACTGTGAAAGATTTGAAATAATATGCCCGGAGCAATTCGGGTTTCAAAAAGGTAAATCTACCACTCTTGCTACATTCAATTTAATGAAAGAGGTCCTAGGTAATATCAATAACCGAAAATTAACCACAGTGCTATTCCTAGATTTGAGTAAGGCATTTGATTTTGTTTCACATGATGTTCTTTTACAAAGATTGGAGGCTGCAGGTATAAGGGGTATCCCTCTGTATTGGTTTCGAACATATTTAACGAATAGAAAACAATGTGTCATGCTTTCTAAAGTAAGTGAAAAAAGAGAGATGGTCTCCTTCACATCTAATTATCAATTTAACAGATGCGGAGTCCCACAAGGCAGTGTATTAGGCCCCTTATTATTTCTCATTTATATTAATGATATAGTTCATATGACCAAACATAAATCTATAATGTTTGCCGACGATATTTCTTTTTTTTAGTAACTACCAAGGGACAAATTAATAATGACACAATTAAAATTCACGAAACAGACATAAATAATACTATTAATTTAATTATTCAGTGGCTTGACATTAACAATTTGCAAATTAATTTGACTAAAACTAATTACATAAATTTTAATAATAAATCATTGACATTACAAATTCAATATAAAGAATCCAATATTGACGAGCTTAGCGAAACCAAATTCTTGGGTATAATTATTAATAAACATTTAAACTGGGACTCTCATATTGAAAACGTCTGTAAAAGAATGCACACATTTGCATTTGCCCTAAAATGTCTTCGTAATCATACTGATATGCCGACTATGCTTACTGCTTATCACGCTTTCGTGGGATCGGTCCTGCGTTATGGTCTTCTGGTCTGGGGAAATGGCACAAACGTGAATAGAGTACTATTAGCACAAAAAAAATGTTTACGGGCCATGACTGGTAAATCACCTCTGGAATCTTGTAAACCTTTATTCAAGGAACTTAATTTATTGCCTCTGACTGCCTTATATATTTATGAAGCCAGTATATTTGTTAAAAAAAATTAGCACTTATTCACCAAAAATATTGACATTAATTCTAGAAGTTTTAGAAATCCTAACAAATTAGTCTACTTTGATTTACCTCGTCTGGAAAAATATAGCTGTAACTGCATAGGCATGTGTATAAAAATTTATAATAAACTACCTAGAGATTTAATAAATTTACCAATTAGGACTTTTAAAACTAAATTGCATGAATTTTTGAAGGATAAGGTATATTACACTGTTAGAGATTTTTTGATATAGTGTATAATGTGTATGTAGGTATAATGATTTTAAATATTAATGTTTAGATTTAAAAGTTGCGTGACGACCCATATTTGCATGCCACAATCTGTCTGGCTAAACATGTAATACATAATTTTTCTATTGTTATCTTGACCACCATGTTTATTGCAAATAAATTGATTTGATTTGATTCTGAGATTCTGGGCACATCCGAAAGAACCATTCCAAGAATAGTTTGCTTGAGTAAAACAAAAGTCAATATTTGCCATGTTAGCCACTGACATCGGTCAATCAACACAAAACATCAGTTTATGTTCCCAATATAAAGAATAATCTAAGATGTTATAATTATTAATACAAAGATCGAACACTCAGAAAAAATTCCTTCGATCCGGCTGGATTTGAACCGACGTCTTCTAGCAAAACCGTGCCAGACGCTATACCAAATAAGCCACGGAACGAACCAGCGGACCTCACGAATTTTTTTATGTGTTTGTTGTCGTGTCTTTGTATTTGGTTTTTCAGCGACTTTTTAGTCGTAGCGTCATCTATGAGAAATCTATGAAAGTTTTACCACCCAGTTAGATACCTTTACAGCTACCAGCCCTGGCGAGAGATGTCGCTATTCACTATATTTTAATTTTTTTTGTATTAATAATTATAACAAACTAGTGGAGTAATTTAACAAATAATAATTGAATATTAATTCAATAAAAATTTAAAATTTTGTATGATGTTTATATTGTGTAATTTTGTATGGGCCGTGACCCTTCTCATTTGCTTGTAATTTTTGAATTGAAAATATTTTATGACAAAATAGTTCTAAAAAGTTTTGTACATTGTTCAACTCAAAAGGGTATTTTTCCACTATAATTATTAGTCACAATAGAGTGGAACATGTTAATAAATGAACGTGAAAAAAAAAGATTAGATCATAAATCTTTTTTTTTAATGTCACTTTGATAGTGACAGTTGTTTGTTTACATTTTTGTAATTCGATAAAACTCCACCTCAAAGTTTAGTAAAAATTACTTCGGCGGCCGACGGCTTATAATGCTTGCGCTATTGCTCGTGGGATAAGTTATATTTGCTTTAAAATGTAACATAATATTAAACTGTTTTACTATGGATATTAAGATTTGTCAATGCGAATATTATAATGTTTACGTGTTTATTCATGGTTATTCTAGTAAATGCAAAAATGCAATACAATTTTATTCCATTAGCTTTTTTATTTCGTTATGATTCGTAAAACGTGCTTTTCTACACAAACAAGTACTGAATACTTCGAAACAAATAGTTTAGATTAACTTACAATTAAGGAAGTACCAACCAATTAAGATTGAGTACATATTCACTGAAGTTGCAATGAAACCAAAATTAGTGTCGTTTTAAATGAGCCATTTATTAGAGTAGATGAGTTTTTTAAGCTTAAATTTTACCAAAAAGAATATTATTATTATTATTGTCTCAATACTGGGAAAGGCCTCCACCTGATCCTGAACTAATTGGACGTAAGCTTTATCGTAGGCGTTCACTTCGTCACCATCGCTTCCTCGGTCTGCCGCGGCGCTTTACGCTTTTGGGGCACCAGTGGGTGGTTAGCTTGGCCCACAGGTCTTCAGGTGTGCGGCAAACCTGACCAGCCCAAAATATTACTTATTAACATAAAATAGAATGCTCGCATAGAGCATGCGAGATATTAAAGAAGGCTGTACTTTTGATGTTGAAATTTTGCCTTAGTATTTCTTATGAAATTATTCACTCGCTCTCGCACTAATTAAAACACGGACAACAAATAAATTAACCTACACCTAAACTATTATTAAATAAATACAATAAAAATAAAATGTATATTCTTAAACCTATATTTAATTATTTTATAAATAATGACTTATGCAGATTAATTTTTGAAGTGCAGTGTCTGAAGTTTAATCTCTTCGGATTCCTAGTCGATATCAGGATCTAAATTGGATACATTAAAAAACTCTGGAAAATTAATTAAATTTAGAGTCTCGGGAAAGAATGTCTGCCTTTTCTTGGCCACTAACTTTGGTCTTCTTGAACTTGAACCGTTTGAACCGTTAGAAGATTTTCATCTCTCTAGAACCTTCGACGTCATCGTCAGTTGGTACAATGACAAAAACATCCCGAAAACCCTTCGAATATCTAGGAAAGATCCATATGAATGGGCCTATTCAGCTGTATTACTTCTGAAAAAATATGGCCATGAGGATATTGGTTCCGTTATCGGACATTTGTTAAAGAATTCAGAAGCAGCTTCAAAAATAAATAAAATGCTTAAGAAACCGGACCATACAGTTACATGTATACCAGAAAAATTTTAGCGTCAATTTTAATATTTTTACAAAGTCAATGTTGCTATGATACAGAATTAGACAAGAGCGATAGGATATCGATAATTCTCCCGTAACCGCAGTGAGTAATGGCGATCAGAATTGCAATAAGTATGAAAATCACTTAAAATGAATAATGTCGGATTTAATGGAATTCCAGCAATAGAAATGGCTACACTGGATCGCTGAACAATGTTCCAAGATTCGCTCTGGGCCTTTTGGAGGGAAAAGTGTCATTTTTATTTTGACTTTCAATTATTTTGTGAAATCTAGTTTAAAGTGGAATAGGATAGTGCTATTGTGCCTTAATCGAAGATTAAAACGCGAAATTATACGAATCTCGAACTAAAATACCCATATCGGCCCGTTCTAAGGAATCCCGAGTCAATCCAAGCACGCCGCCTCAAATTGCCTATCCTCTTTGTGGTGGCCATATTTACAGAAATATAATTAAACGTTTATGTTTTCGGCTGAAGGACTTTGCTTCCATGGCCAGCAACAATTAAAAAAAAAGAACAATGTTCCCCATTTGGCAAACGTTTGACGTTAAATGGGCAAATAGTAGCTACGTACTTAAGTGGATCCCCCACTATTGAAAAAGCTTAAGTTAGAATTAGCAACAAATGTATTGCATTTTATTAGCCGACTAAAAAAAAGGAGGAGGTTATACATTCGGCTGTATGTATGTTCTCTGTCAATTGTGGACCGATTTTGAAAATTCTTTTTATGTTTGAAAAGGTGCACTCTTGTGGTGGTCGCATTGTCACCAAGTCAGTCACCAAGTCAGAATCCAATGAGGAAAATCGAAGGAAACCCTCAAATTTTATAGGCACGTCCATGTATTCACCAATTTCTCCATGAATTGTGCATCAATTTTGAAAAATCTTTCTTAGTTTCTCTTGAGGAAGTCCCTGATGCTGTTCCTGGTTAGTTTCGGCCATCATAAATCACAAATTATTTTCTGCAAATAAAAGTCGACTTTTCACTTGACACAATATAAGTAATGAACAAATCACCGTCACCATGACAACCAGAAAAGAGAATACGAAATGTACAAAGGAGCCAAGAAGTCTGAATCTGATGAGGGATCCCATAGAAATTGAAAAAACCGATAAGCATTCTTTAGAGTTCGTTTTTTTTTTTTCAATGAAAACGTACGAATTATTTTTAAAGCGTTTCGATTTCTTGCCGCGATTCATAAACGAAAACGTGCACCACTTACGTATTCTATTAATGTAAATATCGGAGCTTGTTGGCACCTCGAACGTGGTGTAACAAACTCGGTTTCTTGTTTATAAAATGTATTTTGCAAAGAGATAAATCTTAGCTTAAATCTAATCAATAATTAAGTGATGTTTTCTAAAAATTTGAGACACGATTTATGCATTTTTGAAGGAAAATTAGAGTTGGGGGAAACGATTTAGTAAATTATATACGGATCGCATTGACTTACAATTATATGGACGACGGGTCTAATACAAAAACCACGAAAAAAATGTCCCAAGTCAATCTATTTAAACGTAGTGACATGTAAAGGAATATGAATAAGCTAAAACGTTGAATTTATATTGTAATGTCATCGCAGTATTGTCTAATTTTACTTGCTTCGCTGTCAATCGAACAAACGAAGACTAAAGCGTGAATGGCGCTCTGTATACGATTTTAACGCCCTATAAGTTCGGACACTTTTTAGCGCGGACTCGACGTTCGTATAATTGTAAATCAATGACGGATCGTATTAATTAGTTCGATCATGGTCTCTTTGTTTATAAATGTCACGTCAGTTTGACAGCTTAAATTGAGTAAGGTCGCAGAGACGATAGCGCTGGTGTAGTTTCAGTCTGTCTAGTTTAATTAGTTGTCTGACGTGGTCCTATGACATGATGGGTGTTGGCAGGATTGTCATATGAAAATAAGGAGTAAAGTTGCGCGTTCATTATAAAAGAACGCGCATTGATAAGATGGGCTTTTGCGTGATGCTTGAAAAGTAAATAATGGCGGTCTCTCTCTGTTTTTTGTCGCGTCTAATTAACTGCAATGAACGGACGTTATTATTCGCCGCTGGCTTAACGAATTGACAACGAAGACCAATTATCTAATAATTCCCGACATAATCCATAACGACGGAGTTTCCTCAACGTTTCCCTTTCCGGCCTTTCTCTGACATATATCTAAAAAGGAACTTCGGTGGTTTGGTTGTTGCGTGCGTACTCCTCAAACTAACGCTTCCCTATGTATGCAGAGTGGAACGGAATAACAGAGAAAGCCGAAAGTGTTAATGTTAAGAACCCTGCAATAATGCGAAAAATTGTAACGAGTTGCGTTTTTACGCAAGGGCGGAATTAAGGTCTCGGAGAACTACGTATAGTAAATTGAGTACTTAACGCATGTTGTACAACATGTTAATCTTATTTAGTTTAGGTCAGTCTTATTTTGTGACACAGACAATTTGAGTTGAATTCCTACAAAATGTAACTTTTCTACGAATTGTTTGTGCTGGGCAAAGACGTCAACATAGATTATCATTGGTTCTGGAAATTTTGAGAGCCACAGTAGATTATGATTAATTGAAGGCTGTTCTATGAGAGGAAATGCATTTATTTGGACAAATGTAAGTATTGGACCGTCAAACACGAAATTTTGGGGTGTTAATTTTTCATGAGGTAATAAAATAAAAAACGTCATTCAGTTTCACCTGGTATAATATACAACCATCGGGGATTAGTACCTTTATTTATTTATTTAAAATTAATATACATTTGTAAAATGAATTGTATTTATTATTATGTTACCAGACGATGTCGCTATTGTTGAGGGCATAGACATGTCAGTCCTTCACCGCGATTTCTGAAGATGGACTCTTCAGCGCTACTGCCTTGGAATGAAGCATTTGGTCTACATGACGCCGCATCACTCCCCGGTCTTCAGTGCTCACTTCATGCGTTCGGCCGATGAGCCATAATACTTTGCCAAATTCCCACTTTTATTTATATTTCCATAATCCCGTATCTAGATTTTATCACCTGGAATAAAGGTTTTAGTTTCTGTAGTAACTCTAGAGTACTTGTTTTTGGGTTGGTTCTGAAATATCACAAGTAATTTTGTTCTTTGTTCTCTACTAAACATAAGTTGATATGGGATGTATAGTACATGAAACTGCTAGCTAACAACTAGATTTTTACAATTTCAATATGGCGTGAGTGTAATTCTTCCAGTACTGGAATAACAACTCATGTTCCTTTGAAAAGACAGTCATTGTGTATTGTAAGTTCATTATCTTTGTAGCCACAATTTTTTAGTGTTCGCTCTGCTCGTAAAGCTTGTAATAAAGTTTGCATTTCAATGTCTTTTTTGTTTCCTTTTTAATGTTTTTAGAATATATATTTATTGTATGTAATATTTGGTGTTGAAATGCAATATTTCTACTCAACATTTAAACTGGAAATCTTGATAAATAATCAGCATTACCATTATTCAATGAAGTGCAGTGTTCTATGGTGCAGTCAAATCCTGATAGGAAATGAGCGTAATGGAACAAGCGCATGGTACTCACTGTAGGTAGGGTCTTATGCGGATGAAAAATAGTAGTCAAGGGCTTATGATCTGAGACGAGAATAAATTTTCGTCTGTAACAATAATGGAAAAACTTTTTATGATCCCAGTAGATAGCGGTAGCTTCTTTGTCAATTTAGCTGTAGTTTTTCTCACTTTTCGATAGGCTTCTGGAGGCAAATGCTATTGGTCTTTCAGAATCATCCTGCAATCTAATCCGATCGGAGACGCGTCTGTCGCGAGTAGGTACTAGTGGTTTCTGTGAGTCGAAATGAGCAAGTCGCTGACACTTAAATTTTAATTCTTAATTTTTGTGAAGCTTTTTCGCATTCATTTGCTCAGTAGCAATCCACATTTATCTTTAACAGTTCGCTATTCATTGAAGCAAGGTTCGATATAACTTGTTGAAAAAATGTGTCATGCCTGAAAACGTTCGAAGTTTATTCACATTTGATGGGCGTTCTATGTTGGCAATGGTTTTACCTTATCTTTTTTTATGTAGTTCTTCTTTGTCAATAGTAGCCCCAAATAGCTAACACTCTAAGAAATGAAACTATTTTTCTGGATTTAAATCGCGTATATTTGTTTTTTCAAATAAACCGACATTTCGGGCCCTTTACAGGTCCCATGGTTACGGTTGACTGAGGTGGTACAGTCTTCAACCAGTTATGTCTAGTATTAATGCAAACCACCCTATTTTTTCACTATAGTTACAATAGTTATTAATTAAATACCTTATTTTTAATTTTACAAAGAAAACATTCTAATTTACGCTACATTAAGTTTTACAAATTATTTTATTGAATGATTTTTTTATTGTTTAATTTATTATTAATTATTAATAGAAATTAGAATAAACTAAAACATATTAATTAGTACTGCAGTCTTATGTCTGTTTGGGATTTTTCATTAGAGGAAATACTGGATCCCAAACTGATGGTACGGAGAAACCATCTTCCCTGTTGAAATTAGGATGTTTTTTAATTTCAATGGCCTCTCGCAGCATCCTGGGCAGATAACGGACTTCTTTTGCAAGGACCTGGGGTTTGTCAAACTTCATTGAATGTATAGGTTTATCCATTATGTGTATTTTATGTGTTATTATGTGTAGGTTTATCCATGACATGCTCGCAGACTGCAGACTTGTTTACGTGACATCAGCTATATGGTCTTTGACGCGGGTGCAAATACCTCGCTTTGTTTGTCCAATATAAGAGAGACCGCACTCACAGTCAAGCTTGTAAACTCCTGCATCCTGTTGTCAGCAGACAGTACTGTACTAATACTGCTATTAGGCTTTATTGTTGACTGAATACCCAATTTCATAAGTTCTTCCGAAAAGTGGGTCTACTTGTTTATTAATTATGTATAATTTGCTATAAAAAATATTCATTTGATATTTAAATATATTTAACATAAGCTATAGTATGTGTATAGTATAGTACGCAATTTGACATCTTTTTTTGAATAACTTTTTTATTGTTTTTTTTTTATTGTAATTTCTTGGAATAATTTCAATGACATTGAAAAAAGTGTTGCGCCTGTGTCAATTTTCATCGCTACTTTCTGGTTTTCAATGAATTGTAATTGACATGACGTATTTTCATTTGTCAACCAATTTATGTGAAATAAACACTAATGTTAACATAACCGCTCACGCGATGCCCTCCTCCTACCGCAAAATGGCGGTTATTTGGTTTCGCAAAATAGAAAAGGATTCAGTTTAAATACAAGTATTTATAAAAAAAAATTATTATTCTGCATTGCTAAATAAACACCCTCCGTACTGCCAACAAAACATCTCAAATAAAATGCAGTAATACACCGCAAATCCTGCACTTAAAAAGCACTAATGAAATTTTTGGTGTACTTGGATAAATATGATAATATTCCGTTTGAGTGGTTCTAAGGTTTACCATGAAATTACTCTTAAAGTATAGTTTATAAACATTTATATTCAGGGTAAACTTAAAAAACGTTACTTACGGTATGTTTTCAATAAATAAACACCGAAATCACCAGCCCAAACAATAACACACACGATTGTCGTGACGCATTTTTGAAGTTGTTTATTTTTTTTAAATGACAGACCCAGGCATTAAAAACTTTATGGTTTGCTAGAGTAGTTACCGAAATAGCAATTAATATTAGTTCTTTTACCTGATATAACTTCGATGTCCGATAAATCGGTATAAAATCATCACCGGCAGCTCTTGGTGTGGTATGCGTCTACGGCTGCATGTATCGTGTGAGCGGATAAGCTTATCGTAATAGGTCACAAAAATGGCATTCAAATTGGTTTAGCCATTGTGGAGGTTAGCATATAGTATAAACGTACAGACAAACATACAAATAGACAATAATTCTAAAATTTTTTTTGGTTTAGTAGCGTGTTGTCACCGTGTCGTTATTACTATAACACATAATGTAATGCAATATTTTTACGTAATGTATGAATACATTACCAAACAACTAGTTAACCTCCTGTTGTTATCGTATTATTCTGTTGTTGAGTCACGCGAGCTAACAAGTATGCAATAGCAATAGCTGTGAGAGAGAAATAGCGCCACTGAAATGATGGCGATGTTCGATTTGCAAATTTGCAATTGTAATCTTTTTGAATACCATATCAAATTTGTATGGTGTGTCCGTAATCTTATAAAATGATAGTTTGATAATTGATAAGTAGATTTATTTGCTTGATTACTGATACATCTTGATAGATTGATGATTGAAATGAGTGCACTGCGCGATGGCTGCTGAGCTGATGGAGCGCATTGTCGGTCGTAGACCGTATACACCACGAGAAGCAAAAAGAGTGATGAGATGAAACTGATAATGAATTATGCTAGTGATACAGAACCATATGCTAAACTTATAAATTTCACAACATACAATGCTTATTTATATTGCCACAGAACATTAGTTCGCGAAAAATAGGCGACGGCGATTTGTTTTGTTGCGTCGTGTTCGCCGTCTTTGATACAGTTGTCATCTCCATAGACTCGCTCCGGTTTTCCTCCGAGTTGTTGATCGTCTGCTGTTGCGTTGAAAGAATTGCCGCCGTTGATGTGGCTGCGACGACGGTGTGGTGGCTGCGCTTTGGCGCTCTTGCCGGCGCCACGTGTACATTACTGCCGCCATAATACCACCTGCTACTAATAAGTACATCACAATGTATTAATTTACATCATTATATGATTGATATATCTTCAGGCAGTACTCTATGTGACTTCATTTCTTCGATTTGTGTATTTATTTTCTGGTTCTGAAGAGAACGAGATTGTTGCTGTGTTGTTGCTGATATTAATTTCTAAATGCGGTAC
>NW_020653724.1:1587776-1617923 GCF_003589595.1 Hyposmocoma kahamanoa | reverse complement strand
GATATATTCATGATACGATTTTTGGGCGCTATTTCTGGCGCATAAATTGTTGATGTTGACTTCATCTGATTTAGATAATTTTTATGTGCAATGACAGTGAAATCGTCTCCTTCGATTATTACACAATGCTGCCCGAGAACAATGACACCGGCCGCATCAATATGTGTCCCGGTAATCTGATGCTCGCTTATGATACGTAGTGTGCACTGTCCGCAGCAAACATATAGATAAGAATAAGAATTAACTATTATTAATTGTGTCCAATAATTCTTACATGCGCTATTCAAATTTCAATAGGCATTTGTTTGTATTTTGATCTGCAACACAGAGATTTTTGTCTGATTTCAGTTCGTAAATAGGCTTCTGAGAGTGGCACAGAAGGGTATTTCCATCACGTTGTAAACATTCCTGTAGGGTATTTTCTGTTGGTATTATATATGTTTTCTTTCGTAAATTGATAGCCAGACTGGCGATAGGTATAACAGTAACCACTGCGCTTCCAGATTTTCGTGGAATCGGTAAAATTCTGTATAACTCAAATGCGTCTCTTGATATGAATGGTATTTTGATTTCGAAAATCATAAATTTTGCTGTAAATCTTGCTTTTATTCTCAGTAGTTGATAAATTTGAATTATGCCCGTTTGAATGTTTTCTATCGGGATCTCGTGATATTGTTTAGTCTAGTAACCAGACTTGCGCGGTTTTTAATTTCGTAAGCATATTGTTTGCGATGATCGTTGATAATATTAAGTCATTCACGCTTTCTACATCTTGCGCTTCCTTATTTAATTGATTGTTTGCTTCAGTAAGCTTGATTAGATGCTGATTTATGATTTTGTTGTATGTTTATAGTCTATTCTGTTCGTTTTATTAAGTCAAATTCGGTTTCAACCATTGTTGTTCGATTTTACAAAGGAGTGCTAAGTATTTTCCATTTCTTCTAGCGAGCTCAATATTTCTTTGATACTGCTCGGTAAGTCGTCTAGCAAATCGAAAAGACTGCGTGCTATACCTTCCGATACCATTGATAAGACCACGTCGCATTCTTAGGCGTGTTTCTATTTGTTGATTGAATAATACTTGATTGTAGAGTGTCAACTCATCATACTCGTGACGCAATTGGTTACATTGTGTTTCTTGGACCATTTTTGTACAATAAATTAAACGCCAAATATTCCATTTATAATTTCTGTTGCTTTAAAGTAAAGAAAATTCTCCAAGAAGCTCTTCAAAATATGTCCCATGAGGATACAGAGAATTTATTTATTATCGTAAAATAAATGTTATCATGTTTAAGTGTACATTTTGTTGATTGGCAATTTATTGTTTAATTGTATAATTTTATTTCATAACATTCTCCTAAAAAGTATTTATAATATTAACAGTATCCACGTTTATAATTAGTAGTACTTTTTACCTGAAATACAGGAATTTCCTAGTTCAGGTACATGTGTTATTTTTACATTAAATCGCATAAGTAGTCTTTAGTTTTCTACATACACATACATTATGTTACTGAATAAACAATTTTATTTATTTATTATTTATTGTGTTGACAAAAGACGTCGAGACCATCATCATGAGGAATTGCGGCGAGGCAAGCATTGATGCAAATGTAGAATGTTGTTGGCGTGGTCGTTTTACAGGCTCGCTTTGTGCTGACTTGATGTTGCTGTTACTCTGTGGCTCTTTTTGTTCGTTTTTGATAGGTAAAATTGACGTTTGAAAGTGCCGCCTTTTTTTTAGCGTTACGACCAGATCCATCCATCCGTATCCATCTCTCCCGGGATCTAACTCGACGACTCTTCCCATAGACCATTTTCCTGGTGGTAAATTGTCATCATGAATGATAAGTAAGTCGTTGATTTTGATATTCTCTTTTGGAGACCTCCATTTGGATAGCACTGACAACTGAGTAAGATAATCTGCTTTCCTCCGCTGACAGACGTCCTTGCATATTTCTTGTGTTAGTGGACACCTTGTTCTTTGATCGTTCTCTGTTTCAATGATAGTATGTAGGGGGCCGGTTGATAAAAATGCGAAGTTGTTAAATAGTCCAAATCGTCAGGATCTTCTGCTATAGCGCATAAGGGGCGTGAATTTAGACACCCTTCAATTTGTGACGACAGCGTCACGAACTCCTCGGATGATATTTTTTGCTCTCCTAATACTCTGCGTAGATGATATTTAACCCTTTGACCGGCTGCTTCACAGAGGCGTCCCGCGCTGGGCCACGATGGAGCCTGGAAATGCTCCCATGATTTGATCTTATTTTGTTGGTTTATTTTTCTTACAGGTGTTGCACGTATGCTGACGTTTTTTGACTGCTCGATTACCCCCGATTCAGTATTTACGCCTGAGATGTGCTAATGTCAGTCGTACACTGCCATGGAACGTAACTTTGTGTGCTTCATTGATCAAAAGGTCTGTTAGACGACCGTTGTGGGGTATTATTGTGGGATATCTCATATCCTTGCTAATGTATGCGTTTCGTAATTCCACCTACGCGAAGGACTCCTTGCTTATTCATGAAAGGATTTAAAGTCAAAATCTTGCTTTTCGAGTCCAATTTACTTTCTTCTCTTAGATTGCTTGTTTCTCCTGTTGATGGTTCTTGCTGTATATGCTTTGCTTTTCCCTGCACTGTTAGGTATGCTTTGCTTTCTCGCTCGTGCTTGTTGCTGATAAATCGGCGCTCCTAAGCTAGAATCTCCAGCTGCCATGCGTGATAATGTTGTTATCACTATCTTCCTGAGTGACAACGTTAACTTGATTTGTGTTTTTTTACTTCTTCGTTAGTTTGATATTTTTCAGGTGCGCTTTTTTGTCAATGTTGTAGGAAGGCAACCACGTTGGGCCTGTCCACCACAAAGGGTGTTCTTGAGATTGAGATGCTGTGATTCCTCTGCTCGCGCAATCGGCCGGGCTGTCTTCCGATTTGACGTATTGCCAGCACTCCGGGCTCATGATACTCGTGATGTTTTGCTCGGTGGGATATAAACGTTTTCCATCGATTCAGGCCACACTATATCCAGCCTAAAACTGCCGTGGAATCCGTCCAGCCAAACGTAAGTGCTTTGTTTTTGCCGAGATACTGCAGTACTTTTCTCATTAGTCTTGAATTATCAAGTTATGTGATAACACATAACTTTAATCGAGGTAGAGCATGTTTTTCTTTTCAGAAACAACACGTGATTTTGCCACTACTAACTACCTTTGATTGAACTGCATTATTTATTTTGCAATATGTGACGCATCCGTACGCTTTGGTCGACGCGTCACAATAGCCGTGTAACTCGACACTAGTAGTTACACTCGTGCCGAGCCACCGCGAAACTTTGATATTGTTTATGTTTGTGATATCTGCTCTTATCTTGATCCACTCGGCTTGAATATGTTGTGGAAGTTCATCATCCCATTGTAATGTTATTTTCCAGACTTCTTGAAATAATAATTTGAGTTTTGATGTTGTTGGTATAAGTCAGCCGAGAGGAACGAATATTTTCGAAATATTTTGTCTGTTTTTTGTGTGTTTGTGTGTTTTTTGTAGTGTTTGACATTTTTTTATTTTCTTGATCAATTTTTGATTCAAAGGTGAAATTATCTTGTTTAGGGTTCTAGCGGAGACCCGAGGTCTTCGTTGACTCCATTTGCTTGAATTCAAAATTAGTGTTTTGATTTTCTTGATTAATCGTGTCACCTTGCATGAATGATTTGAGGACCATTTTCTTAAGTGGAAGCTTTCTGATTTAAGCAATTTAATAAGATCTTACTATAGTTGTTTTGCTTCACGGATCGGTCATGTAAAACGACTCTTCTAATACTGTTATTGCTTCGCTTGATTGATAATGATCTGTCTCGTCTTTAGCGAGTTATTTTAAGGTCATCATGGCCAGAAAAGGGGCTTAGTGCCATAAGTGACCGTTGCTTGCTAATATTCACGGAGCGGTTCCGTCTTAGTATTGCGCCCAATGATTTGCTGTAGTTTTTGGTCATCGTTGTGGACTCAAATTTGTCGAAACATTTTTTCGATGTCAGCGGTAAATGCTATTTTGTATTGCCTCCATTTAAAAATCAGTGACTGGAAATCTTGTTGTAAATTTGGGCCCCTAGATATGAGATCGTTAAGACTTTTTCCTGATGAAGTCAAACTTTTTGCGTTAACAACCACGCGTAAAGCTGTAGTCGTTGACACTTCCCGTTACACACAATGATGAGGCAAATAACATTCAAGTGTCTTGTTTCCAATAATGGACGGTTTCATATATCGAACTCTAAGTATTCGTTTATGAATTGCTTATATTCTCTTGATATTTTTCATGTTTCTCGAACTTTCTTTCCAATTGTAAAAATTTTGCTATTGCTTTTGATTTTGAGTGTTTTTAATTCTTCTTCAAAGTTTAGTTTCATTGGTAACCTCACTTCATATTTGCCGTCATCTTGTCTCATAGTGGTTTCTTGGTAAAATTTTAAACTTTGTTGATCTTTTGTTGATAGGGTTGTCTCTTCTATATATCTTCGACTTCCCAGAATTTTTCAGTTTGTTCTATGTTGTTGAGTACGATATTGCATTGTAGTGACTACATTACCGCTCAATATACACCCCAAACGTGTTTGTTGCGCAATTGGTGTAGCTTGATTTGATCTGCAGATGCCTTCTAAGGTGATTTTATTATATTATTTTATGTCTATAGGACGATTGACATTAAAATGAGGATCTGCTAGCGTGATGTGTTCCAAGTACTCCCAGGATGGTTTTTGGAAAGAGTAATTTGGTAAGCTTCTGATAAGCTGCTTCATGGTAAGGACATCTGTGCTGACATTGTAGCTGCCGTCTGTTGACTTGCAGGTGATACTTATTTGGCCCTTGCAGTTGCTTTCTTTTCTTCCGACTCCGGAAAAGACACTCTTACACTTTTGCCTCGTTATTGATAATAATTGTGCTGCTTTTTCTGATATCAATGAGAGTTGTGACCTCTGGTCTATGAGGGCTCTCATTGAGTCACTCGCTTGTACGCTGATCCTTGCTGTGGTTAATAAAATTCCAGACACGTCACGTGTTCGTGAAACGTGCGAATGGTTGCTAAGGCGTCGTGCGAGTGGTTGCTCGGAATTAGATGCCTGTTGTTGCATCATACTGCTACTGGGTATAGAATTGCTTGACTTTTTATATGCCTCGCGTAAAATTGTATTGTTGCTTCCGTTACACTCACGACGTTTTTACCGGAAATACATGCCTTCCCACTGTGAGCGAAAAGGCAGTTTTCGGAAAAATTAAATTTTTTGATAGTTGTTTGCTGCATTATCGGGGTCATATTTAAAAATTGATTGCAATGGTATGTGCCATGCTCTTCGCCACGCACTGGGCATGATCGATTGTATTTCTTAGTACTTGACTAACTGCTTTCTAACTATTTGATTACTCAGAAATCAGTGAAGAGGGAAAACCTGACACGAAAGAGACAATTAAGCATATTCGTCAATGAATTATACTTCTACATTATTTATCAATGATGTATGAATGATAAATGAATTATAATAACACATAAAATGTTACCAGTTATCCTGTTGTTCTGTCATTAGGTAGTTTTGCATACAACATGAAAATGAAAGTGAATGAATATTACATAACCTGTTATTATTCAAACTACTTTCTTACTAACCCTGATTATTACGTGTAAGAATAAATTAAAAGCTTTTTTTACAGTTTTTACATAATAACAAAAACACGAAAAATCGCGAATATAGACATTAACGCAATAAAAACAAATCTGTTACTGTTATAATGTTATTGTTGTTGTTGACTATAACCATTAGCCTATAAACCAAACTAAAGTGGCTGTTACCAGCACCAATTGTATTTAAATTGATTAAATATTGACTGCTCGGCGCTATCAAATAATAAATTAGACATTATTCCGATTACATAAAGCGCAAAAACGTAGTTTCGAATATATTATGGGACTTATAACAATAAGATAATTATGACAATGAAATATAAAATGAGAAAGAAGCCTGTTAAGCAGTCACTGGTCGGATGAATTCGAAGAAGATGCTGAAGCCATCTAAACTATCAACTAATCTACACGTATTGCACTTGTCGGCGACTTGTGGAGCCATCTGGTGTCAGGTAACCAGCCGCGGAATCGCCGGTATCGCCGACTCTTCGATCAAAACTCTTCCTTCATGAAGGCCGCCAGATGTTCGGTCGGCACTCTCACCACAAACGAATAAAAATTTACGTTGTGGCGGGACTCCAACCGCTCGACCCACAGGGTGTATTTGGCTATTAGCCTGATGTACTCCACTATCTCTTCGGATTTCGTGGAGTAATGTAGTAGCGACAGGTCCAGCAGCGTCGTCGGAGTGTTGTTTTGCAACTTCGGAGACACGCACACGGGGGTTACTTTTACTCTTAACCGATTGCCGCCTCTCGAGATTCGAAGTGGCAGGTCGGCTGCTAGAAGCGGCTACAGCGGCGTATGCACGTGCAGGGGCTGACATGTATACGGGTGATGTTTCCGCCGGGACGGAGGCGCGGACAGCAGGGCAGCAGCGATCAGTGACGCAACCATTTGTGCCGACTCGACACTACTAATGGATGCATTTTGCGCCCAACGACGCGTGTTTACATTGGAGACTTTTGGTGACCTACATACCCAAGTAGCGTTGCTTAATAACGCAATTTGGGCACGCAGCTCTCTTATGGTGTTATCTGAAGCCTCCAATCTACACTGCAACTCGGCCAGGCTTGACTTCAGGCAAGTGATATCCTTCAGCAGCCTGGTAACATCGACGTGGTCGAACGTGACGGGGGGCAGTTTGTGCAGCTCCTCGACCGGGTCAGTCTCGTTCAGGAGTGTGATAACATCCTGAAGACACTTCACGCCTCCATCCCTCCAGCGAGACGGCATCTGTTCAGCTTTGCCGAGGATCTCGAACAACAGCATCTTGCCGCTGCAAACCTCATCCTCGTTGAAGTTGGATTTGCAGATCTGCACGATGCTGACTTCGTCCACGGTATCGATGGCGTGTTGGATAAACGCCAAAAGCTCATTGGCTATGAGTTGTTGGGAACCCATTGCCACTTATGCGCAGCGGCCTAAGCCGCGCGAAACTCGAATTATAATAGTTCTCACTGCGTATTGGACGCGTCTGTTTCCGAACTCGCACCGAACTGCAATATCAAATGAAATGACCGCAACAAGGCGAATTTACGACATCGTTCGAAATTTAGCAGCGTATCTGCAGCAGGTAGCACTGACCTTTAAATTAAAATATTAAAAATACAGTCCTGTCTTCCTTACAATTTTATTATAACAGGATGATATAAAATCAATAAATGTCCATTTTTTCCTGTGCATAAGATTGTGTAATACATCACATTAGTAAAAGGAAATAAAAATGCTGTTTTAATATGTTAACATTTCCCAATAATTTGTCACCCGATGTGAATTTGTATTGTGAGATGAATGAATTTAAACGCCACATGTATGTCCATAAAGATCAAAGCCGTGACAAACTAAAGTCATATATTATTGGTGCATTTCACGTTTTGAAATGTGACCTTGACGTTTAAAAAGTGCTTCGAAAATTACGAAGGCACGTTATTACAAATAAATAAAGGGTCAGCAACAAACATAGCAATTACCCTATCTTACCGGTACTCGAATCCGAAACCTCCTCACCAGCACCCACAACGCTAACCGTTCGGCCACCGAAGTCAATAAACTCACGGGCTGAGTTCGCCCATTGTTGTTGCTATTGCAACGGCAATGGCAATGACAATGCAATCTATTAATCGTTGGGTGTCAATATTATTCACAATTTCTCGGAAAACTTTGAAATGTCATAACTTATTATTATCACATAGTATTTGAAAAAACCTAAGAAGTGTTTTTTATTTTTATTATACATTATGCTCTTTTAAAATGGTTAAGATTTTTTGGCATCTTGTATTTATAGTTACAATGCAATTATCACAATAAAAACTGATTAATAAATACTTATCATTTCTTTTTCTTATTAAATATATCAATTTTATAATATTTGCAATGGCCATTGCTAGAATAAAGGACATTGGACAAAGTCGATTTAGCTCTATAAGTGGTATTACGGAAGAAACATTATAATTTCTGTCAAAAAATTAGGTAAAGTGATAGCTGACAAAGCGACCAAAATATATTGGCTATAATAAAAGATGCAGTTATCCTGCTATAAATTGTCTACGATGGGTGTCTATCATATTCTTACATCCTTTTAAACCCGTTACAATATCAGAACTCACTTGTATAGACACAAGTCCAGCGCATATGCACAACTGTGAACTCGGTGATATGAGTATCGGTCGCTTGGCGGAGTGTTTGCTGGCGTTGAAGATGCGGGAGATCCGGTTCGTCTTCGTCAGCAGTGCTGCGTACACCACCGTAAAGCAGAAACCCGTGCCGAATCTGGTAAAACAAATTTTATGTAAGGAATATACATAATACGGGTGGTGTGTGAACACTCCTGGGTTCAATCCCCGGCTAAACCAATTTAAGAATGAATTGCTAAATCGGTGTTGACATGGGTATTTCGGTCACTGCATCTGGCATTTTTTATTCTTGGATTTTATAAAGGTACTAATTTGAAGCAAGGCAACATTGGCTTGTTGTGCTATGTTATCTTATTATTTATTTCATACTGTTCACTACGGCGACTTCGATGGTTAAGTACTAGGTATGTGCGTTTAATGAGAATTATCGTATGCACTGTAAATAAACATCTTCGAGAAGGGTGTTGTTTTGTGAGGCAGAATGGTCACATGTCTAACTATTACTTTTTCAGTCATTTGCTTTTATTCACGTCTGTGAGTTCGCAATTTTGAGTTGTAGCAATCGATACGTCAAAAAATATTATTGAAACTTACAATTAGCAAGTAATTTTAAATTTACATTGTCACGTATGTAATTTTTAAGTATTATTATTATTTGTCATATTTCTACGAAGCTAAAAGCAATATTTCCGTCGCAACGAGACGTCAGTTCAGTCTATTAACCCATTACCTGAGAAAATTTGGTTGAAAAGCAAAACAAACATAACCTTCAGAAGAAGTGACCGATAATTCGTTTCACGCGTCTCCAAGGCTGGGCTCACAGCTTCTGTTTATGATGTTCGATCCGGGTTTTTACGGATACTTATTAATATGAAATATTTATGAAGGTTAAAAGATACTACAAATCCGTAATCCAGTAGGATTACTGCAAGACAAACGTGATTTTCAATTACGTTGTATTAAATGCATACCATAATACAATATATTTATTAAAAAGCTACAGGTATCTACGATACAATCGTGGATAGAGCATCCATTATGTAGATTTATTTGAGATTTAAACAATCATTATAAGAATATAATTGGGTTCCAGCGGCAAGGTGCCCAAGATGCTGGCAGCGCTCCCCCTTTGTATGGCTATGCTAATGCGTTGGGCAAGGTCTTAGGTTTCCCAGACAGTCATTAAATTTTTGGATAAAACTTTGTACAGATGAAGAGCACCGGGACCCCACGGGCCTAGGAATTGGACTCCAAAGGCTGTAAATAGGTAGTCGGAGCCGAGGTCCTTGTACTTATTACTTTTTATTCTTTCCGCCAGTTCTACTGCGGAGCCAGCCCTCTTGCTGGTGCGCTGGAGATGGGATGGAGCAAGTAAGTCGGCACACGATCATTGTTATATAATTAAAAAAATATATTTTCTCACATCGAAAGTAGTATATTTTCAATGGCAGAGAACAATGTAAACAAACGGTAATTAATGACAAAATTAAGTATGTGACACGCCTCCAATGAGATTTCCATGAATCGGTAGAGTAGGGAGTAACTGGTCTAGATGACGAATCCACATGAATTCGCTGTCAGTTCTGATCTTATAATATAATTATGGCGGCGGGCCACACCACCTAACTCCCACTTCTTTCCGGATACAGAGTAGTTCTTCACTTGTAATCAGCTTCCTGTAGAAAATTCTCTCCCGTCTGTGTAGTATCAGGACTGGCGAGGCAGTGGCTTAGTATACTATAGGCGGCATGTGGAAGGAATCTCCTGAGGTACCTCGTGTACTCTTTTTTTTTTCCTAAGCGTTCCACTTGACTTTTGTGGCAAAGTGATAGGGGGCAATAGTTTTATGTACATGCATTGACACACGATGCCTGACCCCCCAAGCCGACTTTGTTGACCTTTTGGTTTTGTGCACTTATCCGCTCACGCGATGCGCTCCTCCTACCGCAAAATGGCGGCTATATAGTTTATAAACATTCAGGGTAAACTTAAAAAACGCTACTTACGGTATGTTTTCAATAAATAAACACCGAAATCACCAGCCCAAACAATAACACACACGATTGTCGTGACGCATTTTTGATTAAAAACAGGCATTAAAAACTTTATGGTTTGCTAGAGTAGTTACCGAAATAGCCATTAATATTAGTTCTTTTACCTGTTATAACTTCAATATCCGATAAATCGGTATAAAATCATCACCGGCACCTCTAGGTGCGGTATGCGTCTACGGCTACATGTATCGCGTGAGCGGATAAACGTGGATAAAAGTGTTAAACAAATCAATCTTTACCATGTAAGCCGTAAAATTCATGTTGGTATGACGTCCTGGTCGTGTCATTAGTGAATAAGATTGTAAGCAAGTTTTTAAGTCAGTTAGATATTTAACTTATAGTATACCAGCGCGGCAGTCAAGCTATATGACCGGACGCGACGAATACTAGCGGGTTGGGTGGATCGTTTTATGAAGAGACGTATAGAAGTGTGGACTGTATAGAGAAAGAATGTCTGCAGAGGGACGGATCGACAGGTAAGTAGGACAGGGAGTGCTGAACAAGTGATCTATGTATGCACTGACCTTAAAGGTGGGTTTTGTGGTCGTACGCTGCCGCTCTTCCCCTACTCCAACAGGCGTCTAAATTAAATGTCTCCGATAAATGCTGTGGAACGCGTGGCGATTCCGTTTATGCAGTGGCGGTCAGGGGAGACTACCAATGACTACGATCACTTGCTTTATCACCGTTTAGCAGCACAGTACATTAACACACGCAAAGGGTACAAAACACAAGCGTCATTTCACACACGGCAAAAATAGGCAGAAATAGGCGAAACTACGCAGGTTTCACAATGGCGGTGAATCTACAGAGAGAACCGATGGGTGGTCCAAGGTGGACGCACGTTACACAGGACGGTTAGGTGTAGACTGTTCCAACTACGAACAGTAGTCCAGTTGCAGCGGAGTAAAAAGGATAGCGATATAAAATGTTAAAAGGAAATGTGGGTAGGTGAACTTAAACCTAAGCGCCGTCTACCTTAGTATCGGCGCGAACATTTAGATTTTACTCGAATGCAGAATACAAATTTCAACCTACGCCAGTAAGGCCGTCGTAGTTTAACAAATAATCATTAAATTTGAGGTACGTGACATTGTCAAGGTTGAAATCAAAGACCTTATTAAACATCTGAATGACACCATGACTAACTTTGTAAACAATGGGCTGAAATCAATAAAGGATGAAATAGCTCAAGTGAATGAATCTATGAAGTTCATGAATGCTCAGTATGAAGAGATACGCACTGAAATTTCAAATAAATTCGCAACTGTAACACAACTACAGAGGGACAACGAACATCTGAAATCTACTGTCAATGAACTGAACACAAGAATTAATATTATGGAGCAACAAGCCAGATCCAGTAACATCGAAATCCATTGCATGCCGGAACATAAGGGCGAGAACTTGGTTTCCACTGTCGTAAATTTGAGTAGAGTTGTATCTTGCGTATTAACTGAGAACAATATACATCATGTGACAAGGGTTGCAAAACGAGACCCCACTAGTTCACGTCCAAAATCCATCGTTGTCCAGTTCAACAGTCCTAGAGTTCGTGACACCTTCTTAGCTGCTTCTATAAAGTACAACAAAAACAATCCCGATGATAAACTAAACAGCCATCTGCTTGGAATCGATGGGAAGAAGGAAAGTATCTTCATAGTCGAACACCTATCGCCGACCAATAAATTGCTACATGCCGAAGCTAGGAAAAAAGCAAAAGATAAGAATTACAAATTCGTTTGGGTTCGAAATGGCAAGATATTCATGAGGAAATCTGAAGGCTCGGACTACAAGTACATCAAAGATTTTGACAGTTTAATGAAATTAGAATAAATTCACTATAATTTTTGTCCACAAATTAGCCAGTTGTAAATTTAAAATTCGATAAACTTAAGATATACTACCAAAATGCAAGAGGTTTAAAAACGAAGTTAAAGGGTGTTTCTTGTAGAATTGCTTGTTATGACTATGATGTGTATGTTATTACTGAGACATGGCTAAACAATAGCGTGTATGATTCAGAGATCTTTGAAAGGAAATATGTAGTATATCGGCGTGATAGAAACTTTAATATCTTAAATAGGAAACAGAAGGTGGTGGTGTTTTGATAGCTGTATCCAGAAAGTACCCCTCTTATCGAATGTCTTGTTATGAAAGTTCTTGCGATGATCTATGGATCAAGGTAACGCTATGTGTAAATGACCGTAATGAAGATGTCTGCCTGTGTGCAGTGTATATGCCATCTCCACTTAAGCAAATTGTCTTGGAGTGTTTTGTGGATAATGCAAATAATGTGTTGAATAAGGAGCATTGTACTCACTTAATCTTTGGCGATTTCAATATTAAGACAATCAAGTGGGTTTCTGAGAGGGATGGTGGGTCGTCCTTGAGGCCTTTGACAATCAGTAGTATTAGTGAAAAAACCCTCATGAATTTCTTGTTGTTAAACGATCTAATGCAATTTAATTATGTACAGAATCCTAAAGATAGAATACTTGATCTCGTGCTATCTAACTCTCAGTCTGTCGGTGTAGTTCCAGCTACTGACATTATTTCAAGGGTAGATCCACATCACCCTGTCATACAAATTAATCTATCGTTTCCAAAAACATTTAGTTTGCCTTATGCTAATTCTATAAATAAACTGTCTTATTTCAAAGCAGACTACAAGGCTATAGGAGAGGCTCTAAACGAAATAGATTGGTCGGTAAAGTTAAACTCTAGCTTTTCTTCTGTTGATGAAATGGTTGGTATTTTTTATGAAGTACTTCATTCTCTAATTAAAAAATTCGTTCCTTTTGCTAAGAAACCTAATCTGAAATATCCATACTGGTTTTCTAGCCAGCTAATTAGGCGGCTCAGTGAAAAAAACAAGCTTAGATAAAAATTTAAAAAATATAAAAATCCTATGGACGAGGTTTCACTACATATCCTTAAAAAACGTTGCGATTCAATGGCCGTGTCATGCTATAACTCATATACCGCGATGTTGGAAACTAAAATTAAATCAAATCCTAAGTATTTTTGGAGTTATTTAAAATTGAAACGAGGCGGTACTAGTAACTATCCAGACGCTATGTCCGATGGTGTCATCAGTTCCAATCAGGCTGATGTTATAAGTAACTTATTTGCATCGCATTACGCATCCGTTTATGAGACGTCTGCAGGGAGGGAGGTGTTACGTTCGGAGTCTAATTGTTACAGCAGTAACAGTACGCTAAGCACTATAACAATTACGGAAAGGCAAGTGTCCAAAGCTCTTATGAGTTTAGATCTGAATAAAGGATCTGGCCCTGATAACATTCCTCCAGTTTTTTTATCTCGTAACGCCAGTACACTATCAGTCCCTATTTCAATAATTTTTAATAAATCGTTACATAGTGGTGTCTTTCCTTTAGCTTGGAAAAATACCAAAATAGTGCCAGTGTATAAGAGTGGAGACAAATCAATGGTGTCCAACTACAGGCCCATTGCAATACTTTCCACATTAGCAAAGGTATTTGAGGCTATAATATGTCCAATTTTATCTTGGCACATGTCTCCGCTTTTAATAAACAGCCAACATGGTTTTGTGAGGAGCAGATCTACAGCAACAAATTTAACAACATACGCTGAAGACCTCGCGGAGGCTATAGATGCCCGCATACAGGTGGATGCGGTTTATACCGACTTCAGCAAGGCATTCGACACTGTACATCATGGTATATTAATCAATAAGTTAAAGTGTAGCGGTGTGGTGGGTCCCTTGTTGAGTTGGTTCGATTCATATCTGTCTGGGCGCAACCTCAGGGTAATGATAAATGGTTTTAGCTCAAATCCTTACGCGGTAACGTCTGGCATCCCGCAGGGCTCTCACCTGGGTCCTCATCTTTTCATACTATTTATCAATGATATTTATGAATGCTTTCATAATTCAAAAATATATTTGTTTGCTGACGATCTAAAGGCCATAAAGTCTATTCACAACTTATCTGACTCAATACTTTTCCAAAATGACCTTAGTAGGCTTACGGACTGGTGCACAAGAAACAAGATGGCTTTAAATATTAAAAAATGTAATCACGTTAAATTTACTAGAAACATAAATATTATACCTACTAAGTACTATCTAATGGGCGAGTCTATTGAAGAAGTGGATGGCATACGTGATCTGGGAGTTTTTTTTTGATAAAAAGTTGAGCTTTAACACACATATCGACAATATTATAGCAAAGGCTTCAAGAATGCTCGGATTTGTACTAAGGGAATGCAAGAACTTTAAAAAACCATTAGTTAAGCTTATAATGTACAACTCTTTAGTCAGGAGTCACTTGGAGTATTGCAGCGTTGTCTGGTCACCATGCTACAAAGTTAACAGCCAAAGAATTGAGAGACTTCAGAAGAGATTCATGTATCACTTGGCCTACGGCTGCAATATGGCCGGGAAACTCAACTATATATATAATATGCTGATCGTTTGAACCACTTTGGGTTTGCTACACTAGAATCAAGGCGCAAAATGCATGATTTAGTTTTTTTGAAGAAATTGGTCACTGGTATATTTAATTGTCCAGATTTGTTATGCAGGGTTCAGTTTAACGCTCCGTTTCGACCACAAACAAAACAAAATGGAAAGTTGTTTTGCATTCCCAGACATAAATCAAATCTCAGACTACACTGTCCACTCTCTCGGATGCTCTCAACGTATATGGAAAATTATGATTCGGCGGATTTGGCAACTGTGCCTGTTACTGCCCTTAAACGACTAGTGTTATCGGCTTAATTTTGAAAACGTTGTGGATTGTCTTTTGCTTAATAAATATTTTGTTAAAAATAGTTAATATAAGAATAATCATTATTGTGCATGCGGTGTTTTCCTATAATTAATGGGGCAATTGTATTTATAACGTGTTGTGTGTATTTTCTGTAATGTAAATTGTACTCATTGTTGGAAAACCAAATAAATAAATAAAAAATAAAAAAATAAATACATTATGAGCTGCTCATCGTTTCTGTAGGAATTATTTCTATGCGTAATAGTGTGTAACGCATAAGCGCTCAGTACACGAGGAGAAAGTTTTCGCGCGGCCGCCGCCCAGTTACCACAACTTCATGTACATTAATGGCGAATCTGAATTCCATTTACTAGGCAACAACATTTCAATCCCTCTGTATAATGCAACCACGCGGCCGCCGCATAGGCCAAAGACAAGCCAGCCTCGCCCGCGCGCCCGGGACGCTCATTTAAGTCAAAACGTACAAGCTAAATAAATAGCTTATTTATTTGACGGTTAGACGTAAGCGGTCGCTGCGCGGCGGCAACGCGGGCTCCGCTCGTCGGCCGCGAGGCGTGAGCGCAATGAAATTTGTGTCCAATAAATGGACCCTAAGGGATTCCGCGTGGTGTAATAAAAATCGGTTGAGAGTTTTTTTGGTAAGATTTACTCGGACATTCGGAATTTTGCCCAGATTAGAATCGAATGCAGTGGATTAACAATGTTAAATTATTTTACTTCGTTACTCGTAGTTCTCATGTTGGCGAGTTTAATTTTGAATTTTCTCATCCAGCCCAGAATGTGATCGAGATCCTTGTTAATTATGTATAATTTTCCATAGAATGTTTGACTTTTGTAGTTATCTTTAGCGTAAGTCACGTTGCTGGGTTTAAAGACTTCGTCTGTACAAGTTCTTAATTTCATATTTCTTCAACCGTTTCTTGTTTATGTATAATCTTTTATAATCGTTATGCGAAATTGTACAAAGTTTAGCACCGTCGTCAAATTCTGTTACGTTTTTTACGTTAAAAATCAATGGTTACTACGAATTTGTCCAAAATTTCACTGTTCATGAGATCAACCTTCACAGTGCTGTCGGCATTGAGGCTACTTGAAGAGTTATCCAGTAGGTTCGTGTTATTTACCTTCCAGGAGGCGGCCCGAAGAGCCTCAGTAGCGGCGGACATGGTGGTCCGCCGAATACAACTGCTGGGGCTCGAGGTCGCCGTGCCGAAGACGGATGTGGCCGTCTTCGGCGGGAGGGGTAGAGGTTGGGCGGTGCCGGCAGGCGCCCACATCTCCATCGCAGGAGTATCGGTCCCGGTCAAGTCCCAGATGAAAAATCTGGGACTTGTCCTAGACCGGCGATGGAACTTCGGGGAGCATTTCCGGCAACTTGCTCCCCGAATAGTGGGCGCCGCATCGGCGTTGAGCAGGCTCCTGCCCAACCTCGGGAGGCCGGGAGCCCCATGCAGAAGGCTATACGCCGGGGTGACCCGGAGTATGGCCTTATACGGGGCGCGGGAGCGCCGCCTCGCGGCGCAGCGCATGCGGGACCGGTGGAAAGAGGGCTTGGCGGATCCCCCCTATGGCGCTCGTACCATAGAGGCGATCCGCCCTGTCCTCGTAGAGTGGGTAAACCGGTCCCACGGGCCACTGTCGTTCCACCTTGTGCAGGTGCTGACCGGGCACGGCTGCTTCGGTCACTACCTGCACAAGGTGGCGAGGAGGGAACCGTCCCTGTCGTGTCACGAGTGCGTCGCTGTGGATGACACCGCGCAGCACACCCTAGAGGTGTGTAGCCGGTGGGATGAGCAGCGCCGCACTCTGACGGGGACTGTAGGGCAGGACCTCTCGCTGCCGAGGGTGGTTGCCGCCATGCTCGATAGCGAGGAGTCCTCCTTTTGCGCAGAGGTTATGTCGCAAAAGGAGGCCACGGAGCGGGTGCGCGAGGACGCGGCGGACGCGCTCCGGCGCAGACGTACGGGGAGAAGGCGAAGGCAGTTCGCTGCTCGCCTGATCCCCTAGTGAGACCAGCGGGCTCTGGACAGGGACTCCGGAGCCTGCATTGCACGGCCTCACTCGTCTGGGGGGCGGGTTGGAGGACAATCGACTCGCCCCTCCGTTGGCGTGGGAGCCCTGGCGTAAGCTAGGGCGGCCGGGCGGCGTCGTGGTGAATGTTCACTGATCCCACGGCGCCGACTCAACCGGCGAGAGGGAAACCCGGGGGGGTTTTAGTGGGGTAGGCCCTCAAACCTGGAGGGAGAGTCCCCACATAACCCCTGAGTCTCCCTGGGCTCAGGGGTATCCATAAAGATTTCCCCCCCGTCAAAAAAAAAAAAAAAAGGTTCGTGTTATTACGTCTATGTCCGTGTGGGCACACTGATTAGAATACAGCACCACAGTCATTGGCTTTGTGATAATTTTTACTGCAATGGTAATCGAGTTCTTAGGTTTTCGCGATTGTTACACATAGGAAATGAAATTATTTTTCTGGATTTAAATCGCGTATATTTGTTTTTTCAAACAATAATAATAATAATAATAACGCACACACTCAACATAGCCCCGCACTAGGGAAACCCTGTGTCGCGGGTGCCATGGACACACACATAGACAACCACAAATTACACCCAAACTCACGAGAGAAATAAATGTAGGCCATACAAATATTTCTCCCGGCCCGGGAATCGAACCCGGGGACCTCTGCATGGCAGTCCGGTATGGTAACCGTTCGGCCACGGAGACAGTTACAAACCGAAGTTTCGGGCCCTTCACAGGTCCCATGGTCACGGTTGACTGAGGTGGTACAGTCTTCAACCAGTTTTGTCTAATATTAATGCAAAACCCTATTTTTTCACTATAGTTACAATTTATTAAATACCTTTTTTTTAATTTTACAAAGAAAACATTCCAATTTACGCTACATTAAGTTTTACAAATTATTTTATTGGATGATTTTTTATTAAGTTTAATTTATTATTAATTATTAATAGAAATTAGAGTAAACTAAAACGAAACGTCGGTTTGTTTGAAAAAACAAATATACGCGATTTAAATCCGGAAAAATAGTTCCATTTCCTACGCAATGGTAATATTTATCCTTTAGGTCTGTGACTGAAATTTCGATCATGATTTTATAGTTCTATGTATATATAGAGTTCCGAAAAGTGAATCAAATGTATTGAAATATTTTATAACAATCTGCACGATATGTTGACTGAAGTATGCTACCAAAGAACCAAAAAGATCGTTATTTGTGGCGATTTTAATATAAATACTCTAGACCACTCCAAATTATCTTTGGAATTTACAAACATAGTGTAGAGTTTTAATCTGAAAATAGCATTAAATGAACCAACCCGTCGCAAGTAGTAGTACGTGTATTGATAATGTTATATATAATATTAATGGGTGTGAGGTAGATGTAATTAAGTTTGCGTTATCCGATCACACATCACAGTTTGCTCGATGCCCAGTTGGAAAATTAGTAAAATGAAAACAATGGTACACCTATAGATGAGACTATTCTCTTGAAAAATGTACTATACAGTGTCTGAATTTTTAAATGATAAATCCCTAAATTAATTGTCTAATTTTTGACATTGGACGTTATTGACGCTATTCATGTTACGATTTATTTTAACATCTAATTAACATTAAAATCGACTCATGTAACTATCATCGCGTTTAAATTCTGACCGACTTATTAAATCCATGTGTGCACGCTCATGTAATATTATTGAAAAACGAAACATATTACTCCTGGTTTAGTCTGTCGAAGTGCATGTGAGTGTATTAAATATTTGTATGCCTACTATTTGACCGGACACAGTGAAACTATACGTATTTTGTACATGTCAGCTTCTATATAACCTGTGTTTCCACAAATAAATTATATATTATTATTATTATTATTACTGTTACTGTTACTGTTACTGTTACTGTTACTGTTACTGTTACTGTTATTATTATTATTATTATTATAAGCCTCATGATTTTCGTCACTGTTTCCTCTTCTATGCTGCTCTGTAAGTTTATTAGTCATTGATATGTGTTTTGTAACGTAATTAGTCGTGTTTCCAGTTCTTCAGGAGAATGTAAAATACATTATTCGTTGTTCTTAGTTATAAATTGCCAACCAATCTACTATGTTAGATATCGCTTTGTTCACATCGTCATAAGAACATTGGTGCCTTTTGAATTGAAATAATAAGGAAACATCATCAGCAAACAATATTGCCTCATATTCTAAATCTATACCTATATAAGTAAGTCATTAATGTTAACTAAAAATAAAAATGAACCTAGAATTGAACCTTGAGGGACGCCTATGCTAAATGCAGACTCTGATGATCACGTAACTTTAACATCGATCCTCTGTACCCTACCAATCATGTACGATTTAAGAAGGTCAATTAGTGTTCTTAAGTTTATTCTAGATATATTTCATTTATAGATATTCTGTAGTGTTTGTACTTATTGACAAACACGTTATAGCGCGTCTTCAGTAGATTTTATTTCAAAAAAATACTACAATTAGGGTTTTTACTTTATTGGACGTTGTAAGAGTTCATGCAAAATGGATAAAGTAAAGAATATTAAAAGATCTGGTGGAGGTAAGGAGAACCTTGGATATTAAGTCACAACATTCGATACAATCAGCGTTGTCAATGCCAATTGTTCAAAATCCTCAAAAATCACTATGTAATAATAATAATAACGTACACACTCAATATAGCCCCGCGCTAGGGAAACCCTGTGTCGCGGGTGCCATGGACACACACATAGACAACCACAAATTACATCCAAATTCACGAGAACGAATATTTCTCCCGACCCGGGAATTGAACCTGGGATCTCTGTATGGCAGTCCGGCGTGGTAACCGTTCAGCCACGGAGGCAGTTATATTAATTATAATATTAATTAGATTCAACATTAATCGGTAATCAGTCTGAACAAAAAATCATTTTTCTTTGCCTTACAAAATTAAGTAAATTGATTATTTGTTGTGCATTTGGTGATACTGTGTTAACATTAGAAATAATCAATGAGTTTCGACCATTGACTTACAATTATATGGACGTCGGGTCCGCGCTAAAAAGTGTCCGCACTTGTAAGGCGCTAAAATCGTATACAGAGCGCCAAACTCCGCTTTAGTCTTCATTTGTTCGACTGACAGCGCGATACTGCGATGACATTACAATTTAAATTTCGAATAGGTTGACTTGGGACATTTTTTTCGTGGTTTTTGTATTAGACCCGTCGTCCATTTATTTGTAAGTCAATGGTTTCGGCCTATATTTAATATTTAAAGTTGACGAGTGGTAAGTTGTCGTGTGGAAGTACTAACTACTCGGCTTTGTTTATAAATAGCTGATTTCGTTTTGCTTCATACCGGGGATCGTCATAAGCGGGAGAAAGAATCGCTAACTCAACACGCACCGACTGGTAATTTTACACTTCAGAACCAAGTGATCTAATAATAATTCTATTCAATCAGCTTGTTAATAATACGAGGGATGTGCGATGTCGAATAACACGTCGATATAGTCCATCACAGTGTTTCTAACAGTAACGATCAAACTAGCGATGCATCAGCAATTGATAGATTAAACAAAATGATAAAATGTTAGAATCCCCACATTTTCCTCACATAGCTCCAATCCCCAATCTAGTTGAAACTCCCCACAATTTGGGGAATTCCCTACAAATTGCAACGCTGGATACAATAGTCGTAATTCGCGCTCGGGCCGGTTATGGCCGACATTTGTTTGTTGACAAATAAATAAACATTGTAAAGTAATTCCGTGTTGTGAAATGATAAAAACAATCGAAATGAGCGCTTAAACTACTGTACTTCAATGTTGTGTAAGTGTATTGTGCCGTCTATCAATAGAATACAGTGAAATCATTGTGTGAAATGTGGTTGGCGTGAAAAAATAACCTCAATTTTGTAATGAAAATTTTATTTCTTCCATCATAAGTTAGGTATGTCTTTAAAATATTCCTTATATTTAAATAATAGGAAAATTATCCACCTTTTTAGTCATATTATAACACATTCCATATAATTATAAAAATAATATATTTACATTATATATAATAATAAATTTTATTTTTTCCAATTGTTTTTTTGACCTAGTGTTTTGAAAAGTTTTTATTGCATAATACTCTCACTTTTTCGTATAACTATAAAAAGGTTTTGTAATACTGTCAAAAGAAAAAATCGCTTAGAAACATCGCGTTTTGTAGACAATCATAAAAACCTCATAGGAGGAATATTCTTCTACAAGATCAACTACTTTAAAGCAAGTAAAAATAATCTTTTCGTATTCTAAAGTTTCTCTATAGATAAAGCTATAGACAAAATGCTCCCAACAGTGTTTTGAAAAAGCTTTAAATTCTTATCGCCATTTTTATTTTTAAAGAATGACTATAAAGTAGCAGAGAATAATTTCTTTTCTTTTTAAAAAACAAATCTAAGTTGAAATTAGCTAACGACGAAGCCTAGAACTTCTTAGAAATGGTTTGTTTTGGGAGTTATTTTGTATATTTAAGCTTTTTATAAATATTCAAAACCGATAATCGATAACTGTACTTTTATCATCATCATATCAGTTTATATTTTATACAGAAATATTTAAAATTTAGCAAGCGCATTATTTTTATGGCAGGTATTACATCACTTTTTACAATGTATTTAAAGTCGCACGTCAATTTGCGCTTTCTAACCGATTAAGCATTGCGCGAAAAAGTCTGAAATATTATATCTAATTTCGCCATGTTGCAATTTTGATAGTTTATATTTTGTAAGCCATTAAACTTGAAATCTATTAGTATTAAGATAATTGCGTCCTATGTTTGTAACGCTTTAGTATTTTGGTTTTAAAATAGCATTACTAAGAAAACTATCATAGACTATAAATTATCTAAAAACTATCTACAAGACTAAATAAAAACTGTCTACATTCTACAAATGGTCTTGTAGCATTCTAGAAGGGTTACTTCAGAAAAATGATAAGAATCACTCTTAAGACTACCTACAGATAGTTTCTCAAAGCACTCTTGTGATCTACTAATAAAGTTGTGCCCACTTTTACTTTAAATTATCTAGAAACATTCTTCGAGATATCTTGAGGGAATTTGAACTCTTAAAATATTCAATCGAATTAAATTCTATTACATATCTTATATAGTATATTTTTATATGGGTGTGCTGCTTGGGTGACATGGATGTCAACTATTACTAAACGTTGAAATTTTATAGTGTTTGACAGGCCTCTGAAATTAAAAATAAACGATATATATCAATAAATATACACAAAACAGATTGTTTATACAGTTATCTAATAGTTTTATTAAACACTTACCGATAATTAAAAAAATTGCGACTAATTAATGCACTCAAACTACTCAAATTATTAATGCTTTTTGTAAGAATTCCAACGTACGTTGAACTCTGATGCCATTACTACGGTTTTATAATTATTTTTTTTATAATATCAAGTTATAGGACGGACAAGTCATGCGCCTTGTCGTAAGCTACACGCCTGGCCATAACAGTTGCATTGCCACTCAGAACTTTAAATCGCAAAAAGTTGAGGGGCACTGCCTCGATCTGTCGCTCTGAGACATACGTTAACAAGTCTCATGTGCCTGTAATTTCACAAGTACCCTTACCCTTCAAAACTGGGACACAGTAATGCTGACATTACTGCTTGGCGGCACAAATAGGTAAGGTGGCAGTACCACCCTGGACAAACTCTTTCACATGAAGCTCTACTGCTACTATCAATATCTGTTTTTTTTTATTTTAGTTAAAAGAACACGGAAGTGTCATACATTGGGACAGTGTCAAAGATTGGCACATTTATCTTATGCGGGTATTTTAATTTAACACTTCGAGAGTACTTAACACTAGGGGTGTTAATTCCGTGTTTGACGACTCAATATTTATATTTACTGAAAAAATGCACCTCTCGTAGAATTTTCGGGAGACATATTATTATTTCTAAGCTTTGCGTTGTTATAAGATAATACTAACTTAAATGAAGTTGAGTATTGATTATCACATTTCTGACTTTGATTATTTGTTACAATTCATTAAACGACCTGCAATTAACTTACTTTTACTTATGATACTTATATCAGACAAGACTATTATTGCAAAACCTATTTCTTCGTCATAATTACCTTTTTAAAATTAACATTTAGATATTGAATAATCAACGATATCCGATGCGTACGTCGCTGCCGCGCGCATCTCTTTACTCTCTTTCTTATAGAGTCGTCAACTTGGCGACTTTGTTCCTTTTTGTGATATTTTGATATCAAAAACGTCTTTTATTTCTATTTAGCGACAGAATATTTGCTATTTTTGGCGCGTATTTAATTATGTTTAATCGTTGAACATTTAATATTATTTTTATCTCAGTGTTCAGGTGACTTTTGCCTGTGCTGTGATCGTAAAGTTCTGGCCAATTAAATGGACCTTCTGTTTAGTGATATTTGCTTTAATCTTGTTGGCAACATTGCTTTCTCATTCATAAGTTAGTTCAAAACGGCTGGCTGTATGGTCTCATGTTTTTCTCGTATTTACAACATAAAACAACGTGTACTTATTAATTATGGGTTGTGACATCAACTTTTAGGAATAGTGCCGTTATTAGTAGTGTTTGTGTTAAGCAAGTAAAGTGTGTTAGTGTTTGTGTGGAAAACCATATCGGCGTGTGATCGGTACACTCGGGAATGTGTGTTGTCATGTGTCGTGGAATGTCTGCAAGAGTAAAAGGACGTGGAGAAATCGAACATCCTTTTAATTTAAAGTAAGTTCAATATAATAGAGTAACAGTTCTTTCTCACTTTCTATTTCTCCCGCGCCAATGACACGAACGCTGCCCGTGATGCGATAGATGTATTAACGCTATTCATTCACCTACCAAGATCTAGGGTTCTTAACGTGATACTTTCGGGTTTGTCGGTCACTCCATTCCACCCGGTATATAATGTCGTAGACAATAGTGAGTATGGACATTAAACAGAACGCAAGCGCGCCACCTAGCGGTGTCGACCTCACAACCACGTTTCCCGCGCTACGATACGATTGGCGGGCACAGTTGGACATACTTTACGATAGCGCCAGACAGAGTAGTCGTCGCCATGGAACTGTCCTCCATTTCGTCTAGTAGCCCATTTTGATTCGTTAAAATTAGTAGAAAGTACAAGTCCTTATTTGACTTATTATTATTAAGTGATTAAAATATACAGTGTTACTATCAAACGCATTGCACGATCCCTAAATCTGCCCAAACGATCTCTAAAGATTCAATTCTAAACCATAAAGGTTCCGACATATACATAAATTTATACTCTCAGTGCAGCAAATAGTAGTACACACTTTAGTGCACTTTAGTGCGCAGAGTTTACTCTGCGATATGTATCAAATTTTATTTGTTATTATTTACGTTCACCGTAAAGTTCATATAGCCTTTGTCGACTTTTATGAATACCCAAGATGGCGTTTACGGTACAAGAAAAATCGTCAGTACTACTGCATTACGATCTATTTCTAATATTTTATTCCTTATACCTTGACCATATGATTTCCATCCCGATTACGTTACACGAATCCTCTACGTTGCAGACAAAAAGTAAAATATTTTGCACCAGGAACGTGTGGGCAATCGACTTGCCAGATGTCAATAACACCCGACCAAGTACGGTCCAAATACAGTTAGCGATATATTCCACAACGTTGACAAATGTATGCCCCGATTTTATTGTTATGTATAAGCTGATTCTTATTTGTAAACTGAATCAATATACGTCACTTCAATATTACCTTAATACACTTAATAATTTTATTTAGCCTACATTTCTGGTAAATTTTCCTAACTGGTTCTGGCCTGTGGGTATTTGGGTGGAATACCCAAGGTGGAATAATGCCTCTGGTTTCCCTCTCTAGTACTTAGCACTTATTATATATGTTATTGTAGGGTGAACTGAAAAAAGTTTCTATAAGTAAAGATATTCAAGCGTTATAATGAATTGTTGCTTTATGCTTACCTTATACCAATACTCAGTAATGTGAAAATCGCCTGTCTACATCACAAACTCTTTATCGTAGGTTGACTAAATTGGCGCGATATATTATATTGTCTTATATAATGTTCTTAATAGTTTATGACCAGGTATGAATCGTTTGTCACCGTCACATAAAACAATGGAACACTAATGTAACCCAATTAAACTAATCGACTATTGGCTGTCGATACTGCATCCATTTGATCTCGCCAATTAATATTTCCATTGGTTAGATCGCGTAAACGGTGCGAATGTAGTTGACATTATTTTAGCAATTTGATGCTGCGAACTCAATAGTTGAACAAATGTATAAAGCTTCATTAGGAGCGCGTATAATATGGAAAACGTTTTACTGTAGATCTAGTAACTTGGCGGGTGTGAGATCCATCCAACTAGGTATTGTTGTAATATCGGCGAAATAAAGTAGGTAAGTGGGCGTCAAGTGTACGCGACTATTTATATTGATACCTCGTTTTACAAAAGCGGATACCTGCACGCCTATGGCCAATTTTGGTATATATTCCTTGATACACTCGTATGTTCATTTATTGCATTTTACATGTATAGGTACTACAGGTTAATAGGCTTAAAATCATAGTTAGTACTAGTGATACCCTGTAAGGGCGTAGCATATTAAACTTATTATTTAGGAACAATTTACACTTATTTAAACGTAATCAACTGACATAGATATTGCATTGTTATTTCTATAATTATATGCATATTATAAGTACATATACTTAACTCATGCAATTTGTCACACTAAAACAACACAAATATTTAAATGTATATTTATAAGCAAAAGTACCTCTGAATAGAGCACAAGATGTCGGTGGGGCGAAAGACGAGTGCGAAGGTGACGAGGTAGCACATTAGGATCCCAGCCAAGAGCACGTAGGAAAGCTCGCGGCCACTGGCGCGGACAACCGGCGTCGAGCTGTGGCGGAACCACACGCCGCATACGAAACTGCGTCAAATATTGTAGTTCTCTATAGTTATTATAGTGGCGTTCTTGAAATGTTTGTATTTTATTTAGACTATTTTAGTGGGCATATATTTATTGAACCAAGACCAGTTTCATATCATATTCCTATCAGAAATTAAAACAATACCATCATGGTATAACGTACGCATTTTTAATCGTTTATTTCAACAATAATTGTTAAAATGAACGATATTCTTTCTAATAGTAAAAAAAGCAAAAGCGCAGTTCCATAAACTAGGTAAATAATGAAACTGAGGGCAGTTGGCAGGCCTCGTCAATCCAAATGACTTATATTCGGACACTAGCGTCCAATGCATTCTGCATAGACCCATGTACGCAATACTATGCTCATCTTTATACGTCTGCCTAGTCACATTTTGGATATTATTTTAATAATAAATAATAACATAATAAAACGAATAAAACGTATTAAATATTTTTTTTTAAATCTTAATTAAATCTTAATCCGAAATACTACATAAATTACTTGCTTCTGAATGTAAATGTAATTATGATATTGGTTTGATGTGATTGTGAATAAAATGAGTGGCGTTCTTTGATGTCGTCAACAAAAAACTTTTCTTGTAATTTCTAATGAAGTAACCACCACCAAGCACCAAGGGAATACAAATAAGCAAAACTTACGCAGTAAGCAGGATCCCAACAGAAGAGAATGACATAGCACCAATGGCCCAAGCCGAGTCTGGGCGAAGGTACGCCTCGGGGATAGCCGTGCAGTGTGTCCTTGTGGGATCCGGCAACGTTCCCCGCGGGCATACCATGCATGCTGTTTCCACGTACGGTGAACGGATCTGCGACAACATCGCTATCTATAATGGCAGCACTTAATAGAGACCTATAGAAACAATGTGTGAAAGAAAGCGAGCGCCTGAAAGATTGATTAGTGACATCATATTAGTCGCGGCTGTCAATTGTGTGAAGGTGGTTAAAATTCTTAGGGAATTTCACTACCCAAGGGTCGAGTGGCGCTGCATAAAAGGAGGTGTCGACTCTTAGGGAATTCCCAGATCTATCTGGGGATTCCCCTACTCAAGAACAGGGACGTTAAAGGCGCTATCCGCTCTTAATCGGCAAGAACAGGAGCCGAGCGGTGTTGTATAAAAGGCGGTGGCATCCAACAGTACTTTTTTCCAATGAAAGCGACGTTATAGTGCTTTTTACTCGTGTACATTGATTGTTATTCTCTCATTGTGATTAAAGTAAATTGTAATTAGATTTATTCATTCAGTAACAAATCTTTACGTTGCTGTAGACTGTTAGTATTTTTTAAAAAGCTATTTCCGAGTTTAATTTGTAAAAATATCTTATATTTCGTCAAAATTTGTGTATACATAACCAATGATGTGTTGTTACTCGTAGACTAATCAATAAATGTTTTATAAGTACATCTCAGTATTTATCTTTAAATTATCGAACAGTATTAATGAAAACACGTCTTCGTCTGGTAAAGGACTAGTACCTCGTACTGAGTGCAGTTGAAGCAGTGCCAACAGCAACTCTCGCCCTCAACGTACTGCTTGGCCTGTCCGAGTTCACACTCGGCACTGCACACTGACTCCGGCGGTCGCCGCGAATCGAGCTTGAATTGAATATCTGTGGAATTTCGAAAATCACACACGATTAACGGGGACCCCGCACGACCACTAAGCGCGATCCCCTTCCTCAACACCTCTACTATAGAAGAAGCTGTGCGAAAGATTGCAAACGTATCACCGCATGGGCTAGGTGAACTATTTTATGTCAAAGTTCGAGAACAAGGTAGTGCTAGAGTAGCTCTTCAAGACAGGCAAATTAAAAATAGTACCGATTTTGTGTACATAAGGCATATTCGAAAAAAAATACAGAAAATTATATGGTTGGCCAAATTTTAAAACCTCGTGACTCTGTTTTTGGAAGAAATCATTGTCATTAGATGTTAATGATTTTATATTCACGTATTAATTATATACAGGTTTGTTTGTAGAATACTAACAACCTCGCTCGACCACACTATACGAATAACATCACAAGCAACAACTCTTAACCCATGACTTTTAATAAATCATCACATTTTACTTTCATACAAAATTAAGAATATTAAATAGATCGTTTGATGGGAGTCGTCGGGAAGGACGCTTGGATGTTTGAATGTAGTAAACATCTAAAAAATCTATCTATCTAAAATACTACTATCGATCTAAAAATATCAGACAGTACAACAAAAACTTTGAAGTTTATTTTTGTTTTATTAGGTTTTGTAAAAAGTCATGGAAGAGAAATCATTGTTGTTAGTAATATCTTACAAATAGCACTGTATATATATTGACTATTATTACGATCTTATTACGATCTTATATAGCTTATTACGATCATGAACCCTAATTAATTGCCCAGTACTTTGTCATTTTTTATTTCTTTACTAAATCACTTTCCGTTGCTAATTTACAGTTCTATAAATTAGTTACACTCGGTCTTCTTGTTTTGTCTAGCGTAGAGCTCACCAATCCGAGGGCCCTTTTGAATCTTTAGCAAATGTATCTGCTCGCAAAAATCATCTTCTCTCTTGTTATCCTGCATTGCAGGATATTGGTCATTGCTTCCATAATGGTTGTCAAAGCATAATATATTTATACTCCTCCATTGCGCGCGTCAGTTTCGTTTGCAAATCCGGGAAAGGCTTGCGGATTTTTCAGCACGGAATTTAATACCTCCTTGTAACAAATTCCACAAATTGCATTTCACTTACTATCCAAATCGAGCTTCAGTGCCCCGTCGTGGTACTGCCCGACATTGATCCAGCGGTACTGACCAGGTTCGACCTGCTTGAAATGCAGGATGTTGTACCGTGCGGGGCCATCGCCGTTAGCGTCGAAGTGGAACTCGTCGCCGCTTAGTCCTGCATCGGAATAAAGACATTGTATTTAATATATCGCATAAGTCGTTGAGTCAACTGGTTGAGAGGCTGCGTGCCCTCAGTGCCAAAGGGTGCAAATTTGAGTCCAGACACAGGTCTGTTCCACTGAGTATATTTTTAATGACGTCTGCGCGGTGGTGTGCTACTCATCACCAATCATCACTCATTTTAAATGGTAACCAAACCCGTCGTGAGGATTGTTCATCGGAGACACTAGAATAATATGTACAAAAACCAGCGTGCTTAAAAAAATAATAAAAATAATAATAATAACAATATTAGTAATAGTGATAGTGATAGTAATAATACCAATATATAGTAATAGTAATAGTAGTAGTGATAGTGACAGTGACAGTGACAACGCCCATGACAGCGACAGTGACAGTGACAGTAACAGTGACAGTGACAGTGACAGTGGCAGTGGCAGTGATAGTGATATTGATAGTAATAGTAATAGTAATAGTAATAGTAATAGTAATAATAATAATATATAATAATAATGATATGTTTTTTTCTCACCACACAATACAACACAATATAAATCTTAGTTTTTTTTTTTTGAATTTATTTTCCAAAACAAAAATATACATTGGTTCTTAAATCTAACCTACCTACTGCAATCCCTATAATGGGTTTATATGTCGGAGGCTTCAGTCGCTGTCTTGCACAGATTTATGCGCTATGTCTGGCTATTAGTTACTGTATACAAATTAAAAATAAATGACTTAAGCTTACTTTTACATTACATGTAGGTACGTTACAGTAGTATATTGTGAGAGCTGTTGCTTGATGTACGTATTTCACCTGTATTACAAGTCACCAGGCCCCATCCCTTGAATAATGAGATTTAATTACTAAGTAATAAGGAGTGAGTAGATGATTAAACTTGTTAAAAAAAGTAAAAACCATATAATAAAAACTAAGACTAGACAGTACTTATTATTAGCGTGAGAAGTAGATGGATGTGCAAACACGCGCGTGTTTGTGTGTGTGTGTGTGTGTGTGTGTGTGTGTGTGTGTGTGTGTGTGTGTGTG
>NW_020653724.1:1539277-1587766 GCF_003589595.1 Hyposmocoma kahamanoa | reverse complement strand
GTGCGTGCGTGCGTGCGTGCGTGCGTGCGTGCGTGCGTGCGTGCGTGCGTGCGTGCGTGCGTGCGTGCGTGCGTGCGTGCGTGCGCGCGTGATTTGCGTGTTGTGGGCGTTGTGTTTGAATATGTGCCTACATAATGTGTATGTAAATATATTTAAAAACAATAATAAAATAATAATAATAATAATAATGTGAACCAAACTGCAAAACTTAATTTACAATTTAAATAAAGCATTCGGATGAAGCATAGCCTCCGTGTCCTCATACCAAAGGATAAGCAACCAGTTTACAAGCATCTTCCGACACTCATATTTATTCTGTTCATAAATTTTCAGCCTATCTTGGAGCTTATTATAAAGATAGCGTCCAAGAAAACAGAAGAACCTATGACTAAAACCAGTTTTGAGATGAATGCCAGTAGCGACTAGATGATTTCGCCACGTGGAGGCGCTATTGTAAGGTGTGATTGCATGTTGCATTAACACAAAGTGGAGAATAAACAGTTGCCTGACAGTGAGGACTTGACAAAATGTGTAAAGTTCCTTAGTAGGAAAACGATATGGCATAAAACAAGCAACCTTAAGAATTCCTCTTTGCGCACGTTCAGCAGATATGAGAAAAGATTTTGCAGCTCCTCCTATATAGAGATACAACATGTAAAACCGACTGGCCAAGTGCAAGATACACCATTTTCATAATATTAGCATCTGCTACTTGGCGAAGTTGCTTGAATATGATAATAAGTTTACGTATTCGTGCCGACAATAAGGTTATGTGAAATTTAAATTTTACATTGGAGTCAATCAGTATCCCAAGATACTTAATAGTATCTGCAGTATTTAGAAAGGTTGGGATAGTTGAATGAGGAGAAACAGGATCAACAGCAATCTGAGATGGAGCATCCCGTATAATAGCCCTGTTACGGATGGAAAAAGGTATAACTTTTGTTTTCTCTATATTTAGCGTAAGTAGGTTGTTATCCAGCCATTTCTTGACAATATTAAATCTAGACTGTGTAGTGTATCGATAGGTTTCGTCCCTATTTATACCTGTAAAAATTGTTTTTAAGGGAAATTTGAATAACACAGGTCTTCGCTAAAATTTTCAAAGATTTAAGCTTGTTGATAAATGATGTTTGTGACTCCTTCTCCTTTTTATAGATACTTATTGCAATTTTCGAATCATGCATCAAAACATAGCGGGTTTCTTAAGCAAAAAAGACTTGTTGGAAATCACATTATCAGACCTCCGTAATAACAAAAAAATAATTGATGTTCTTTGTTTGTCAGAAACAATTATTAAACGAAATAATGAAGCAAACATACATATAAGGGTTATTCTCTGGGTTCGTCTTTCTGCAGACATAATAAAAGACGAGGGGGTGTGTGTATAATGCATGACAAAAACATCGAGTCAAGACCTATAACATTCCTTTAAGATCTTGCATTGGAATTAAACTTTGAATGCTGTGGAATAGAAATTATACAACATAAATTGTTAATAATCTGCATATATAGAATCCCCGACTCAAATATTAATATATTTTTTGAAAAATTAGATTTATTGCTAGATAGACTAAAAAATAGAACGAATAAGAAAAATAAACTGACTGATGACTGGAATGTGGATACATTACATGACAATAAATTATCACGTGACCTAAAAACTTCGTTAGAAAGCTACAATTATATGCACTTACATATATACACACCGACTCGCTTAAATACTTGCATAGATCATATCGTTAGTAGTATTGCCAATGCTGTTGGAGAAACACTACCAGTCTGCAGACCACATCACGGCTCAACTTTTAACTTTTTTATTTTTAAATTACCAATTAAGCACTGGTTTGAAATGAACAGAGACTTTTGTGGACAATGTTACTAAATTTAAATTCTACTTAGAATCTTATGCCTGGTCCGAGCTTTTAGTTATGTTGATGACCTTTATGTTTAGTTTTTTCTATAATAATTTTGGTCTATTGTTTAACTTATGTTTTCCAAAGATTAAGGTGAAAATGTTTCATGATAACACGAATTTAAAATGGCTGTCAAAGTGAATTAGAAAGTCCTGTATCACTAAAAGAAAATTACATATGAACTATTACAAAAAAAAGACACGAAATAGAAAGACTCTATATAAAACCTACACTTATTTTTGAAAAGGACTATCATTACCGCTCAGAAGCATTGTAATAATAGATACATGGTCAATGCTAAAAACAAAAATAGAGCTACTTGGAACATAATAAAGAACAAACATTTGCGTGACAAACATTTTATTGAACACATTACCGTAAATAAAACTAAGATTGAAAATCCTCGAGAGATAGCATCTGAGTTTAACACTCATTGGAAATGAAACTATTTTTCCGGATTTAAATCACGTATATTTGTTTTTTCAAACAAACCGACGTTTCGGGCCCTTTACAGGTCCCATGGTCACGGTTGACAGTCAACCTACAGGTTTAAAGGTTTACGCGATTTAAATCCGGAAAAATAGTTTCATTTCCTATGTGTAACAATCGCGAAAACCTAAGAACTCGATATTTAACACTCATTTTTTTAATTTAAACTTCGGACCCGGGACAAGATAGTAACGATCTTTTTTTACCAAAGGTGCATGAGTCAAGTTTATTTTTATATTCCACTGACGAAGCAGAAATAAAAACATTAATAAAATCCCCCAACAACACAAACTCCGGTTACGATGATGTGTGCACTAAGGTTTTTAAATCGTGTGCTGAAGAACTATCGCCATTGCTGGCATATTTGGTAAACCTATCCTTCACGAAGGGTACGTTTCCGCCGCCTCTAAAAATCTCCAAAATAAAACCGCTGTTTAAGAGGGGCGAAAATGACAGTTTGGAAAACTACAGACCTATTGCACTTGTATCTGTAATATCCAAGCTTTTTGAAAGGTAATGCATAAAAGAATTACGGCTTTCCTATCAAAGTACAACATTGTTAAAATAGAGCAATTTGGATTTCAAAAGGGAAAATCTACCACACAAGCATGTTTCAGGGTAATCAAAGATATCTGAACTTTTGCAGATACGAAAGTACCTGTTTGTTCTGTTTTATTTGACATGAGTAGAGCTTTCGATTGCGTTTGCCATAGAACTACCCAAATTAGAAAGATATGGTTTTCGGGGCCAGGTGCATAACTGGATAGCAAGTCACCTTAGCAACAGAACTCAGTGTGTAGAGGTAGTGAAGTTAAATAATAATAATGAGATTGAGACCCACAGATCAGAGTTTAAAGTAAATAAATACGGTGTGCCTCAAGGAAGTATTTTAGGTCCATTGCTGCTTTTATTATATGTTAATGACCTCCCTGAAATTACAAAATATCTATGCACTCTTTTTGCAGATGACATATGAATCATTATGAAAAAGAAATAAATGACACTATATGTATTATTATTGACTGGCTTAAGAGAAATAATCTGAAAGTAAATGTTTCAAAAACAAAGCTCATACAATTTTATAATTATAATGGAAAGCCTCAGACACTCTCTGTAAGTTGTCATGAAGATGAAATTGTGGAACGCTCATCCAGCAATTTTCTCGGCATAGTCTTGGACTCTCAACTGACATGGAAACTACAGGTTGATTCAGTATATGCAAAGCTAAGTCGATTTGTATTTAGTTTACACCGTCTAACGCACATATGTGATCAAAAGACTGCCTTGAGGGCCTACCATGCGTTAGTCTACTCAAGCTTGCGGTATGGCCTCATCATCTGGGGGAACTGCGTAGAGCTAAACCGTGTATTTGCTATCCAGAAAAAATGTGTCAGGGCTATATGTAGAGTAGGTCCTCTCGAATCCTGTAGACCGCTTTTTAGAAAGCTAAATCTTCTAACGCCTCCCGCCATGTACGTATATGAGGTATGCATGTTTGTAAAAAAAACTTGGTCTTATTTACTAGGAAACGTGAAGTATGTAATTTTTTAACTAGATATCCAAACCGCTTAGCTGGCCCCTCCCATAAGACTACTTGCTTTTATAGGAATTGCTATAATATATCCATACAAATATATAATTCTATGCCTGCAGCTATCGTAGACTTACCTATAAAAATATAAAAAAAAAGTTATTTGATTTGCTATGTGATCTGTGTTTATATGATATTAAAGATTTTTTAATAATAAAAAGAAATTGACATTTATTTTGTATTTGACATTTTGTTTATATTTGTGCTGTTATTACGTCTTTGATATTATTTCATTTATGATTTTATTGCTGATTTATTGGCATTTTGACTTAATTTTGTTTAATGTCAAATCATTGCTTATTTGACAAATTATATAATTTAAATTTATGACATTATTTAACTTCAATTTATTTTAATATTTGCGTGCCAGTATCTGGTGCAACACGTGTTCTTGACATCTTGTATAATAATATCTTTTGTTACTGTGTTTGCTTGCGAATAAATATTTCATTTCATTTCATTAAAGCCGTATCACCTACATACGAGAAAATCTTACAATTATCAATTTTTTGTTTGCATATGCATATATATTTTATGTAGGTAAGGAATAGTGTAGTTTGCAATTGGTTAGTGACTACTTACAAAAGAGCCAATTTTTACGCACTTTTTAGCTGTTGTCCTCTGATACCCAAAGCCTGAATCTTAGGCAGAAGGAGAGGGATTGACACCGTATCGAAAGCTTTGGCTAAGTTCAAAAATATTCCAAGACATTTAACTCGTTCATCTAAATGCGTAACCACATGATCGACCAAGTTGTGAACTGCGCCTGCCGTAAACCTACTTCTCTGAAACCATACTGATTAATGGACAATATGTTACGAGATTCTAGAAAATGTATGAGTCTGTTGTTGAGAATTCGCTCAAGAACCTTGGAAAAAGCAGGTAGGACTGAGACTGGCGTGTAATTGTTTACTTTGCTTCGATCACCCGCCTTGTAAATAGGATGAACCAGCGCTTTTTTAAACTGGTCTAAGATTCAAATGTAGATGAGCGGAGGTATAATCAGTTTCTTTTAGCGTCTAATAAGGTTGCCAGAAATGCCATCCCAACCAGTGACACAATATGCCTTTAGCGAGTTAATAATTTGCTCAACTTCTGGTTCATCCGTTTACAGCAGAACAAAATATTCGCAGTGTACTTGCTCGTTTAACTGAGATTATATTATATTATAGATATTACGCTGGACGCTTTGTGCGAGCTTCGCACCAATATTCACGAAAAAGGTGTTCACTTCATCTATACAACTTTGCGTATTATTACCTGTGAGTGAAAGATTATTTGCTGATATTTTGGACTTACTTATATTTGTAACTCTACCAATAACTTCTCACACACGTCTACCATCACCACCAGCCCTTCTGAACTCCGATCTTTCATATTCTCTTTTTGCCCTTTTCAATCGAGCATTTAATATGAGCATCTAATAATTTCGGTATCTTTTATATGACACTAAGTATTTCATCTGCAGGCGCATTCTTAAATTTTTTGTATAAATTGTCCCTATGCCGCATGCATCTTATAAGGCCAGGAGTGATCCATGGCTTCAGTACTCTACGTCTGCGAGGAACGCTGTAGATAAATAAGTAATACACACAAAATATAAATATATTTTTATCATCTCTTTCCAGCTACTATAAGAAAATTGAACTCACCGGTGAAGTTAACTTTCCTCAGGTACCGCAGCAACTCTGCTCCACTGGCAGGCTTCATGGCATCGCACAATCCTTTGGTACCTCCGCACACTACTGCATGCATGTCCCTGTGCGCAAACAAATATTTATATACTTATGGAATAGGACTAATTGATACCGCAGATTTATCCTCAAAGACAACGGCGGAATAACAAACTAGAAATACAGCAATTGTATTATCCGTTGCGTTTAAAATGAAATCTATTGAGATTTTAGAGGCCAGGAAGCTTTGAATATTCGGGCATTTTTGAGCATGCTCTATCTTTATTAAGTTTTCTTTTCTGGAAGATGTCGTGAATAAGTCCATGGACGAGTAGCTTTGACTGCACCACCGAACAAGAGGGCGAATTGAAAGCTTTTACCTCGTATTATAATTTAAGTAGCGAGTCTGAGTATGGACTGATGCAGAATAGGGTGATAGAAGATTTTTTTGGACTCATACAGAAGTTTTTGAAGTATTCACTCCTGTACCCTTGAAACAAGTGCTAATCAGAAAACTTAGCTGCGGAGCATCCACAGAGAGATCGTGTAATGTTCCGAATAACTATACTCCATACAAAGTTGTAACATTATTACGTGTGATTTACAGCCTCTCGTGTTTACTACATTTGTATTCATGAGTCGGTTGAGGCATAAACACCTTTTATTCGAAGCTATATATTAATGTTATCTTGTGGTGATGCTACTGGATGCAAAGCTTTTGAAGCTGTAGAAGTTTAACCTTTATCTGGTTAGGTTATACTGCAAACATAAAGTGTTGTACACACCCTCCCCTTAAATAGCTTTATACTGAAATATGTTATTCAAAACTAAAAGGAAATTGTCAATTCATTCATCCATTCATTTTTGTCGCGCGATGTAATCGGTCGTGTTTAACTAAAATAATATTTTAAATACTTACATAATTGTGACCTAGCTCCACTTTATGCGGAAGCAAATTATCTGTGTCAGTACAGTACGTGTTCGTGTTGAGTAATTTATTGGAAGTAATAATGTTTCAATGCATCTTGTAAACATTAAAACAAATAATGGAAGGCAGTCCCTTTAATCGGACTGCACTAACGCGCCGCAGCCCGCCGCCAACGCCCTCGTCTCAACCCCCCGCGCCCGCAGAGTCCCTTCAGAACGAGGATCCTCCAGATGTGGTATCCACGCCTGAGATCCAGAACTGGATGAGTGCAATAGAACAATGCTTGAACGAGGTATGTGCTATTTCTACCGAAGGCAAGCTAAATTCAGACCTAAAGCTAAGAATTAGCACTTTGTGCCGAAAAGTGGTAAATGGGACGTCTCAAATGGCAGTACAGTACCAATCCCTAAAACAAAAAGCCGTTCAAGCATACTCATCCCTTAAAGCCCTTAAAGACAATCAAGACCTGTCGCAGCGACTTCAAGACCTAAAGCAGCGTATTGAAGAATCAACAAATCCACTCTCAAGTACAGTTTCTTTTGCAGACATGGTAAAAAAAAGCTCCAATAATTTTGTTCAGCCTAATAAGATAAGCTCTGTAGCAATTTATCCTACTGACAAATTGAAATCTAGTGATGAAACAAAAAACCTGGTTCAAAAAATTATCCGACCTGAAGAAATGAAACTGCACGTAAGAGGGTTACGCAAAACTAAGAACGGCGGTGTTATTATAAGCACTGACACCAAAGACGACCTAGAAAAGCTGAAACAGGTGGCCCAATTAAAAACACCGAGTCCTGCAATTACATATTTGAAGTCGCTCCACATATACGTAAGGCCCTAATAACAAACGATAGAGTCTTTGTCAACTGGTCGTCGTGTCCTGTAAGAGATTTTACTCTAGTTACTAGGTGCTTTAAATGTCAGCAATATGGTCATGCTGCCAAGACCTGCCGGGAGGAGGCCACCATCTGCGGCCACTGTGGTGAAGCCGGCCACACAATAAAGGACTGCATTAAGAAGACCGAACCTCCTAAATGTGCTACATGCTTACATTTCAAGAAGACCTGCGACCACCAAACAGGAGATTTTAATTGTCCCGCGAGAAAAATTGCCGAAAAAAGGTACATTCATTCAATAGATTATGAAGGCGCCTAAGAGCGTCACTCACTAGTTTTACTTAATAGATCTTAATTTAATTAAACACTATGAGTGATAGTTTAGTTCGCGATCTAGATAATTTCTCTGTATCAGAGTCAAAGTCTTGTGAAGTTGAAATGTGCAGACAATATTTATTACCCTTTAACAATCCTCTTTCCATGCTAACACAAAACATACGCAGCATTTACAAAAATTTTGACGCTTTTAGTACTTTTCAGCATAGAATGAACATTGGCTGTGATGTCATAATTCTGACAGAGTGCTGGTTAGATTTTTTTTTTTTATTGTGACTCGGCAAAATGATGGAAAGTGCGAATACAGTCCAGAGATGAGAGTAACGGATGGAAAACACAAATATCTTCACTCCGTCACTATCATTTTGCCGGTCTGGCCAAATGCTTCTTCACACTACGTTTGAAGGACCCGATGTTATAGAGGGGAGGGAATACATGCGCCGGGAGTTGGTTCCACAATTTGATGGTTCGGCATAAAAACGAATTGCCAAACTTTTTAGTGCGGGACGGTATTGAACTGACCGTCCAACTGTGGCAACGCAGTCCGGCACGGGTGGTCCGCTGATGGAAAGGAGAGGAAGGGACAAGTTTGAATAACTCTTCAGAGCACTCACCGTGGTACAGGCGATAGAATACGCTAAGAGACGCTATATCTCTGCGAAGCTGTAACGACTCCGCGTGCTCAGTTACATGAGGATCGTTGACAACACGGAAGGCGTAGCGCTGCAGTCCATCTAGGGCATCGAGCAAGTACTTGGCAGAGCCGTCTCAAAGGTGCGAACAGTACTCCATGCTGCTTCGGACCTGAGCTTTATACAACAGGTATCGCAGCTCTGGAGTAAAAAATCGGTGCACCTTATTCAAGATGCCAAGCTTGCGCGACGCGGTACAGATAACGCTCTCGATATAATCTTTGTTGCTCATGTCCTTCCGGATGCTCATCCCCAGTAGACTGAGCTTGTCCTGCAGCGTCAGCGTTGTACCCTGAAGATGGGGAAGTGGAAGGAATGGGGATTTTTTGGAGCTGAACGCGCATACTTGGGTTTTCTTGGTGTTGAACTCAACCAAGTTTCGGGAGCCCCACGACGATATATGTTCCAAAACATGGTTGAGCTCAGCGACAAGTTTTTCCCGGTTTCTCTCAGGGTTCTCCCGGGTGCTTGACGATTGCTTATAATAGCAACCGTGCACTGTGCCATCATCTGCATAGCAATGAATGTTCCCAAAAGGCAACAAGTCATTGATATGCAGAAGGAACAGCGTGGGCGACAGCACGGAGCCCTGTGGCACCCCAGCATTAACTGTCACGAGCCGCGAAGTGCCTCCGTCAATAAGGACACGCAATCTTCGCTCGCGCAGAAAGCCGGAGATCCACTCACAAAGGCGTCCGGGAAGACCATATGCCGGAAGCTTGGAGAGGAGACCACGGTGCCAGACCCGATCAAAGGCCTTAGCAATATCCAGACTTATCGCTAAGGTTTCACCCTGTTTGTCGATAGCTTCACCCCAGAGATGCATTAGATACGCTAGAACGTCACCCGTTGATCGGTTCGGCCGAAACCCATACTGCCGATCATTAAGAATGGAGTGACGTTCCAGGTGCCGGATTACCTGGATATTTAGAATCCGCTCCATCACTTTGCAGAGCACTGAAGTGACAGCTATTGGGCGATAGTTTGTCGGATCAGACCGATCTCCTTTCTTGGGGATAGGTTGCACGTTGGCCTCCCTCCAAGCTAGGGGCACGTTACCAGATTGGTATGAGAGGTATAAGCGCGTTAGTACGGGAGACAACTCCGCCGCACACCTTTTAAGGGCGATAGGAGGTATCCCATCCGGACCATAGGCCTTCCGCACGTCAAGAGTCTGCAATTCCTTGCGGACATCACATTGTCTGATAACTATATCAGGCATTGTGACTCCGCAGTGGGGAATTGACGGCGGTTGCGCATCTTGGTCGTGAATGCGCGAGTTAGCCCCAAAAAGGTCGGCCAATAAATTGGCTTTCTCTTCGGGGCCATAGGCCAAAAATCCATAGGGATACCTCAAAGGCGGCAGCGATGAACGACAAAAATTGGACTGCACGGCTTTGGCCAGGCTCCAGTAGGCACGGCTACCGGTGGGATGGGCTACCAGCTTCTGGCCAATCCGTGAAACGCGCTGGGCATCCGCTCTTTTGTAAGCCCTCCTGCAACACTTGGTTGCTTTGTTATAAGCTGCATTAAGGGACGCAAGGTTGGGATCCTTTGTTACACGACCCCTGATCCAACCACGATATGCAGCCTGTTTCTCACTAACAGCGTCCATGCATTCGCGATTGAACCAAGGGCGTCCTCTGCGATTGGGGATGATACTGGAAGACGGTATGTAGTAATCCATAGCCGTTCCAATCTCATCGACAACAGCATCGGCCGCTGCTGAGGCATCCTTTCCCGCAAAGCAGTGCTGCAACCAAGGGATGGACGCAAAGTAGTCGCGCATACCATCCCAATCCGCTGACGAGTAGTGCCAAATGCGACGAGTGACCTCCTTCAACTTAGTTGGAGGCATTTGGGAAACCTTACACCCAACCAAACAGTGATCAGAACTTCCCAGGGGGGCGCTGACTGATACTGTATAGTAGGTAGGGTGACTCGCGAGCAGAAGGTCAAGCAAAGAGGGTGCATGATCCGATATGTCTGGAACCCGGGTGGGCTGGGTTACCAGTTGGGTCAAGTCATGCGTGAGAGCGAAAGCGTGGGCAGTTCTTCCTGCATGGTCAGTCTTGAGGGAACTTAACCATGATTCATGGTGAGCATTAAAGTCCCCCAACACGACCATCTCCGCAGATGGGAACTGCGCCTGCGCGTCAAGAGTCGCCTGGCTCAGTTGGTCAAAGAGCCTAGTCTAGAGCCTAGTCGAGCCTAGGCTATAGCTTATACAGCTCTAAAGAAAATTACAACCAGAACGACGGTATAGTGGTTTATACTAAGAATAATTTAAAAATCTCCGTTGAAGAACCAAGTATGTTGGACTGCAATCGGCTCCTAATCAAAATTGGAACAGACATTGCAATATTAGCATTGTACAGATCCCCCTCTTTTAGAAATACCAAAATGTTTACTGACTCACTTAACGATATGTTACAACTGTTATCAACTTTTAAAAATGTAGTATTAATAGGAGACATAAACATAAACATTCTCCCACATAGCATCGATTCCTGTGCGCAAGAATACCTAAACCTATGCTCTTTTCATGGATTACTACCTGCCCACACTCTCCATACACATCAAAGCGGCTCTTGCTTAGACTATATTATGCTTAAATCTATTTTTAAATCAATAACATTAGTTACTAACTCTACAATAACCGATCATAAAGCTAAATCATAAAGCCCTACTAACCTTAAATTGCAAATTGCTTAATTCAACTCGCACGCAAATAATTTCTAAAATTAATATAAATAAACTTGAAGAAGATTTAAGCAACATTGACTTGAACCCAGTTTATAATTCTGATGACGCGGATTATTGTATGTCTTACTTAGTAAATAATGTACAGCAATCAATATTAAGTAATAGCAAGGTCATGCGATTAAATAGTAAAAATTACAATATCAAACCTTGGATTACACCAGGACTTATTCGCTGTATGCGTCATAGGGATAAACTACATATGAAGGCAAAAAGTAATCCAGCTAATCTAATTCTACAAATATCATACAAAAGACATAGGAACTTTTGTAACGACCTACTTAAAAAAGTTAAAAGCTGTTATGATAAAAAAGAATTGGATAAAGCTGGTACAGACAGTAAAAAGGTTTGGAAATATATAAAAAAGGTAACCTACATATCGAAACAGCATAAATCATCATCAGGATTATTAAAAAGCCAATCATCTGATCGTATTGCTGTTAACAAAGCAAATGAATTTTTCGTTAATGCAGGTACAAATCTGGCACAAAAAATCCAGAGTTTTCCGCTTACTCAACCACGTTGCTCTCAATCCATCTGTAGTAAGTCTCTGGGATCATTTGTAATATTAGATACGGATGAAAGTGAGGTTGAAAGAATAATTGTAAGCTTAAAAAGCGATAGTGCTACTGGTTGTGATAACATATCTAACAAAATACTAAAATAATTCAGGCACATTCTACTCTCACCGCTTACGCTCATTTTGCAAAAATGTTTAACAAAAGGAATATTCCCCACGTGTTTAAAAAAAGCTGTTGTGGTCCCGGTACATAAATCTGGTAACCAAGAACAAATAACGAATTATAGACCTATTTCGTCACTGCCAGCAATATCTAAAATATTAGAAGAACTTATTAACAATAGACTTGTCTTGTATTTGGAGAGACATTTCATATTATCTAAAACACAGTTTGGTTTTAGATCTAAATTATCGACATCTGACGCCGTGCATCACCTTACGAATTTTGTAGCAAGGGAACTAGGCAAGGGTAACAAAACTGTGGGTATTTTTCTAGACCTAGCGAAGGCTTTTGATACAGTTTACATCCCTGTGCTGTTACAGAAGCTTGAATCGCTTGGTATAAGGGGCATACAGCTTAAATTACTCGAAAACTACCTGGAGGACCGATCCCAATGTGTTAAAATAGGTGACATCCACAGTTCTGATCTGAAGTGCACTTCATTTGGAATTCCTCAAGGAAGTATTTTAGGACCAACACTTTTTCTGATTTACATTAATGACCTTTGTAACCTAGATTTACAAGGTGGAAAGATCATATCCTATGCTGATGATACTGTTCTACTCTTTTCTGCAAACTCTGACAAGGAGGTATACGACTAAGCACAGCGTGGATTCAATATAGTAAATAACTGGCTCCAACATCATTTGCTAACACTAAATACGGATAAAACTTGTTTTATGCAATTCCATATGCGGAAATCAAAGTCATTTATATCTAACCCTAAACTATATGCTCACCATTGTTTTGACCCTACTAACAACCTGTGTAAATGTCCAGACATTGCTATTACTAACAAGATAAAGTATTTAGGTGTTATATTAGATGATAACCTATCCTTTAAACACCATATCGAAGCACTAAGCGCCCGACTCCGTAAGTTAATGTTTGTGTTTAAAAAACTACGCGTTTCTGCTGATTTTAAAATAATCAGGCAAGTTTATTATGCATTATGCCAATCATTAATTACTTACTGCATTACATCATGGGGTGGTATAGCTAAAACTACTTTACTAATCATTGAAAGAGCCCAGCGAGCTGTCCTAAAGGTTTCTACCTACCGCCCTTTCCGTTACCCCACTGACCTTCTGTATAAGTCATGTAAAGTATTAACTGTAAGGCAATTATTTATTAAGTCCACAGTCCTCAAACAGCACGTATTACTCTCATATATTACTGAAAACTATAATAAAAGACGAAAAGATATTTATATATTATAATATTGTCTGCCCCAAAATTATATCATCAAAACATACTTTTATTTCAAGATTTTTTGTGTTTCTTGGACCATTTTTGTACAATAAATTAAACGCCAAATATTCCATTTATAATTTCTGTTGCTTTAAGGTAAAGAAAATTCTCCAAGAAGCTCTTCAAAATATGTCCTACGAGGATACAGAGAATTTATTTATTATCGTAAAATAAACGTTGTCTTGTTTAAGTGTACATTTTTTTTTTATTGGCAATATACTGTTTAATTGTTTAATTTTATTTCATAAGATTCTCCTAAAAAATATTTATAATATTAATAGTATCCACGTTTATAATTAGTAGTACTTTTTACCTGAAATACAGGAATTTCCTAGTTCAGGTACATGTGTTATTTTTACAAAATAAATCGCATAAGTAGTCTTTAGTTTTCTCTGTACATTATGTTACTGAATAAACAATTTTATTATTTTATTTTTTATTATTAATTCATAAGAATAGACACTATGGAGAACGTAATGGAGCCTACGTTTTGTCCTCGGTATGACCAGTCATCCAGATTGGGGTTGTTATTGGTTCGAGTCAAGATGCGCAACGCCATTGGCAAATCCATACTCCAGACTTGGATAACAGGACGACAGTATTGGTCGGTTTATAAGTTTCACTAACAGTAGTGCTCCTTATGAAAGAGTTCGTACAGAGAAATACTGCCACCTCATCTACTTCTGCCGCCAAGCAGTAATGTCAGCATTACTGACACAGCATTGATGACAGAATCCCTCAAGCGAATCATCGTCGTATATTATATTATATATATATTCATACAATGTCACGTTTTGTCATGTAAGCACATTCCGTAGTTCCGAGCAGGCGATCGCCAGTCGCTCCCCGCTTTTCCTTACGCTAACTCGTGCACTGTAGTTTTACGTCTAAAATACTGTACTTACTGTATGTAACCAGACTATTTTAATAGAAGCGAAACTTTCGTGAACCGAACTTTTGTATTTTCACTTTGTTCACCCTCCTTCTGATTACGTCATAGCACCGAGTAGCGGGCCCAACACTGGTGGTCGGAGGAATTAGTGCAGCTGACTTAGGTCTGTCGCCCGACGCCAGTGGATAAGGGCCCGTAGAAGGCGGCGAGCCACTGTCGACGAGAGATAGGGAGCCTATACGGAGTACCAGGATGCTGCGAGGGCGCTAAGCCTCGCAGTGAAAGATGCCAGGGCTCGATCCTGGGGCGAGCTCGCTGGATTGCAGAGGGATCTATGGAGAGCGGCCATACAAAATGGTTATGGGCAAGCTCCGGCCATGGGTCTCTCCGTTGACGACAAGTCTCGACCCTGCGTTCGAGGAGAGGGTGGCGGTTACCCTCTTCCCTAGGGTGAGAGCACTCCCGCCCCGGGATCGTCAGGATAAATATCGGTGAAGTATGAGGACACTTGAGGACGAATCAAATGCTGAAGTTGCATCATTACACGAACAAAGCGGAAGTTACGACCACCTAACGACCTTGTCACTCCGTGATGAACTAGCTCTGGGAGACAGGAATGTATGCAACAGTAAATTATGCAGCACTAAATCGCAAGACCCAAGATTTTCCAAATTAACCAACCTGATAAGAAAGAAATCGAAAACTCTTAAGAAAGTAAAATCAAAAACATTAAATTTACACAAGGACAAGGTGAAGATGGCCGAACAAGTGAAAGATCTAGAGTTAGATCTTCAATCGCGAACTAAAGACCTACTTTCTACGCAGAAACAACTAGAAGAACTTTCAGCTGCAACTAATGAGCTTTTAAAGCTGGGTACTGAGTATAGAGAACTTACTCAAGTCCTTCTTCACGATGAGCTTAGTGAAACAAATGGTCCAGTAGAAATAAATCAGACTCCGTCCCCACCACCCACATCATCAACGCAACCAACACGTGCATCGTATGCCAGCGTTGCTGCAGGAAAACGTGTCTGCTCCACTACAACTGTTGAAGTTCGACACAGTCAACGTTAAACCAAGACTATTAGAACTCCGACCAGGCCATCCAGAAGAACGGTAGTTTTTTCTGATAAAATAGGCGTAGGACTAGGCCACCACCTTAGTAACCACTTAAAACAAAGGGTAGTCAACTATTGCTATCCAGGAGCTACTTTTAGTCAAATTATTACACTGTTAAGTGATTGCAACTTTGATAAATATACAACAGTGATTCTTATAATAGGCGATAGTACTAACATTAGTAAAAAAGAAGTAAATAGTAGCATTGACGTGTTCTTCAGAATTCATGAGAAGTGTGGGTGTAAATTCATACTAAGTGCATTCCCTTACTGCTCTAACCTAGGCGTCCCTCGTAATAAGTATATATATAACATAAATTCGCACATACATAATTTGACTTGCCGTCATAGTGACGTTATATTTTGTTTTGACATTAATAAGTTCGTAAGGAACTTCAAACTTTTTGAGGATAATTTACTTTTACCCCTAAGGTATCTAAGACATATAGCTAGTTTGCTATCTTTTAATATTAAGGACGCTGTTATAGAAGATATAACACAGTCCCACGACAATGCTCCTACTTTAAGTAGCAACAGTATACATTTTACTAACCATAATTTAAACTAAAAAACACGACAACAGAAAAGTCTAATCGTTTCCATGTAGTACATCAAAATATTCAAGGCTTTTCTGGCAAAATATTAGAAATAAGTCTTTTTTTGCACGATATTTCCGTTGACGTGTTTTGTGTTACAGAACACTGGCTGAAAGATTACGAAGCCATTAACACTATAGAAAATTATGTAATAGTCAGTTCGTTCATAAGAAAGAGCTTAAGTAGAGGCGGATCCATGATTATTATTAAGCGTAACTTAACATTTAAAGAGCGTAAGGATATCACAAATCTTTCTACTGAACGAACTATTGAGATTTCATGTGTGGAATTGGATCAGTTTGTCGTCTTATGTGTATACAGGCCCCCCTCTGCTAATTTTAACGAGTTTGAATTAATTATGGAAGACAGTTTAAAGCGGATTTTTCCAACCAAAAAAAAACGTAGTAATATGTGGAGATTTCAATGTAAACCTGTTGGAAAACTGTTCTACTTCTGCAAGACTCATTAATTTATTTCAAAGTTTTAACTTGATTAATCTTTTTTTAGAACCAACTCGCATTACTGCCTCCTCTTCTACTTGTATTGATAACATCTTTTGTAACACAGACGCAGTGTCTAAATCAATAATAAATTGCTTAAGATCCGACCATAGTGGCCAATTGGCTTCTTTTAATTGTAAAATGAGCAAGAAGGTAGACCAATTTCTCTGCAGACCGATTACCACAGAACGAATAATTAGATTTCAAAATAATATCGGCAACAGTTTAAATTCCCTATCCCATATACCGGAGGATCCAAATACTTTATATAACACGATATTTGGTTTAATTAAAAATTAATTTGACAATATATTTAAATCGAAAACATTAACTTTCCATAGAGAGACTAAATTCAACGACTGGGCAACAGTAGGTATTCATAAGAGTAGGTCTCGTTTGTATGAGCTATATGCTATGAAAACTTATAAAACTGAAACTACTTGGAGCATAATAAATAAAGAGTCAGGCAGGGTTAAACTACACGATAGAGATATAGTTTTAGAATTAGACAGCAAACTTATAAAATCTAAAGATAAAGTAGCCCAAGCTTTTGAATCGTTCTTTTCGGAAATTGCTGTGAACACTACAAAATCATTAAATTCCTCCCCTTCACTTGCTATTGATCTCCTAAAGGAAAATGTTAACGTTTGTGGCAGTTTATTTAATTTTCGTCATGTTAATCCACAAGACATCATAAAAGCTTTTAAGTCAATACATGTTAAAAAAACTGAAGATCTCTGGGGCATATCAACTAAAGTTATAGACTCAGTTATTAATCTCATTTCCCCACAGTTAGCTGTAGCTTTCAATAGGTGCGTTGACGAAGGTGTTTTTCCCGATTTAATGAAATACAGCAAGGTTATCCCCTTATTCAAAAGCGGTAGGAAAGTTGATCCTAGCAACTATAGGCCCATTTCAATTTTACCAGCTTTAAGTAAAATATTCGAAAAGGTTATGCTAACTCAATTACTGTCCTATTTCGGTAGGAATCATATTTTTCATAGTGAACAATACGGGTTTACTAGTGGTAGATCGACTAGCGATGCGGGGGTAGCGTTACTAAAACACATCTTTGATGCTTGGGAAAGGTCCCAGAACGCTATTGGTGTTTTCTGTGACCTCTCAAAGGCATTTGATTGCGTTGATCATAATACTCTTATTAGTAAGCTGGAACATTACGGTGTAAATGGCAAGGCGTCGAAACTTGTCTCGTCATATCTCAACGGTAGAATTCAGAAAGTAGGCATAAATGGAGCGACTTCTTTGGGTTCTCCAGTAAAAATGGGTGTTCCGCAGGGCTCAATACTTGGACCTTTCTTATTTCTGATTTATATTAATGATCTGCCATTCTTTGTTAAGGACCATTGCGAAATAGTGTTGTTTGCTGATGACACATCCTTGATTTTTAAAACAGACAGACATGACATTAACTATGACCGTATTAATGATACCCTCTCTAAAGTAGTTTATTGGTTTAATGCTAACAATTTATTGCTTAATGCCAAGAAGACAAAATGTGTTAAATTTGAATTACCTAACGTAAAATCGACTAGTCCAAGCATAGAAATAAACGGAGAAAAGTTAGACCTTGTTAATAAAGCAGTCTTCTTGGGAGTGACCTTAGATAGTAAACTTCAGTGGTTTCCACATATATCGTCCCTGGCCAGCAGATTAAGCTCCGCTGCATACGCAGTCCGCAGAATACGTGAGCTTACCGATGTTAGTACTGCTAGACTAGTTTACTTTAGTTACTTCCATAGTATAATGTCCTACGGGATTCTCATGTGGGGTAAAGCGGCAGATATTCAAACCATATTTGTATTGCAAAAACGAGCGATTCGTTCTGTGTACCGTCTAGGCTCTCGGGTATCTCTCAGAGAAAAGTTTAAGGAGACTGGTATCATGACTGTGGCATCACAGTACATTTACTCAAATATTTTATTTGCCCGTAAAAATATACATAATTTCAATAAGAAAGAAGATATCCATAATATTAACCTTAGAGCTAAGTCCAAACTCATGGTACCACGATTTCGTTTAACCAAGGTAAACAACTCTTTTATGGGGAACTGTATACGTTTTTACAATAAGATTCCGGAGCATATATTAAGTTTATCATTTCTTAAGTTTAAAAACTACATTAAAAATATTTTGATCGAAAAATCATATTACAAAATTGAAGACTACGTGTTAGATAAAGATGTATGGAAAGACGACATGGCTCCTGAATCCACACAAATTTGATTCAAAATGTATTCCATAGCATTTAAGTTTATTTGAAAAGAGCAATCCCTAGAGTTTCTTGCTCGTTCTTCTCAGGGAGGTCAGCGTAGTGAACGAGCAGTACCTTAAATGTGACGTTTTCAAGTGTAAATTTATTTTACCTATGGAATAAATCATCTTTGACTTTGACTTTGACTTTGACTTGGTCTGACGGTCTCAGCGTGACAAACGAGGAGCTGGCTCGAGCCGTGAGCCGTCTCGGTGCTCTAAACACTGCGCCTGGCCCGGATGGTGTCCCGGGCAGGGCGTGGGTGTTGACTCTCCACGCCGGACTGGGGAACCACATGAGACGGCTGTTCACCAGCTGAATTAGGTACGCCTTTTCAGCTACCACATAAGTTTAAGCGACTAAAAAAACATATTTAGTACGTCATTAGGGGACGAATTAGGTACAGGCTTTCGTAAGAAGCACTCGTAAAAAAGCGTCTCTGATTGGTCGCGTCGAGTAATTTCAGAATCAAAAACTCAAGAGTCGTACATAGTTCAAACGAGATTGTCTCTTATTGTTTTAAGTAAACAGTGCAAAACGCAAATAATAAGCACGGAAGCTATCTATGTCCGCTTCACCTACACTACCAATAAACACTTACAAAATAGACAACTCTAAGCTCTAATAAGTTGCATGTTTGGTGATGTTGGCATGTTTCGAAATAGGCCAGAAATAATAATATCAATAACAACTTTCGCGCGAGTGCAGGGTCACAGTTCATTTCGATCTTGAATGTATTTTTACGTAATTCGCGGCGTAACTTCTAATTAATATCGTTTGTGTTTGAGTTAAGATTATTTAAAATGGATGAAGAACAATTTACAGGTTACAAGTTAGTTAGTAAACTAGTGACTAATTTTCAATTATTGAAGTGTGAAGGAACGAATGACGAGAATTTCAAAATGTCTTTTCAGTGCAAACTAGATCGAGGTGACAATTATGATGATGATGAAAAAACAAAATTCAAAAGGGATTCGCAGTGACTACCGAAAAAGGTTTATTTGCCACCATTCTTCTCGAAACAAGAAACACGATAAAACTCACGGAGTGATTCGTAACTATCGTTGCCACGCAAGTGTAAATATTAAGTTTTTGAAAGAAACAGTGCATACTAAGAAGAAATCGGCGGTTTTAAGAAGAGGGTTGAACGTACTAATAGACTACAATCATATACATTTCGTACAAGTTGCGCAAGCTTTATAGTCTGTTACGTTGTAGTGAAGACACAAAAAAATATTTCTTTCTTATTTTGAAGCTGGCATGTCACCGGCTGCGGCAAAAACGTACCATGAGATGTATATAGCTGAAAGTTTAGGCGCGACATGTTTGATGACAACGTTGCCCAATGCACAAATCAACCCAACCGAACAACAAGTTAATTACCTGTATAAAAAATGGAGACAGGATAAATATGGTAATCGAGAAACCGACAGCAGCTTTGAAATAAGGAAGAAAAAACGGGATGAAATAAGTGAAGGGCAACTGCACGTCGTGGAATGTCAGAAAATTGTGGTGGTAGTTACACCGATTATGAAAAGAGCATTTTTCGCTGGATTAACAAATGATATTGTATTTATCGATTATAGTGGTTCGTATGATCAAATGAATACGTGCGTCACATTTTTGCTCCCACGAAAATAGGGGCTGTACCTATTGCAGTTGCACTGCATACTAGTCAAACAGAAATAAACTATTTCCTCATGTTCACGACAATAAAAGAACCACAAGAAAAAGATTGTGATGTAGTGTTCAATCCCAACATTATAATGACTGATGATTGCACAGCTGAACGTAATGCACTGGCGGTTGTTTTCCCTCAGTCTACGCTGTTATTGTGCATTTGTCATATAACGCAAGCTTGGTAGAGATGGATGTAGTGTAAAGAAAATAATGTCTGCAAAGAGAAACGCAGACCAGTTATGAACAAATTTCGGAAAATTTTGTTTGCAGATACAGAAGAGCAAGCAAGTAGCGCTATGGGAAACCTTTTGGTAGACGAAATAGTCCATGCCAACCAAAAATTAAAGGATCATTTAAAAAAAATATGGGAACGACGTAAGGAGTGGTCAATAGCTTTCCGCTCGCAATTTTTGCACAGAGGCTATAATACAAATAATTATTGTGAAGCATCAATTCGTATTTTCAAAGATGTACAACTACTACAGAGATGTAAAGTTTTTAATATATGCGCTCTAGTCGATTTTGTCCTTAAGATTTTCGAAAATTACCACAAGAAAAGACTGCTGAGCTTTGCTAATTCAAGATCACGAACAATGACTTTGATGTACGAAATATGTTGTGAAAAGTCCAAAAACCTGAAAATAACTAAACTGGATGAAAAAACATTTCAAGTCAAAAGCGAAATGGGTTCTGACCTGCACAATGTGGACAGTGAAGTTGCTCAGTTGGCAAAAGTGGTTGCTTTTGTAAACATATGTGTGCTGTGGAGATAAAATTCGGAATCTTTTTTAAATGTTTCTTATCATTGAATGAAAGTGATCGCCAGAGATTTGCTCACCTTGCTGTCGGAAGTGACATTCCTCCAACATTCTTTAAAAATTTGATGTTTGGCGACGCCGAGACGGAGGCTACGGCTGACATACTGCATGATTGTAACAACAGCAACATCCAAAATGTAGCAAACGATCGTTTTCAAGAAGTGGCATTTAATAGACCAATTGATCCACAAGCAAGGACCGAGTTTGACACGAAAGTGGAAAAAATGAATGAAGAATTTAGACGTATTGGGCAAGTTTTAAAAAATTATGTTGATGTTAGCAATATAAACCAAGTTACTCAATTTTTTGGCATTCTGGAGAATTTACAAACGCCGTCACAAATACTGTCTTTTGTTTGTAACAAAAATTTGCTACGGCGATCGCGGAAGATTAAGGTACAACCTACTTCAGTGGCTCGAAGAAAAGATAGAGGGATTGAAGGTGGCAGGAATCAGTCTGGTCGTCCAAGCAATGCTGAGCGGATGAGTAAAAAGAGATGTCACAATATTTCTTTAAATATCAAAAATAACGAGCCTGTGGCTTTGCAAACACAAACACTAGATTTAATAGATTCCCGTATTAATTCTACTCAATTTATAAAGATCTGAAATAACACATGTTATTATTAATACACATGTAAGTTCTTAATATATGATAAATGCGGCTTAGCAAAAAAGGGCACATTTCCATAAATAAAAACAAATCTCTAGAACTATCAAACAACTTTAATAACCTCACACGCTAACTAATAACTATACAATTACCATCACTTACTTAATTCCTATAATATATTATATTATGTAATAGATGTAATGGATAACATTTCATTTTTGTCTTCAAAAAATTCTTTCAGACTGTTGTAACACTTGTTTGTTTCCTAATATATTTGCTAATAAATTTACCTTGTATTTGATAAAAATCTGTTTTTATGTATTATGTATTTTATGATAATATTGATAATGATTATCTTTGAAATTTGTATTCCTTTTAACTTTAATAATACATAAATTCTATACTATAGCAGATATTTTGTTTGAGTAATTACCCAAGATGTGACGAATCAGAGACCCTTGCTTAAGAGCGTTTCTTACGAAAAGCCGTACCTAATTCATTCCCTAGTGGACGTACTAAATATGGGTTTTTAATGGCTTAAACTTATACGATAGACGGAAAGGCGTATTTAATTCATCGCTTTGAGAGGTCATACTGGGTACGGTAGCACTCCAGGCGCACTCCCCCCGGGCGTGCATCGGCGAGCTGGGTTTGCCAGTAGCGCCTCACAAAACTGAGGCGCTGTGGTTCCACAAACTCTCGCGAGCGAGGGAACCGCCCAGCTTCTCGATTCGCGTTGATGACGTCGACGTCCAGGTGGGGCAGTACTTAAAATACTTGGGCCTCATCCTGGACGGTCGCTGGGATTTCGAGAAGTGGCGCGAGAGGGTGGAAGAGCCGTGCATCTCGCGCCAGAGTGCCGTCGGCGCGATCCTGCCTAACCTCGAAGTGTGATTGAGCCAGCGGAAGTGCGTCACCACGTTCCGACTGACACAGATATTCACCGGGCATGGATACTTCGGTGAGTATCTGAATCGGATCGGACGTGAGTCGACGACGCAGTGCCACCACTGTGGGAGGGACCAGGACGACCAACACACACTGGAGGAGTGCCCCGCGTGTGCCTCCAAGCGGAACATCCTGGTTGCCCGGATCGGGCGAGTTCTCTCTCCGCCAGGCATAGTAGCGGCTATGTTGGCGGATCAAGAGTCCGATGAGGCAGTGGTCTCCTCCTGTGAAGCGGTGATGCTTCAGAAGGAGGTCGCCGAGCGTGATCGGGAGAGGGCCGATCCCGATCACGCACGGCGGAGGCGTACCTTCACGGCTGCGGGCGATCGGAGTGGTGACTTCTCAGGGGGGACGTAGCTCCTCCTAGGTACTGGGGGGTTCCGGTACGAAAAGTCGATCCCGCATCCTTCCCACTAGAGCATATTGAAAAGTAATTTATATAAAACTAGGTTATATGAAAGCAAACTATGTCATAGTTTAATTATCTGCCGCTTGTGTATGTGAACTTGTGTTGTGATATCAGTGCAGTTTTATAAGAATTTTTTATTTGTTTTAATATAGAAGTTACAAGAAATTTGGTTTTTTTATTGTTCCAATTGCAAGTGGTTATGGGCCCAGGAACGCAGTATTAATAAACTAAGAGCAAATAAAGCAGTAACGTAGTAAATTCGGACGGCAACAATTTTGACGTGGCGTGGTTTGCGGCATTATAACCTAAAAGGGATTTTGCTGGTAAATCAATGAGTATCGATAAATTTGATGGATTACATTTCAAACAGTGGAAATTTTAAGTAAAATGTGCCCTGCGAGCTAAGGGACTGGATATAAACACTCCAAAACCTCAAAGTGAACAGGCTCAATGGAACAAAGATTATGGCATGGCAATGTTCATTATCACGTCTGCCATGAATTTGAGGCAAATAGCTCTCATTGAAAATTGCGAAACTGCTCGAGAAGTAAGGACCAAACTTGAATCCATATATGAGCAAAAGTTGGAACTAAATAAAATGAAGATACACGAGCGTTTTTACCAGTATAAAATGGCGCCTACGGATTGCATAGCTCAGCACATAGCTAAAGTAGAGAGTTTAGCGAAGCAGATGACAGAAAGTGGGGCGCAATCATGACGAAAATTTTAAGTACACTTCCATATAAGTACAGATCTGTCCGCCAAGCTTGGATGTCACTGGATCCTGGTAGTCAAACCACTGTTAATTTAACGGCGCGCCTATTAGATGAAGAAGCTGGTTTAAATGTAGAGGAACAAAATGAAACAGCTTTATTAGTAGCGAAACGAACCTCAAAGAACAAATCTGTACCATTGAAAGTAAAGAAAGAAGATTGTAGTAAAGGTTATCAGCGTCACCGTTTCTCATGCTACAACTGTGGCAAACGCGGTCGTTTTGCAAAAGAGTGCCGTGTTCCCAAGAAAAACCAACGGAAAGATAATATGTTGGCCTTCAATGTAAGTAATAGCGAATAAAGTTGTGTTGATAATGAATAATGGATCTTAGATCACTATCTAAGAACCATTATTATCCATGTGGGCTGAAGCACAGTGGTGCTTCAGCCCACATGTTAAGGAAATATTTTGATTGACAAATAAGTCAACGGTCAGTGGGAGACAAGTATTCTGAAAAGTGTTTTGTATGTACCTCAACTGAGAAGATATTTATTTTCAGAAGGTGTAGTGACAAAACAAGGATATAAAATTGTAAAGAAGGATATTGATGCAAAAATATAATTGCAATGAAGGCAATTAATGTTATGTGCCACCTTACAGAGTAATAATTTCTATGAATTGAAAGAGAAAACAATTCCAAATCAAGCTTGTAATATTGTGCAAAAATTAGACCTTAAAACAAGGCATGAACGTTTAGGACATTTAAATGTCAAAGAAATACAGAAAATGTGCAAAAACAATGTAATTACTGGTGTGGATCTCGCTGCTTGTGACAAATTTGTGTGTGAAGGCTGTGGTTATGGAAAGCATGATCGTGAACCATTCCAGAAGTCAAACAGAGGGCATTTACAAGTAGGTGATGTTGTCTGTAGTGACGTCTGTGGATATTTCAGCGTACTATCCGTGCAAGGTATGAGATATTATTTATTATATGAATTATTTTCAAAGATGCTGCAACGAATTTTCGATATGTGTACTTTTTGAAAAACAAAAGTGATACACTGCACTGTTTTAAGATGTTCAATGCCAAAATTAAAACAATATTTTTGCATAGTGTTCGCACACTGCACCCAGATAGTGGTGGCGAATATAAAAGTAAGGAATTTCAAGAACATCTTGACAGTGAGGGTGTTACTCAGGAGTTTACTGCACCCTATACGCCTGAACAAAATGGTCGAGCGGAACGTGAAATTAGAACCATTGTAGAAAGTACTCGTTCCATGCTCTATGCCTGTAATGTACCACTTAATCTTTGGGCAGACGCAGTAAATTGTGCTGTTTATTTGTTGAACCGAACATCTTCAAATCAAACACCAAACATAACACCCTTCGAACTTTGGCATGGGGTGAAACCCAATCTAAATATCTAAATCATGTCCGTGTGTTTGGATGTGAAGGGTATGTGCATGTCCTGACCAGATCAGCTTAGAACAAAACTTGATAGTAAAAGCCATAAGTTGATGCTGGTTGGGTATGAGCACACTAACTATAAAATATATGATTTCGATGAATATAATGATTTGATCAATTTCTGTAGTGGTCGAATAGTAATTAATATGATGTCGTGTTTGTAATTTAGACTTAAATTATAACTTAGGTCAGTGATTGTATAGTTTTTTATTTTAAAAATTGCAATAACTGATAAGCATTACATAAACATAAACGTTAGTACAAGTTCAAAAAAAAAAAAAAATTAAAAGGCTGTTTTTGCTACTGGATTTAACTTATAATTTATAAAAATTAATGTGATCTCATGTTTGTGATTTACATTTAAATTATAACTTAGAACAGTGATTATGTTACTTTGATATGAGTGATTGAATTTGAGCGATTGTGTTTCTTACCAAAAATATTTGAAAGGTGCACTTAAATTTATTATTTAAAAAATTGGTATGACAACAACCAAATTATAAATGTTAGTACAAGTTAGAAAAAAAAACCAAATGAAACTAGTACTAATTTCGTTATCGTATTAGTCATTGTAATTTTAAAAAAAGAAAAAAATTATAAAGTATATCTATCAAATCGTTTTGGTAAGAAACGCAGTCACTGTCCTAAGTTATAATTTAAGTCTAAATTACAAAGATAAAATCACATTAATTATTATAAATATAAGTTCAATCCAGTAGCAAAAAAACAACCTTTTGTTTAATAAAGTTGTACTAACATTTATAACGTTCTTATTTTACTATATCAGTGATTGTAATTTTTAAAACAAAAAAAGTCAAAGTGTAGCTACCAAAGTTATATTTTTAAGCCTAAATTACAAAGATGAAATTACATTAATTATTATAAATAATAAATTAAATCCATTGACCCAAAAACAACCTTTTGGTTTTTTTAACTACTACTAATATTTATAATTTTGTTATCTTGCCAATAAGTCTTTGCAATTGTTAATATAAAAAAGCATTGAAGTGTAGCCATCAAATCTTTTTGGTAAGAAACACAATCATTTAACGAAGTTACGATTTGGGTCTAAATCACAAACATTAGGTCATATTAATTCTTATTCATTTGTAAGTTTTTTTATGATACTAAGTGTGGAACGAATAAGTCGTGCGCCTGATTGTAAGCAACACGTAAGTGCCACTCGGAGCTTTAAATTGCAAAGATCTGAGGGGCACTGCCACAGCGCCCCTCACCCTTACACATAAGTCCAAAAGTCCCATGTGCCTGTATTTTCACCACCCCTTACCCTTACCCCTCTAAACCGGATCGCAGTAATGCTAACATTACTGCTTGGCAGCAGAAATAGGTAAAGTGGCAGTACTTCCTTGGACGAACTCTTTCATAAGGAGCTCTACTGCTACTAATTCCAGTAGCAAACACCTTTTGTTTTTTTTTGAGAATTAGTACTAACCTTTATAATTTTGTTATCTTAGTACTCTAGCGTCAAAAAACTAAAAGATTCAAAGTCAAAGTCAAAGTTAAAGTCAAAGATTATTTATTCCATAGGTAAAATAAATTTACACTTGAAAACGTCACATTTAAGCTACTGCTCGTTCACTACGCTGACCTCCCTGAGAAGAACGAGCAAGAAACTCTAGGGATTGCTCTTTTCAAATAAACTTTTTTTTTTTTGCTACTGGACTTAACTTTTAATTAATAATAAATGTGATCTCATGTTTACAATTTAGATTCAAATTACAACCAAGAACAGTGATTGTGTTTCTTTTTCAGTTAAACAACATTTCGAAACTTATTTTTATTCTCTTAGAGATTATTTTGGTATCGTAATAAATAATTGAATAATACGACCCCGTAATATAAGTCAAATGTAACATCACAAAAAGCAGTATATTTACATACGACACGTTGTTTCAAATTATAATTAAGGTTTAAACCTTATAGGATAGAATAACCTTAAGGTTCATACAGTCGTAATCTCAAGTTACGACTTTTGCACGGGTAGCAAAAGTTTTTCTCCATAAATACGACTTTCTGATTGATGTTAATTATTGCGAAGTATACCAAAGACACTTATACAACAAAATTACTAACATCCATAACTGTAATATTTGTATGAAACGCATAAATCTAGATCAAAAGTTTAAATAGCTGTTTCTCGAAATGTTGCTTTTATGGGTTATGACTATTTCCTTGGGACGCCTCGATAAAATATTAGTCATCAAAAAGTCAGCGAGACGATATACCTGCCTTATAATATAATTAAGCCATAATAACAACTTTGGTGACAAAAATAAATTGAAAATTATATTTAATTCAAAATTATTTGAACCTCAGTATGAGCTGTTATTCGCACGGCCAGCTCTACGTGGCCTTGCCCCTTGGTAACTACTAGAGAAATTTGCGTATGTACTAATCCCCAACGACTTTATTATATATATAGCGAAGCATTTCTTTGAGGAAAATGTACCAAGCAACCAACAAAGTTTCCTTTTAGACATCAGTAGGATACGTAAGTGACGCTGATGTTTGCACGAAGAAATCACAGGCAAAGCTGGTAGTAGAATATATTGTTGGAAATAAGAAGAGACGCAGCATTTTAACCATTGCATTTTAAATATACGATGTGTCGATTCAGATAATTGAGAAAATGTGAAAAACTTATAAAAAAACTCTTTTTCTTACATAGTAAAATCTCAACATGCTTTTTACATTACTGATAATTCTTTTAAACTTATTATGTATGAGTTGCAGTTCAATTGTGAAACATGGGCATTGAAAGCTTAGGGTTTTCCTTTCGAATATCAACGGTACAAAAGGGAAGCCTGCTCCGGCAGTAGATATGTGTGTAGTAGACCATGCACTCTCAACGTCAATGTTTGCGAAACGGCGATTCATAAAAGAGCACCTTATGCGGCGAGCGAGCGACCTGGATGCATTCAAGGAAATGGGGACGACGAGGAGACGTGACGTTTTTAAACGATAACGGTTTGAAGGAACATTCCCTCTGAGATGCATTAAATAAATCTAGATAAATAAATCTAATAAAACTTGACCACGTGGTTTTTCATAAGTTTTGGTTACGTGTTACGTGGTAATGAAACGGCGTTATCTGGAAAACAACGAGTAGGTATCGATTCGAAAGATATAAAAAAATAATAGATCACTTTCATTCTTTGTTCGTTTAAAAGGGACGATAATATTTTTACAACTGTCAAATAGTTTAAGTCACGTAATCCCATTTGTCGTCTCGAGTGCCAGAAGAAAAAGAAATGCGAGGAATCATGGCAAAGTAAAAAAAAAATTGACGATGGAGAAATGCCGAGGGTATCTCGAGCGACGGCTGGGGAATTTAAAACCGCGTTAAATTTGTAACGTTCGAAAGGGCTCTGGAGTGAAGGAGCTCACGTTGTAAAGCGTAAAGTATAGTCATCAACCACTTACGTCTAATATTAATGCAAACCATCCTATCTTTGCACTATAGTTACAAAAGTTATTAATTAAATACCTTATTTTTAATTTAACAAAGAACACTCCAATTTACGCTACATCTGTTTTACAAATTATTTTATTTTATTTATTTGAATTTTAATTAAGTTAAATTTGTTATTCTTTTTATAACGTAAATTAGAATAAATTAAAACATCAGAAGAAAAAACGCTCCAAATGTCGTTATGATCATAACGCGTCCCATCGTCGGTCACATCGTCGCTTCACATCAAGGGAGATTGTGGCCAAGCGTGTGTATATTACATATTAAAAAAAATAAGGGATATGCTTCGATTGAGCGATTTGATTTTTGTGTTCCGTTACACGCAATCGAATTTGTGACTTTTTGGAAGGAAAGTATAGTTTGTAGGCATGATTTTTAGTTAATTTGTCTGCGTGAAATGTAAGTATTATGTAGACAAAAAGAAAAAATGAATGGCACTTCAACGAAGTTATCGGACAGTGTTTTGAAATAATGTTTTCGCATAATAAACGGCGAATATTTTACAAGATTTTTATATGAAATTACTAGAAAAACATGTAGATTACGTGTAAAGTAACAGTTTTTGAAAAAGTGTTGTTAAACTTAGTGAAAAACATTACGAACTTTTAAATAGTAAAAATTACGTCATCATGGCCGTGATATTTTGCGAGGTATTTTATATTTGACCTATATTTGGTCTAAAGAGTGTTTTTGTTTATAAATTACTTATCCAGTGTATGGTTTCATACTTTCTTCGCGATAACTATGCGCACGTGGCGATCTGCTTTAGCCACGTGCCACACTTTTATTTAAACATGTAATTTACACTCTATCTAGACGTAGTACGTTACCAACTGTTCACCGATACACTACATCAAGGTAATGAATTTGCCACCATAACACCTTTATTTTATGCCAATATACTTTTACCATTTTCTTTTGAAGTCTTTCGAACGTTTGTTAGTTTCCTTATAGTTAGTTTCTTTAAGAGCCCTCATGCCAAAAAAGTTTTGACGTTGGCTCCACCCACACTCCCCGCTACCCTCACCTATCATTCGCCGCCCGCTACCCGTACGTCGCAGCGCAAACCGATCAAAAGTAATTTTCGCGCGCTTATCGTCGACCCGTAAACATTGAATCCATAGAGTCGTATTCGACTACTTAAATTTTTTATGACACTTCTTTATTCAAATAAACGTATTACGTATTTAAATATCTACCCCTAATTCTAAAGTAAAATTTGAATAAAATGAGTTAATATTCCGCTAAGTTTTAAATATATTTATTTATTTGTTTATTACGTTATATAAAAACTAATTCGATGCCAGAACGAAGCGACTTAAAATATTGTTTATCAAAGAACAATGTAACAAATTGAAATCTATATTGATAACATATTGTAACTGAATTCCGTTGTATTAATAGATTTAGAGATTAATTTTAAATTACTATATTTTTTAAATGAAGCAACTTACAATATAATAAACAAATGGACTACAGTAGAGTAGGTATATTCTACATATTCGTCCCTAGGCGCAAAAAATCTTCCGATTGGTCAAAATTAAGATTGTGGGAACCACAAGCTACCAATTCTCTCCAGACGTGATGTTACTAACAGCAATATTGGGAGCAAATTGAATTTTTGGGATATTCAGATCCCAAAATCTGTGACTGTGACCCTCGTCTATGAATGTGGAGATAGCTGCCATGATGGTTTTGTAATAGCGCTCAACAGAGTTTACCTATGGAGTATATTTGTGCGTAAAATATACATTAGGGCTTTTGTATCTCTAGTATTTGGAAAAAAAAATGTATTAGATGTTCCACTAATTCCCATATTCTTACGAATTGTAAACAACCAAACGAAATAGTATGCTTTAAATATGGAGGAAAAGCATTCGGACTCCAGAGTGTCCAGCTTGTGATAAAAAACTCTAACTATAAAAGTAAATAATTTCGATTGGAGAACCGGTAACACTCTTTGCACTAGATTTTCGGAATGTTGCAAAGAATCAGACTGGAACGAATGCTTCATTTTATAACTAACTTCTCAACTAGACATTCATGGTCTTAAATCGTGGGAATTGATCCATATTTGAAGTTTAAGTGAAACCGCTACAATGTCAATCCTTTATTAATAGAATATTTACATAACTGCCTTCGAATTATTTAGAAAGAAAGTGTCATTTTGCGTGATTATAATTTCATGAACCATATCACAAAGGGGCTCTTTTTAGTTTTAACCAAAATTCTATTGTCTATGGTACTCGCCATTGACTTATTGTTGTTCTGTACACATAATTATAATGAATATCTCGATTTTCTGTATCAGTACCATTTCATGATATCCAAAACTTCTTGAATTCGTTTCTGGACAGATATTTTCTTTGTCTTTGTCACCCTGACCCAGTCATTATAAGTGCCTAAAAACCATAATACTTATTGCTTATAATATAAAACGACGAAGCTAGGAACATAATGAAAATAATATAATTGAAAATGCATAATAAATACATACACTTGGTAAATTCTGAAATGCTGCGCAAATACCCAGGCCGAGCCAGACCGACCTCATACTGTCCTAATTAAAAAAACACACTGTAGGGGTATACTGTCCCCTTACTCACCTTTTTTTTGAAATCAAGTGTTTCACGTGCAAGCTGGAAAATTAAGCAAGGCTCAAATTGTCGGCTTCAATCCAAGCACGTTCCATTAATAGGGAGCAGAGGAAAAATTACTAATCTTCGATTTGATTTTGCTGCGGTAAATCCACTTTAAGGTTAAAAATAAAATATTGTATGAGTAACTACACGACATCTTGGTGCTTGGCACTTGGTGTAACGGGCTGGTGTCCGCAACTCGACGTCATGGCGCCTATTTTGCGTGAACTACACGACATATTCAGAAAAATAAAACAATAAAGTTTCCTTGATAGACAAAAATCACGAAATGACCTCTATTTTCACACTTTTTCGATTTATTCTCGAAATGCTACTGGTTGTTAGGACAAAAATTAGATAATTAATGATATTTATGCATGATCGACTATTGTCGTTACAGATTTTTTAAATCCCTTTAGTTTTAGAGTTATTCCGCTAATACAAATTTAGCACTTACGACATTTTAATGCGCAATAGACAACATGTCCTGTCGCATGTCACGGGAACTTCAAGCATATAATTGTTTCACAAATTAGTCACTATCACTCCGTTGAGACGAGAGGTCGTTGACAGAATTTTGCGGCTGAGCTGTTTAATCGCCATCGTAAATTGGCTAATTGTCGAAGGTAAGTTTGGGAATTACCTACCTATTTTGAACGGTAAAATAAAAAAGTTTCTGATATAAAAATAGCGTCAACAGGTGAATCTGTGAAAGAAGCATGAAGATCAAAATAGTGAGAGGGACACTCTGTGACCGTCAGGATATTCAAGAATTGCTACCTATTTGCCACTATTTGCTACCTTTTCTAAATAATTGCTACCTATGATATATTCTGAGAAATTAAAACATTTTCACCAGTCATTCTGACGTCAGGATGGCTGGTCATGGTTACCTACCCTCTCGATTTTATACATCAGCAACTTCACCATTTAGTTCACCTCGAAGTAATTGTAAAACGCCTGCCCTTTATATTATGGCAATAAAGAACTAAAAACTTTTGATTTTTTAGATTTCTCAGGCACTTTTTCGTAAAATTTTCAATATTATATTATTAGTTATACACACATCAAAAAAAGTTTGCGATCAATAGCATAAGCTCCTATAATTCTTTAAATTTAACTTTATCAAGAAAAATCTATGTTGTATGCTTTCTTTAAATAGGAATACCCTGTTTGAAATTAAAATATAAAATTATTTTTTATTATTTATTTTAAAAAATTGAGCCATTAATCATAATGTAATAGTGATAGAAATTTCATAGAAAGAAAAAGACTGTTTACTTAAACTTAAACAACAATTTTTTTAAAAGGTGTGAATTCAATATAAAATAACTCCTCCCCTGGTTCGAATACATGCGAAGATCCTCCTCGAAGAAGGGCATGCTGAGGATCAAGTTATCCAGCATTTCCTGGGGTAACCTATCCCATTCTTCAATAGCGGCTTCCCTGAGCTCTGGAACTGTCTGGGGACGTGGCTCACGGTTCCATACTGCTCGTTTAAGAGCATCCCACGCGTGCTCTATTGGGTTTAAGTCGGGCGAGCCGGCAGGCCAGTCTAATCGTGTGATATCGTATTCTTGAAGAGCAGCATTGACTCGTTGAGCTCGATGTGCGGGCGCATTATCATCGACCAGTATAAATTGGTGCCCATGGTTTACTCGGAATGGTCTGACGATATCATCAATAGCAACTGCTTTGTACATGTCTGCTGTCATGAAGCCCCGATACGGGATCAAAGGCGTTCTAGCTCCAATCATAATGCCACCCCAAAAGGACACCGATTTTCCGCCTTGCTGAACTGTTCCAGTGGCAGTTCTTTGTCTTTCACGGTCGCCTGGTCTTCTCCAGACACGGACACGTCGGTTATCTGGATGAGTGCTGATTCGGGATTCGTCAACGAAGAGACAGTTTTGCCAAATGTTTTCGTCCTCACCTTCTTCATTTTGCCGAAGTCTAGCCCACTGCAATCTTCGTTGTTGACGTTGCCGGGAATTGAGCGGAGCTCGCCAAGACCTCCGTGCTCGTAATCCAGCCTGGTGCAAGCAATTGCGAACGGTCTGCGTGCTAACTTCAAGCCCAGAGGCGGCCCTGACTTCTGCTTTTATTTTAGTGGCGTTGATTGTTGGATCACGGGCTGCCAGCAATCTAATATAGCGCTTTTGGGCAGCTGTCAAAACAGTTGGGCGACCGCTGCGGGGTCGGTCAGCTAAATTCCCCATTCCGTGATACCTCTGCAATGTAGCCACGACACAGGATTGGGATATAGCAAGTCTGCGTGCTATTACTCTCGTGGTGTATCCTTCTTCCCTCAAAGTTACTATTCTAGCTCGTAAAACCTCTGATAATCCTCTTGGCATTTTTTCAATCACAACTTTCCGCGAAAAATATCTTGAATCGCTTATAATTGACTAAATCAGATTTCTGAATGAGCGTAAGCTAGGACTGAAAGCCTTTTTATATGAAAAAACAATTGAACGGGGTCATTGTTTTATGTTCTAATTTATTTTTAAATAAAGAATCTAAAAAGAAGAAAAAATCATAATATAATCTACAGTAACAAAAACGATTTCAGTTTTTCGAAGTGATCGCAAACTTTTTTTGATGTGTGTATGTTTCAAATTAATGTAGATATGAAGCGTATACCTTTAATTCGTGAAGGTAGCAATTATTGGTAATACATACTTCTGGAAAATCTGCTCCCTTCATGCTGAACAAAGAGGCGACCAGCCATCCTGACGTCAGAATAACTGGTCAATAATTTTTTTTAATTTCTCAGAATATATCATAGGTAGCAATTATTTACAAAAGGTAGCAAATAGGTAGCAATTCTTGAATATACATTCAGTGCCAGGCGCCACAGGCGACCAGCCATCCTGACGGTCACGGACACTCTGAGCATTGATATGAACAATATTGAAATTTTTAGGGAAATTGCAGAAGGCTGAAGATAACTGATAACTGACTATGGAATTATTACTGTCATCGGCACTAAAAAAATTGCTTGGAGATGAGGAGCACGAAAAGAAACTACCGTTAAACTCTAATGTATCATTCATAATACGTTACAAAAATTATATATATGTGTGTTTATGATTTAAGAAACATTGCTCATTGGGCTGAGTCTTTTGGCTTGTTGGTTAATCCCAAAAAGTCGCAGGCCATGATTGTGGGAAGTGAGCATATACGTGGCACTTTGGACATTGATTGTTTCCCAATTATACAGTATAATTCAACGCTTATTGCGTACTAATCTGGGTCTAATCTACTGCTACTAATCTGGGTCTGCTTGTGGATTGTAATTTAACTTGGACTTAACTTAATGAAGTCAGTCGAAAAACCCATTTCTCCTTGCACTCGCTTAAGCGCCTCCAAAACTTTATGCCTTTAAAAACCAAGATCTGTTTAGCTCAATCTCTTATATTACCGTTCTTAGACTATGCAGATTCCTGATATTTAGATGCTACTGAAGAACTGCTAAATAAGCTTGAACGGTTGCAAAATCTATGTATAAGGTTCATCTTTGACCTTCGTAAATATAATCGAATCTCACACTATCGCAATCAGCTCAAGTGGCTACCCATTTGTCTCCGCAGGAATTTGCATGTCGTCTCTCTTCTTTACAACATGCTTCATAATCCTTTGTCTCCCAGGTATCTGACAGAGCGTTTCAGTTTTCTCAGGTCCCAGGATAAGCCTTGTCGCTCTCTCGTTAGGTCCCAATTATCTTTTCCATCATTCAATTCCGGTTTTTATTCTCACTCCTTTACATCCTCTCCTTTGCGTACCAAAGTCTGACTGCATGTTCATGCATGCACTTCCCATTACTGTACATGCCAGTAAATCCTTAGCTATCTTTAAAATGTGAGTCAAGGAGCACTATTTATCCTCTGTTCCATCCATTTTATAGATATTATAATATGAAATATGTGTTTATCTAAGTATTTATACAGTCTGTAGTAATTTAATATTTTAGTTGTTCTTTTTTTATTATTATTTTATTACATAATTTAATTTTGTTTTGTTGTGCACGTAAACCCGTTATCGTAATTATTGTGTCCTGTATTTTGGTCTGCAGGAAGATATTTCTTATAGAAATAAGCAGTGCCTTTAATTTGTGTTTTCCGTTTTACCAAATGTGATTTGTGTTTTCCTGCACAACAAATAATTAAATAAATAAATAAATAAGTACATTGTCAATTTCATAAACGGGTCACTGTCTATGAGTAACTCAAAGATATTTCGCTCCTTTTTGCATTTGATCATATCGATTGCCTAAGCTGATCCCACTTTTAATTTTCAGCTTATGTGGCACTCATGGAGTTTTCACTCCTTCATATTTGTTGTTCTTATTATCTAATATTTACAGGCGCAATTTGTTGTTGTGAAGTCGGATTTACCAATATTGTATTTGTTGGAAACATTTTTACTTCTAGATGATGTTAGGTTGTACTTTATTATTTCCAACACCATGGCTTAATGATAATCGTATTACAGATTTAGAAAGGACAGAATAACCATTCATCAGGTTAGAATAGTTAGGTATGTAATTAGTATTTTATATAGTGAGAAAATATTTACTTAAATAACCCAAATGTGAGCTGCTGCTTACATAAAAATGCGATTTGCAGACCATGTCGTATTGGGAAAGAAAGAGTTTGCCCTGCTGCATTAATAATGTAAAGTTACTCAACATATAGTATTATTATATTTTTTTAAATATATTTTCAAGATCTATTTTGCTTAAGCTTTAAGCAACAAATATACTCTGATTATCAATTTTCGTGTACCGTTACTCACACATTATGTGAAGTCGTAGGTAAACATGATAATTTGTAGTTCGTAGACTTAATTTACAATGCAAGTCAGCAATTTCAGTAGAGGCAGTACCGACTACACAACAGCTAGAATATTTATTTTGGTAAATATTAGCAGGCACTTGTGTTTTTACTAGTTTTACTAACGTGTCCGTTCGTTTGTATCATTTCTCGAGCTAATAGAATATGATGATTCACGGTGATATACGGATAATATGTTTGTATGTATGTTATCTAAATAGACTTCATCTATAATAGATTACATTCATAGAATCACTTGAAATCATAACACATACTTCCAATATTCAGATATTACGTTTATAAGCTTTAATGAAATGGATTCTAATCATTTGAAATCGTGGTACATATCTCCATTTCTTTTTTCTTTTGAAACAAAATTGAAACAAAGGTGATAACGCGACTACTTCATAAAATATTATTAATTTTACTCACGTTCTTTGGCAGGGTCGCCATTGTGGCGTTTTTTCGGGGTTAGCTCAATAAAACAACGTTTGTTGCTTCACGTACACGTTCTAATTCAAATTCAAATTCAAATTCAAAATAATCTTTATTTCATAGGTAAGCATTATTACACTTGAAATCCTTAAACTCTACCGCTCATTCGTAAGGCAGATTCCCCTGAGAAGAATGAGCAAGAAACTGTAGGGGTTGATCTTTGTAAATAACATTTACGATTTATTTTTTTTATTTGAAACATCAGAGATCGAGACTACCTCCTTGAGCTAAACGGGTTACAACCACGGATTTTTGTCATCCAAGTACGCAGAAGTTGTATAATAACCTTTAGTATAAAGTTTTTGTGTCACTGTAGTAATAAACCTCGTGAAAGGCAAATTTTGTATATCAACCGGAATCTTGTTATAGAAGCGTATACATTGCCCCTTAAATGATTTTTTGACTTTGTGAAGACGACTATCAAGAAAAGTTAGTTTATTTTTATTCCTCGTTTTAATGTTATGTCTGTCACTATTTATCATAAAGAAATTTTTATTCCTTTTAACATAAATTACATTTTCATAAATATACTGTGAGGCTAGTGTAAGAATGTTAATTTCCTTAAACTTATCTCTCAAAGATACTTTGGGGCCCAGATTGTAAATTGCCCTAACTGCACGTTTCTGCAGGACAAAGATTCTATTGATATCGGCGGCATTACCCCAAAGCAAAATGCCGTATGTCATTAGACTGTGAAAGTAGCTGAAGTAAACCAATCTAGCGGTTTCGACGTCAGAAAATTTCCTTATTTTTTTAAACGCGTACACTGCAGAGCCGAGCCGTTTTGATAACTTACTTATATGGGGACCCCATTGCAATTTAGCATCTAACGTTATACCTAGAAATACAACTGTATCCACAAGATTCAATTTTTCGTTTCTAACCACAATGTTTGTAACAGTCTCTCTAACATTGGGTAATGTAAATTTTACACAATTTGTTTTTTTTCTCATTAAGAAGTAGGTTATTAACAGCAAACCAATCAACTACTTTAGATATAGCATTGTTCACATCGTCGTAGGAACATTGGTGCCTTTTAACTTTAAATAATAAGGAAGTATCATCAGCAAACAATACTATCTCATGTTTTATACCCTCCATAAGGCTAGGTAAGTCATTAATATAAACTAAAAACAAAAATGGACCTAGAATTGAACCTTGAGGGACACCCATGCTAATTGCAGACCCTGATGATCTCGTACCGTTAACATCGACCCTCTGTACCCTACCACGCAAATACGATATAAGAAGGTCGAGATCACGTCCCGCCACTGCATAATGGCGAAGTTTCCTGACCAGTGTATCATGGTGCACACAATCAAAAGCCTTGGAAAGGTCACAGAAACGTGCGATACACGCCCGCTCACGCCACTGTCTCGTGTCGTCATGGCGGGAACGGTGGGCCGCAGAGTGACATATATTGTTTATTGTCTATGGTACATTATGTCTATATACTACAGTATGTATGTTACGCGATAACTCTGGTACTTGTGAACCGATTTTCATGATTCTTTTTTGTTGGAAAGAGGGTCCCTCCATAGTAATCCCACTTAATTTTGAAGAAAATCATCTACCTCTAAGGGTGGCTGTTCACGCATGAAGATACATTTTTATAAATAGCGCCTCAATTTTATTATAAAAATAATTTTAATGGTTGATTTTGCTATTCTCCAATTCAAGACGTTTTTCTCTCTCAATATACTTTGAGTAGTGAGAACCGATTTTTATTATTTAATGTGTCAAGTCCCGTATAGTGGCGAACTAGGGGATGAATCCGGGTTTGCGCATTTTCAGATAACCGATTTCAATAAAACTTGGTCATTATATCATTATAATTTTACTTACGTACCACGTACTTTTAAGGTGGTTTTTTTTTAGTACTCTGTACTGAGATTATTGCAATTACGTTGACAACTTTAATGAAGGCACAAGAAAAATTTACAAAATAAATTCATCGCATCGGAACTGCATCAGGTAAGTTTTTATTATTAATTATAATATGATTTTGGGTTAGGGCTGATTACGAGGCAAACAGTGATATATGATTTGTATCGTAAAATTTAAACCTAATCAGAATTTCATGTATTTCTCTGACGCAGTTTCATGTGAAAATGCATTTTTGCATTATTGCGCTGCACTGTCCAAAAACATCCCGACATTAGCGCCACCACACCAAGGGTTAATCAGTACTGCAGTCTTATGTCTGTTTGGGATTTTTCATCACAGGAAATATTGGATCCCAAACTGGTGGTACGGAGAAATCTTCTACTTAGAGAGAAACATCTTCGCTGGTGAAATTAGTATGTTTTTTAATTTCAGCGGCCTCTCGCAGCATCCTGGGTAGATAACGGACTTCTTTTGCAAGGGCCTGGGGTTTGTCAAACTTGATTGAATATCTAGGTTCATCAATGACATGCTCGCAGACTGCAGACTTGTTTACGCGACGGTGTTCGACATCAGCTATATGTTCTTTGGCGCGGGTACAAACACTTCGCTACGTTTGTCCAATATAAGAGAGATCAGAGAGCAATATACTATCAGGTATCTCTCGTTTTTGCCAATATTGGATGGAAGACTTCGAGGAGCGCGTTTTACCCATTTAAAAAAACATCCTAATTTCGGAAGGAAGATGGTTTCTCCGTACCACCAGATTGGGATCCAGTATTTCCTCTGATGAAACATCCCAAACAGATATAAGTCAGCGGTACTAATAAATATGTTTTAATTTATTCTAATTGCCATTAATAATTAATATTTACACTAATAAAAATTCATATTCTTAAAATAAAATAATTTGTAAAACAGATGTAGCGTTAATTGGAATGTTCTTTGTAAAATTAAAAATAAGGTATTTAAGTAATAACTTTTGTAACTATGGTGAAAAATAGGATAGTTTGCAGTATTTTTTTTTAATTATTTCATAGGTATTTTTACACTTGGAAACGTCATTTTTAAGCTACTGCTCGTTCACTACGCTGACCACCCTGAGAAGAACGAGCAAGAAGCTAAGTAAGGATTGCTCTTTTCAAATAAACTTAAATGCTATGGAATACACTTTTAATCAAATTTGTGTGGATTCTGGAGCCATGTCGTCTTTCCATACTTCTTTATCTACAACATATTCTTCAATTTTGTGATATGACTTTTCAATTAAAATACTTTTAATGTAAGTTTTAAACTCAGGAAATGATAATCTTAATATATTCTCCGGAATCTTGTTGTAAAAACGTATACAGTTCCCCATATGTTCGCGCCTAACTCATTTGAGCTTATTTGTATATGTTATTTAGTCATTGCTACAACTAATTCACCAGGCGCTAACTTGCCTGCTTGTTTTTTTTTTGTATAACCACCGCACAAAATTTTTCATTCATTTTTCGGTCTTCGCTCTGTTCGGTTCCCTTAATATGCAAAATTTCAAAATTGTACTTAAGCCAGTAATTAAACCTGTGAAATACCTTAACTAGTTTATTTTAAGCTCCATATGTCCTCTACGAGACACCATAAAACAATCGTTTACCTTAGTTAATTGTTTACCTTAACATTAGACATGGTTGATGACGTTACCACTTCAGTCAACCGTGACCATGGGACCTGTAAGGGGCTCGAAACATTGGTATGTTTGAAAAATAAATATTTTTGATTTAGATCCGGAAAAATAGTTTCATTTCCAATTGGTTTCAGCCAATAGTTATTTCTGATAGTTTTCTGTTTAAGTTCACTTACAAAGGTTATTTTTATAGCGTCACAAGATGGTGAGTGCAGCACTTTCTGCTCATTAGATGTGAAAATTAGTATCATCTTAGAATCGTTGTATCCAAATTTTGATTGGCCTATAATACGTCTCAGTAATTCACCCGGTGTCCTTCAAGCGACCATGTTACGAATTCGCTTACAAGCCGTAATCGAATCGGAATCGGAACCCGTGTAATGACAATCAAACCGAGTCGGCATTCTATAGAATTTTAATGAAGTCGTCGTGTTATACGGTGTACAAGGATGCCTATTGAGGGACACATTATACACGTCAGTTGCTAGTGCTTTGGGTGGGTGAGGACACAGACAACAAACAGTGAACCAAATAGACGACTAAGATGTAGTAGTACATTGTTACAGAGGCCGGGTAGTAAGGCGTTGCCGGTGTAAAGCCGTGCTTTAGCGAGACCTTGTATTATATAATATATGATGCAGGCAATCCCTCGTTCATGCCAAGGTATTTATTTATTTTGTTGGATAAGGTACAGCAGAAGATTACAGATCAGAATATATATTAACAAAACTATTCTACATGAATGAATATAAACCTGCAATCCAATTATAGCTATACACAACACTTTAGTAAAAATAGTGGACATTTGATACCTAGAAGAAATTATTTAAATATGCTTAACAAATTAAAAAAGAGAATAAAAGATATTTTAAAAAACATAAAGCTTAAGCTTAACGCGATACATGCAGCCGTGGACGCATGCCGCCACAGTGCGTTGCGCGATTCATGCGTCTCTGGAAGCATAACACACCTAGAGGTGCCGGTGATGATTTTATACCGATTTATCGGATATCGAAGTTATAACAGGTAAAAGTTCTAATATTAATTGCTATTTCGGTAACTACTCCAGCAAACCATAAAGTTTTTAATGCCTGGGTCTGTTAAAAAAAAATAAACAACTTCAAAAATACGTCACGACAATCGTGTGAGTGTTATTGTTTGGGCTGGTGATTTTGGTGTTTATTTGTTGAAAACATACCGTAAGTAGCGTTTTTTTATGAATTTGATTAATTAATTGACAACATAATTACGTCTTAGAATAAAACATAGCCTAACATAAATATTTCTAAAAGAAAGCAGCTTCGAAACTTGATGCTACTCAATCAGGCCATTGCCGATCCTGTTCATGATTACATTATATAAATATTGATTTAATTTTCTGCAAAATAATATTATATTACGAATTTTAAACCAATTATACACTAGAATAACACATTACGTTATCATTACATGCAGGATTCATTGATATTTCCGAGTTTCGTAATTTTGTATGAAAAAAGCTGGCAGGTACCGCCGCCCAGTGACGGCCATCTTTGAAAATAAGGCCGGTTAAGAACCCATTTGTATTTGATAATGTTTATATTTTTGTGAAACGGGTGATTTATTTTGTGTGTAAAATAAAAGTTCATACTTCGTACATACAAGCATGTAACTAAAACTACACTCAAAATGCTAGGTAATGTAAGCTTTACGTAAAAAAAATATTTGTTTTTAGTAGTTTTTTTTTATTTATTTTTTTATTATACATGACAGGCAAATGACTCCACTCCACCTGATGTTAAGTGGAAAGTGGTATCCAAACGCGAAGGAACCTAGTGCAGCGATGAAACCCTCACTGCACTAGCCACCTCCACCCTGCCTGCCTACAATATGCCTCTTCACGCCTCGTGGATGTAGTGGATGTCTTTGTAGTGAAACTCTCGATCAGGAATAAATAACACTTTATTTTCCATTCTGTCTTACTTAACTATAATTTCCACGCTCCTAAGCGTTGATCCACAACGTGGAGACGCTAAGCACGAAGTTACTCAAGCATACAGGTGTGCTTTCGCTCGCATACGAATACACACGCGCGCACGTAGACGTATGTATGTGAATGCGTCATTTCATAATGTTATTTGTTTCAGGTTACCCAAAGTTAATAAAGAAAGGGAAAAATCTCTAAATCTCGCCGATGCCTTTTCAATCGTCTCTGTCTCCGTCTCTTGAACCTGACAAGCAATCCCATCTGTCTCAACAACGTAAGTTTAAATTGGTTACTTTTTTATTTAACCTTAGGAGTAAATTATTTGAACTGTCTCTGTGGTCGAGCGGTCAATATATGCCACGCAGAGGTTCCAGAATCGATTCCCGGGCTGGGAGAAATATTTGTATGGCCTACGTTTACTTCTCTCGTGAGTTTGGTTGTAACTTGTGGTTATCTGTGTGTGAGTCCATGGCACCCGCGACGTAGGGTTTCTCTAGTATGCGGCTATGTTGAGTGTGTGCGTTATTATTATTATTATTATACTTTTATGCGTTGTTATTAAATAGATTAATATGATATTTTTTACAGATCTACACAAGAACCCAAGAACGGGAATTTATTCAATGATAAAATCATAACCCTTGGTACACCAAGGTCTCTTTTAGCAGCAATGCGGGCCCTGAACCAGCTAATGCTCTTAAGTAATATATCATTTTTGTTAGGTTAAGAAAATTCTCCAAGAATTCCTGCAAAATATGTCTACGATGACACAGATAATTATTAATTATCCCAAAATAAATGTTGTCTAATAGGTATATGATTCGCCTATAGGTATATGATATGCATTTTTTATTATTTTTTTGTTTATAATTTAATCATATATCCACCTGAACAATTAGTACTTTTTACCTGAAATACAGGATCCTCCAAGTTCAGGTATATGTGTTATATTTTACATTTATTCGCATCACTAGTCTTTAGTTATTCATTTGTACAATAACGTATTCAATAAACAATTTTATTTATTATTATTATTAATGTAATCCGCTAATAACAGTGGTTGTAATAAATATGTTGGAACCGAGTGGTGCTACTGTATTGCTTGTTTTGATTATTTACCTCACCTATCCTCACTTCATCCATCCCCGTGCTTGGTATACCTACTACCGTCGAGTAAACAGTGCTTATGATCAAAGAACTTTCACACATTTTTCCCAGACAAAGCTGATGAAAAATCGGCCTATTTAAGGTATTTAAATGAATTTTGTAAGTAAAATATAACTCAAACACAACTATTCAATATAGGTTGTATTAAAACCATGTTTAGGTCGTTACATTGTGAATTTGCTCTTTTTTTGAAAAGAATGCAAATATTTTCGAGCGCTTGACACAACTACATTACTACCGCTTTACTTTTAACCGCTGCTTCGTACCGTGTTCCAATGGAAAAAATCTTTGTATAACCTATAGATATTTCCCTATTTATAAGTGGGATTTCCATATAAGCAATCAATGTTCTAATGTCTCAAATCTTTCACCGAGTGGAATAGGCACGTGTGGCAAATCTCTTTGAAACAGGAAACGAGTTGTAATGAGACTTGAGCTCGCTCTCGGGTATGACTTAGCTTTAAAGTGGTCGAGAACGACCTGGATTATTTTTCAATTATGGTAACATTTTCTCTGGAACTGGATACAATCACTTAATTTCTGTCAACTTTCAAAATGAAAGAATGGGCTAAGAATTTAGCAAATAAGGCACTGCAATTAATGACGACGCTGTCTATGTACGTCCTATTACGAGTATTATAAATTATTTTATCATAATATAGGTAGATAGATAGATAATACAGCGTGGGCAAAGGCAAAGGCGGCCTTATCGCCGAAAGCGATCACTTTCAGACAACCTTCGAGGCAGATGAGAACTGAATAGAGAGGGAGACGTCACGTCTAAATTATTATTATTATTAATTATATTAAAATTTTTACATTATACCAATTAAATATAATTTAAATATAACCTAACCTACTGTGGCATCACAGTACATTTACTCAAATATTTTATATGCCCGTAAAAATATACATAATTTCAATAAGAAAGAAGATATCCATAATATTAACCTTAGAGCTAAGTCCAAACTCATGGTACCACGATTTCGTTTAACCAAGGTAAACAACTCTTTTATGGGGAATTGTATACGTTTTCACAATAAGATTCCGGAGCATACATTAAGTTTGTCATTTCCTAAGTTTAAAAAATACATTATAAATATTTTGATCGAAAAATCATATTAAAAAATTTAAGACTACGTGTTATAATCCACACAAATTTGATTCAAAGTGTAGTCCATAGCATTTAAGTTTATTTGAAAAGAGCAATCCCTAGAGTTTCTTGCTCGTTCTTCTCAGGGAGGTCAGCGTAGTGAACGAGCAGTAGCTTAAATGTGACGATTTCAAGTGTAAATTTATTTTACCTATGGAATAAATAATCTTTGACTTGACTAAGTTCTTTGAAAATTCGTCTTTTCCCCTTGACATATTTATTTATGTCAAGTCTATCAATCGTTATGACAATCTATGTTTCTTAATATGAATTCTAAAAGGGTGTACGAAGTCCGCAACGACAATAATAATAATAAGGGAAGATATTTTTGACTTCAAGCGTTTCTGCGCTTCTATTATTTAATGTTTTCAGACTACAATATGCTATTGTTTTGTGGTAGTTGCTTGAAGTGAGCGGCACGGTTTTCGAAACGAGAACTTTAATACCGATTTCTGTATTCCGATCTCTGCCTGACATCATCCCGGCCGCAATAATAAGGAACACAGCAAGTGTTTGACGACTACGGCACTTCTGCGTGACGGTAGCTATCTAAATAGAAAGTTCTCTGTACGATGTACAGGTACCTATAAGTTAACGTTCTGATGGGATTGCACTTTCACAAGTTACTTATTTTATTCCAAGCACATGACTGAGGGAACGCTCGGCGCTTCTCTTTATTTAGTAGTCCTAATTAACTATATGCTAGTGGTTGTGCGTGTGTGTTTGTGTGTAAAAGTCTCTTCGGCCAACATGTCGACTTACGTTCTGTCTGAATGCGGGAGATATTCCATCAACCCTTTGGTCAACGACTCGTATCATTTATAAATGTCCAACGCTGGGGCGGCGGATGCGCTGGCACACTGCTGCCAATACGTAGCCAGTTGTCCTGACATTGGCTGGTTTTATTTCATTATTTTAAACCTAACACTAGTTTAAGTATTTTTCTTTACTAACAAATATTATGGATGAATGTAAGTCTGAAATAAATGGATTATTATTATTATTTATGTGTAACTCGTGACTTGGGGATCACCGCACATTTATCATTCCTAACGTAACGTGAACGAGATGTAATTCAAGGTGGGTGCAATACGAAAATACTATGCGACGACTGATGGAGTGTCAATATGGGAATCACTTAGGCTACAATCAACGAATTGTATCCATACATGACGAGTTTTTACGTACTTTACGGCGTACTTTCTTTGTAGCTCGCTAAATAGGTTTCGATTGTGACCACGGAAGTCTTAAAAAATGAATAACGAAAATAAACGTATCACAATTGAATACTCCCGATTTCGGCTAAGGCGCCCGTTTCCGCTCCGATGCAGGTGGCGTTCGGGCGCGCATCTGGCTTATGTAGCCAATCTTCTGGGCGAAGGTCCTCGCGTACTGCGGGGATGTGAGCACATCATTTTCAAAATTATAACTGATTACCGCAGATGGTTGGGTTTACAGTTCGTTACGCTTAAAATCAAGTTCCGAGCGCCGTTCGTTCTCAACATCACAGACTTTGGAGTTGATCAGCATCCTCCACTCCGGCCGGTGGGCAGCCTGCTGCTCCCAATGCGAACGCTCCATAATGCACTACTTCATCTGACGCTTGAGCACATCTTTGTACCTAAGGCGTTGTCCGCCACGCTAACAGATGCGCTTTGCCACTCGCTGGTCCTTTTTTTTCGTATTTTTTTATCAAAATTATAAGTGTCCACTAAACATTCAATATTTCCTAAGTGATGTATGACTGATTTGTGAGTTTCAAGTAGTTAATGTTGTTCCTTGTGTTCGGAACTCGTTGCAATCGAATGTCTACTTAGGGAGTCATAACCTTGAGTCGTTTAGGAAATGCTCTATATCTACACAATAAGAGCGGCACGTACATTGTGCGTTGCACTTCGAAACGTCGATCCCGCATTGACAAGTGTGATCACTCTCTTGTGCAAGCGTAGCTGCTGTTCCAAATTTCGTACCTCATTTTCGAAATAACCCGGCGGTCATTTGCAAAAATCTGTAGTAGTTAGTTCACTTGTACCTTTTTCACAATTGTAGACCATTTTCAATAAGATGTTTTCCCATTATTGTCAGCATATTTTCCATTTAACGTTTGATCTGACTATTACAAATTATACATTAATATTTAGAAAGATGTTCTCCGACCTAGCAAACATAACAATCTGTATTATGATAAAAACAGAAATAATTACCAATTTCATAAGTACTTTTAGTTACGCTGCTGGCTGGAATACTTAGTTTTTATTTTGAAGAAAAACTCGTCTTGATTAACTTTAATATTTAAGATTTAATACAATTTATTGAATAACTTACTGTACAATTTAATTTATAAAACTTAACTTAATTTAACTTTAATTATCATTAGATGTATTCACAGTGAAAAGCGTCGCGCCGTCTAAATTATTCTATCGTCTTAAACAGCAGCATAACTAAAAAGTACTTATCGAGGAATCTTTTTCATAAAAAAGCCGGTAATTTCTGAAATAGAAACAAAAAAGGAACTTTTTTTTGTTCGTATCACTTGATATTTTCTTAACTAGGCAACAGACCTATTGAGATTCATTGAATGGAAAATACGTGAAACGCTTTGTGAAGACGCTCCCTAAAATCAAAGTAAGATTATGCTATTTTAAGCAAATCATGTCTGAACTACCAGTCTAACTAAATATATACCGGTGAACACTTTATAGTATTGACGTCCTATTTTTGATCATTTCTTTTTTTAACCGACTTCAAAAAAAGGAGAAGGTTCTCAATTCGACTGCATTTTTTTTTGTATGCTTGTTACGCAATAACATTGGTATTTGTGAACCGATTTTCATGATTCTTTTTTGTTGGAAAGAGGTTACCTCCATAGTGACCCCATTTCATTTTGAAGAAAATCGTCCACCTCTAAGGGTGGCTGTTCACGCATGAAGATTCATTTTTACAAATAGCGCCTAAATTTTATTATAAGGAGCAATTATTTTAATGGTTGATTTTGCTATTCTCCAATTCCAGGCGTTTTTCTCTCTCAATATACTTTGAGTAGTGAGAACCGATTTTTATTATTTCCTCTGTCAAGTCCCGTATAGTGGCGAACTAGGAGATGAATCCGGGTTTGATCAGTTTCCGGTGACCGATTTCAATAAAACTTGGTAATTATTATTTGAGGTTGGTTTTTTAGTACTCTGTACTGAGATTATTTACGTACATTATGGCTTTAAACTTTTTCACAAGATAATATTGCTTTTAGGTATGCGCCTACTACGCCGAAGTAAACCTTTTTAAACGGTTTTAAGATTTTTGTTTTACGTGACTCGAAAATTGCTACTTAAATTCTCATTTTGGCGGCAATACATTGATGGCTACTGCTTTTCAGTGACCTTTAAAAAATAAGTGAAAGGTTACTATAGCTGGGATTCTTATATTATAATATTATGTTCTACATAATTTTATAACGTAACGTTGTAGAAACCAGATCAGTTGAAAATATTTATTTTCAATTATTCTCAAAGTGCACGTGTGATACTCTCAAATATGATTAATTTATGATCTAAAGAGATTAATTGAATTGTAATTGTAAATAATTCCATAAAACTGAATCATAATTATGGAAACACTAATCAAATGCCCCATTGCAATAATTACGGGGTGGAATAATAAAAACGAAACGTCGCATGAGAAAAGGTGGAAACAATCGTTGCAAGTTCCTGTTCCTACAACGTGATACCTACTGATATAGTAAAAAGATGCGTTTTTGTCTGTTACCAATGTGCGCAGATTTTCACTATGTTTTATATTTTCATAACCTCTTCTAAGACAGACATAGGCATTGTCAACTTTGTAGATGTTTATTACTGTCGTAGGTAGATGAAGTAATATTTAAAATGTACCTACCTACATATATAGTGGTCATAAATAAAGAGTCAGTCGTTTCCTAACAGGCGTTT
>NW_020653724.1:1470850-1529277 GCF_003589595.1 Hyposmocoma kahamanoa | reverse complement strand
TTCCCATCGGAGACCAAGGACCTGGCGCTCCAGCCGTCGGAGCCAACCCAGCTGAACAGACTCGTGGCGTTTATGCGTTCGACAGCTCGCATCACTCCGGCCACTTCTTGATCTGATCCGAAAATTATAGCACCTGGAGATAAAAAATATAGTAGTATAGTCTTCAGTCCTGGACTGGAAGAATCATTATTAATCATTACCGAATTTGTTTAATCGAGCGAAGGGATCACTGATAGCACTAATTACTAGGTACTGCATTATGACAATGGAAATATGTCTTTATAAAAAACAAAAAACTTAACAAAGTGATACATATAAAAAAGAGACCCAATCAGAATAAGACCGAGCGGGTGCGAAAACACTGCTGATACTATAATGGAAACCTCACTTAGATTTCAGTTCTTTTATTGGACCCGTTCGGTCGCCATTTTGATTACGTTTCTTGACGTTCATATGTATGTATGCTATAATGACAATGAGAAACATTTAGGTATCATACCAATCTATTGGTATGTTATTTATAAAAATATTGTTATGAAAAGCGTCTTCAATATAGAGTTGGACCCAGTAGGATAGGGAGGAAGAAGGTACTGGATTAACATTTCAGTTCATTAAGGGATGGGAAGGGAGTCCATCAATGATGTTCATTATAAGCCCATCGCTATACCGACGTATCTCCATAGGCCATACTGTATTTCGAAAGAAAACCAATACAGATCGGTATCTCAATGGTAATTCCCATCGCCATCCTAGCCTGTTAGCTACCATGGGCTAATTTTTGTTTCAGAGAGAACATGGTGTCTGCGACAGTAATCATCTGGCAGGGGAACTTCAGCATATAAAGCAAGTCCTACATGCGAATACGTTGAAGATTCCACGCCAATGCCGCAGGCCCCGTGTAAAACCACCAACAGTCGAGTGAAGACTTGCCATTTTACCTTACATGAGAGGTGTTATTGACACGATCGAAAGAGTCCTCAGGCGTGCATCTATCAAAACCTATTTCAAGCCCCTGAGTAAGATTTCTCAGTTCAGTGAAATGTAACATCCCCTTACAGGATGCAGGAGTTTACAAGCTTGACTGTGAGTGCGGTCTCTCTTATATTGGACAAACGAAGCGAAGTATTTGTATCCATGGCTCGGACGGTATACCGGCAGTGGTGCTTAAAGTGTGTGCTTTGGAACTGTGTCCTGTATTAACACGCCTCTACGCGCTCATCATACGGGCTACCCGAGGGGCTATGCAAATGAGTTGACAGCTTTCTGTCCAGCAGAAGCATAAGAGCGGTCGTCGACGGTAGTTGCTCTGACGGTTTGGACATTAACGCTGGTGTCCCGCAAGGTTCTGTGCTGTTCCCAACGCTGTTTTTGCTGCACATCAAGATATGCTGTCTACTGACGGCATTCACTGTTACGCAGATGACAGTACGGTGGACAGCTATTACACTGGCCATGCTAAGTCCCTTGGTCTTTCGTAGAAGAGAGCTGTAAACAAGTTGTGTCACAAACGGAAAAAACCGTGGAGAGGTTTCTGATTGGGGACGACTAAACTTAGTCCAATTTAACCCTACCAAGACACAAGTTTGCGCGTTCACCGCTAAAAAGACGCCATTTGCTGCAGACCTTCAGTTCCAGAACAAGCTATTAAATATCTCGCAGAGCATCGGGATCCTTGGTGTCGAAATCTCTTGTGACGTTCAGTTCCGTAGTCACTTAGATGGCAAAGTCAAGCTGGCGCCCAAAAAGCTTGGTGTGCTCAATAGGGCTAAGCGGTATTTCACTTCGGAGCAGAGACTGCTACTTTATAAGTCACAAGTCCGTCCCCACATGGAATACTGCTGCCATCTTTGGAAGGGGGAGCTCCTGGACGCCAGCTTGGACCCTTTGACGGGTTCAAAGACGTGCTATGAGAATTGTTGATGATCCTGTGCTTACAGACGACATTGAGCCACTGTCTTGGAGGACAGACTTTGCCTTCCTATGCCTGTTCTATCGCTTGTACAATGGCCTATGTTCTGAAGAACTGTTTGACATGATGCCAACAGCAACATTTTACGATCGCACCGCTCGCCACCGGCAGGGAGTCCATCCTCACACTCTGGAACCGAGTCGAGCTCGTAATGTATGGTTTCAGAAGAGCTTTCTCCCACGTACAATTAGGTTATGAAATGAACTCCCTGTCGGGGTTTTCCCGCAGGAATATAGCATGGAGTCCTTCAAAAGGGGTTTGAGAAAGGTCCTAAAGGGTCGGCAACGCGCTCGTGACGCCCCAGGTGTTGTAGGCGTTCTGGCGGATAGGCGACGGTAACCGCTTTCCATCAGGCGGGCCGTATGCTTGTTTGCTGCCTACATAATATAAAAAAAGACATGCAAATGTATGGCTTGAATGTTCAAACTGTTCTTTTTTGTTATGTTTGTTATTTGTATAGTTTACTGTAATCAAATTATGATTAAAATGTTTAATTAAAGTAGATCTATAGTCATTGTCATATGGGAATATCCGGGATAATAGATATAAGAATTTGAATTTACTGTTTTGCATTTATAAATACTCACATATTACGAAAAATAATATAAGTCAGGAGACATCCACGCATTTTCAATCTCAAGACTGATATTACATTTTTTTAAAAGGTTTCCAAATAGTTTAAGCTGTTTTGTATTTATGTATTGGTACAGAATTGATATCAGTGATTTTGATTTAGGTGAATCTAACACTTCCATTTAATTTTTGAAATAAATAAAGTTACTTATATAATTGTAATAACATTATCGATAATCATAAAATCAGATATAATATTGTTATTATTAATTGTCAGTCACCTGGGTAACAGCATTTGTTGTCTGCATATTCTACACTTCAATTAACATTCTAGAAGTATTTGGCTGTACTGTTGGCTGTAGCGTAAACAAGTATTCTTGCACATATTGGTCGAGCCTAGGCCAACGCGAGCGCAGAAAATTGATATACAGCTAGTGCAGCTGTCTACATGCTCGACAAGTTTGAAAAAGAGCATTACAACGGCCAATGTAGATGAGTTCTGTGTAGCTGCCCACACGTTGGTCGCTGTCAGTTATCATTTACATTGAAACTATATGGATGACGTACAAGTTATTGTAGCTGCTGTTATTTATTATTGGGCGCCTATAATTATTACGTCAGTGCATCTAATATATGTTATATAATGTTAGAGTTGTCAGTGGGGAAAAATCTGAAACGAGTGGATAGTTTTAAGGAACTGAGAATGCCTAGCAATGTCTCTTGTTTACTCAAAATGAAATATAAAATTATTTACCAATAAATACGACGATGGAATAGCATTATCATGTAATCTAGTTACATTCAAAGTTCTATTAAAAATTGACTCTTCAAAATGGAGCGAACATACGAAGGTGATATTTGATCCAATAAAAATTTATGTTGCGCAATCCTATAATTTCCAACCATTCTTTCTTTCTTATTTCATTTGTAGGTAAACTTTATAAATAAAAATAATAATAATGAAAAAATAAAAACCTCGTAGTGAATTGTTTTAATAACAGAATATCGATAATATGTCTGCTTACAAGAACAACCCTGTCTCAAAATAATCGTTATCTGCAATCTTCAAAATATACTAACAACCAGCAATCTAAAGTAACTAAAGCAAAATTCGGTAAGACTTATGAATAAACCACTTAAATGAGTCTAATTACATGAAATATTTGGGCTGTTGCATGGTTTATTGACAAAAAAATAACACATGCCGGTGTATGTAACATTCGGTTGATTTCCGCTTTTTCTACTGCCACACCCATTAATGCCGCAGCGACGCATTTTAATCAATACTTAATTGTTCTCACTGTAAATATTTTTGTTCATATTTATTACAATTCATGCGAATAATTCAATAAAACATCTGGCCAAGCATCGGTTTTGACATTTCATGTACTTCCCCGTGACAACCGGATGCGAATGTCAAAGGGTACTCCAAAAATGGTAAAATGAGGATAGTGGGAATTTAAGATGACGTTACATATTTTCGATTCCCGTGTTTGACATAAATCAATGTAGTGCTATCTCTTTTCGCTTACGACGGCATACAGTAGTTAAACAAAGACAATAAAATGTTTATGTTTTCAACGTCTAAATGCATGTTATACATATAACGAACTACGAAGGTTGCAGCCGCAGGATTTAAAAAAAAACCAAAATTATTTAGAATAAGTTTAATTACAAGAAAATTACAATATAAAAGTTATGGCTAATGCCCCGATCGATGCTAGATGCAAAGTGAAGGCGATGACGTCCCCGCGGGCGGCTCCGATGGTGGTCACGCGGCGGCAGCTTACACGTTCCGCGGAGTCGGCGGCGTTGACGGTGCTCACGTTCCGCAGCGTTGGCATTAACCCCATGTTGCAATATTTAGTTAATACCTAGTTGCTAAGGCGATGTCAGCGATCTTCATGTATCCAGTATGTGTAATTCCTCCCCTCTCAGATCAGCAACTATTTGAGAACTTGGAGATCAAATGTTGATGGTAAAGTGCGTTCTCCAAATTTTCCAGGTATTCCACAATTTACGTGACGTCTTGGTTCGGGGAGATCAGGCTTTGCATATTGACGGTAGTTGGCTGGATCGATGGCTTTGTCTTTTCTAAGTTTAAGTAGTCCGTAGCGTCGTAGCATGATTACTATTGTAAGTGCGGTTGCACCGAATAGTGCAGCGTAGAGGGGTATCGTAGTACGGTACAGTGTTGTGGTAGACGGTTCGTTGATTTTCACTGGATTCTGTAGCGATATTTTATTCTGAGCATTATGAAGACTCTTTAAGTCGATCGAGTGTAGATTGATGTGGATAGAGTCGATACTTTGCATCTTCGAATCTGGAATGTTCATTATCTTGAGCGGTTGGCCTTTCAATTCGTCATTGTCGTTCATGATGGTAAGCTCAGGCGCGCGTAAGCTGTACTTCAATGGGATAGGCAATAAATAAAAACAATAACAAGGCAAGGTAGGTTCCTCGTAGCTGGGTGTATTTTTCACGTTTACAGGACAGTTGTACCTTTGTTTCTCGCGGTAGTGAGATTATGTAGTGATCCTCGTTTAGTTTTTCCACTGCTTCTTTCAATAGGGTGACGGATGACAGTTTGCAGGAACTCTCCAGGGTTTGCTTCGAGATGAGATGCTGGATGCAGTCGGGTACAGTACGAATTTGATGGTTTACTCCTTCTTAACGGAGGTAGTAACGACTACCTAAGTAACGACTTAGCTTCGGGTATTCAACCTCTATGTACACGAATGCAGACTCGCTAATTGCCATATAGGGATAGGAAGGAATAATGGCTTGGTGGTTTCTATTGGGTACTATTGATAACCTAAAAAGACTATAATTTTCTACTGTAACTATCGGAATTATCTACGTAATAAAAAGCAGGTTTTATAATTTTATAAAATTATCGCAACTCTATTTCTAGTATGTTTTCCTTACTATATAATTTTCCTAATCTATTTATCATATTACTTAAAATATCTACTTTGAGCATTGCATGATGCGTACTTGATGCTCTTACGAATGTTAGTATATTTTTATGTTAATTAACTCATTGCATATATCGTCTATATTTTCACTGATGATTATTAGCATTTGAGCGGATTTTGCATACATTATGAGGCTAGAATTTAGGAGATATTCTTTATCTAGTAATGAATTTAATGTACTATTTATGAGATTTTGGTTATCTACGATCTGAGAAATGACGTCAAAGTGCTTCTTCATCCAGCCTTTACTGTAGCTAATATAATTATTCAATTCAAAAGCTAATTTATCTTCGTTTCTATGGAAAGTTTTTATAGCGTTATTATAGTTCAAAGCGTCATTATAATCCAAATTACCGGTTATACTTTTTATTATAGTTCCAAAGGCATTTACTAACCTTCTCTTAGCGCGGTTTGGCTCTAAACTGGCTAATTGTGTTAAAGCTTTCTCTTACTTATTATTCAGATAGTTAATTTGGAGTTCATACGATGCATAAGTGTCATTGGGAAGTCTAGTCTCAAAAGTCTGTATTTGTGTCTGTAATGGAGAGATTTTTTCTTCGATATCATTTAATTGAATGCGCTGCAGGAAAGTAATGTATTATAAGTTTGGTCGGCCCTAGTTTAAAGGGTAAAAGTCCTGGTCCGTCACCCTCGATGACGTCTCAAGTCTTATTTCCTGTGGGCTTGCCGTTTGAAGCATCAGAATCCTGTAACAATTTAGCATTTTTTGGTACTCGTTTGAGTCTGGACTTAGCCACAGGACCACGTTTCTTAGATGTATAAATGTGGATAGGTAAGTCGGCTAAAACGGTGTCCTGGGTAGGGGCGACTTTTTGCCTACTAGCCATGGGATTTTTTATAAAGATTTGTTGTTGAGGGGTATATTCTATTTCAGGTTCCCGGGTCTTATTCTTGTTTTCTATCAATGCTGTACGATTGTCTAAAGATGTTTGATTAATTAGTTCGTAGACCGTATTCATCTGGGCTTTGTGGTTTTGCAGGTATTGCTGTTATAGATGTGGAACAGGATCTATATCTACAGGGTCCCTGGGGTCGAAATGTCCTGTTATCAAGTCGAAAGGTTTACATTTATTAAAACTATGTCTAGAAGAGTTATAAGCGATGATTGCGTATGGCATTAAGTTCACGATAGGTGTGTTTTTATGACGTAATTTTAGTATGCGAAGGTGTTCCAGGGTCGAATGAAAACGCTCGATATTACCGTTATCATTTGGCGCGTGCGCTAATGTTCTGTGATGGTTAATCTTATGAATTCTTACGAATTAAGCAAACAATTGATTCGTGAACTCTGTTCCGTTATCGGTTACTATAGTATAGGGAAGACCATGGTGTGTAGCAAACTGTAGTAACCCTTGTAATATACTGACCGCCGTGCCGTCTTTTAAAAGATACGCTTGATCGTATTTTGAAAAGACGTCTATAAAAGTTAAATATTTTTCGTGCAGGGCAGTAAATTAAATTGTTGTCTCACAGGATTCCTATCATATTTAGCTTGACCGCAAATTATACACTCGCCTATAAATTTCGCTATCTGTTCTTTCATTTTCGGCCAAAAGTATTTTTTTTCAAAGGGCTAAATAACACTCAGCAATGCCTCTATGGTTAGTTTTACTATCGTGGTAATTACAAATTATTTCCTGTTGCCGAAAATATTCCTTGACGTTCTCTATTTCTGATTTCGCCAAGACAAGTTCATAGATGAACTCTTAAATTTTTCTTGGATGATGGGGATGATAGAATACATGGCAAGAGGTGGATTTATAAGCTTTGCCGTTTTAACTTTCGGGCTTACATACTCATTTATAGCAGTAACTATATCATTCTCCAAACTTGACTCATTTACTTGAATTAAAATGCGAGTGTGGTTATCAAATGGTTTTGTTGTCACGGCCCTACGTTTCACGTCCTTTACAATAGTGATGTGCAACTGTCGGTGGAATTTATTTAATGGTTCATCAGTTATAGGAATTTCTAAAATAGGGTTTTCGTGACTAGTATGCGCGGTTTCTGTTTATGAGTTAGATAATAAAGATGGAGGTTTCTCTGAACAATTGGCGGCTATAGAACTGGTTTCCTCATTATGTAACTCAATTCTGGATAGAGCATCTGCGTTGGTGTTATTTTTGCCTTTTTTTTACAAATTCACGGTCAAAGTCGGGATACTGTAGGATAGGGTCATTTGTCAAGAGTGTTTTACAATTTTTAAATGAATTTACATAGTCTGTGTCCAAGGTCAATATTGACCAACGGTTTAGTGATCCGGACAAAATTCGGAATAAATTTTCGATAGTAACCAATTAAACCTAAAAATTGTTTAATTTGTTTAGTGGTTTCCGGTATTGGGTATTTCTCAATTGCAGAAATTTTGTCAGGGTTCGGTTTTATGCCTTCTCTTGTGAAAACATGGCCTAAATAGTCAGTTTCTTTTTTAAGGAACTCCGATTTGTCTAATTGAATTTAAAATTGGACTCGCGGAGTCTCTGCAGCATTTTTTGCAAATTATTGATGGCCTCTTGTAGGGAAGTGTCTAACACTATTATATCGTCCAAATAGACTATGCAAATTTCATTTTGAAGGCCTCTAAGCACGTTGTCCATTACTCTTTGAAAAGTAGAAGGACTGTTCTTTAAGCCCAGAGGCAATCTTAAAATTCATAGTGTCCGTGCTCGACGTTAAAGGTAGTTTTTGGAATATCGACTTCATTCATTTCTACTTGGTAGAAACCTGATGCCAGATCTAAGGTAGTAAAATATATACATCTGCCTAACTTGTCAAGAATGTCCGTAATATTAGGCATAGGATATTTGTCGTCAATTGTCTTTTCGTTCAATTTACGAAAGTCTACCACCAAACGCCACTTTTGCTTTCCCGATGCGTCCGCTTTCTTGAGGACGACCCATATGGGAGAGCTCCATGCGGATGTGAAGGGTCTAATTATTTCTTGTTCTAACATTTTACCTATTTGATCGCGAACCTCATTCCGATGTATGAATCAATATCGGTAACTTCTCGTGTAAATAGGCACTTCACCAGTTGTATTGATGCGGTGCTTTATTTTATTCGTGAAAGTTAACAGTTCACCCTCCGAGTAAAAAACGTCGGCATAGCGCGAACATAAGGCCTTTATACTTTCTTTTTCCTCCGCGTTCATATGATCCGTTCTAAGGCGCGAGAATACGCCGCGAGCGCGTGCCATATGTGGTGGCTCAGCACGCGTGCACTCGATATTCAATACTTCCGCTTGCGCCGGCCGGTCTAAAGAAAATATAATATCGTCATCTGTCAAGTTATGAACTTCTAATAATCCGCGACTATTTACAACAGAAGTTACGCATTCTTGAAGGAGACAATTACAGATAACCTCCTCTCCTACTAGAACATCGGTGTCCGGTATGTCTATCGGAATATGAACCATTTTAGACGAGCGAGCTGTATGATGTCCTCGTAAAGGTTGACGTTACATGAATTATGCATTTTAATGGGATTGACTGCATATTGTACAGTTAATGTTTGATTTTTCAGGTCTATTTTCGTTTCCCATTCGTTAAGTAGGTCTAAACTTATAAGACCGTCGAAGTGATCATGGAAACGGTAGACGAATAGTTTTATAAGTTTCGTATTATTAAATTCGGAAAAGCAAGGAAGGGTAATAGAGTACTCTTTACGACTGCTTCCGTGGACATTGGTAACTTCAAATGGATCGTAATTTAAAGGGAAGTAGTTAAAATACTTGTCTACGCATTCCGGAATTATGAAAGATTGATTAGCCCCCGTATCGATTAACAGCTTTAATGGTGGATCTGCAGTATGTACAAAGGGCAGCCGCCTCTGCGTTTGTAAATTAATTTCTATTTTAATTTGTTGGACGGGGCACTCTCCTGAAAATCCGATTCCACGTTAGTACACGTAGCCTGCGGTTCGTTACTTGACTGCGCGTTGGTGTTAGGTTCGCAAAACTGAACCCTATCGTCATAGTTATAAGTCGTGTCATAGTATTGACTGTCACTGACGTCACTGCAATAATATGCTGCGTCGTAATAGTCCTGGTAATCGCAATAAGAATCGTCATAAGCGCAATCATTTAAATTGATTTCCCGCGCCTTAAAATACTTATTTGGCGGTGGGTTCCCGAATTTACGCCAATCATATCCCATTGAGGTAGGAGGCAGAGCTCTAGGTGCAAAGTGCTGTACTCCGCTCATAGGTCGTGAGTTAGAAAATTGGAGTGGATTTCTATGCGGCAATCTAAAGTTGTTTGTTTGAGGGTTATAGCGTGGTGGTGGTGCACCGAACATTTGTTGGGTACGGGACGGCATTCGTGGTTGAAAATTAGGTGGCGTATTAAATTTATAGGGTTGCGGTTGAACCGGATAACGAGTGTAAATTTACGCTCCAACAGAGTCCTCAATAAAGAGATAAACTGATAAAATTTCCTAAAAATTCATGTTACTACTGGTACTATTATACTACTTTCTGAAAATAATTTTTTACGATCTTTTGACATCTTTTTTTTGCTACACTTTGCATATTTCTACACGCAGTGTAAATGAGATCCGACGGGGATCCTCTCGTTCAATCAAAATAAATTTAATCGTTACAGATTTTTCTAATATACACCGCTCACTTGATATCATAAAATGAAAAAATGAAAAAAACCGTTCCTTCCGAGCACGAAGACAGCCTCCGTTTCTTTTAATTTTTAAAAATGGATCTAACTGGAATTTCGTACATTTTCGTAGTTGTGTTCATTTTTATACGCATATAATATTAATGACGAACAAGTGTATAATAATTGTAATTAGGACCACTCCATCTAGTATAACTGAAAGGGTTTTAGATTTAGTATTTTTACTGCTATCCCACTGAAGTCCTTGGCACATTTTACAATCCTCTTAGCCTGGGTTCGTAGTTAATTTACAGCCTTCATGGGTCTTAGAGGCCTTTGTAACTGCATGGGTGCTTAATAACAGCTTTATAAGATAGTAAAAGGCAACCCTCCGTTTCTCTCAGTAAATGCGAACCTGTTCGACCAATTTCGCAATATTGAGTAGTAGACAATTGCAATGATTTACATCGAAGTGATCGATAATTGGAAATTAATAGTTTTGTAATGCTTTGTGACATAACAATTCGTTTTAAGTAAAATGTTGTAGGTCACTAGCAACACTTATTTGTACATATATATCGGTTTTAATTTTCAAGTTTTCTTTTTTCTGTTTCCGTATATAGACGTACTATTTACAATGTACCCACACCAAAAAATCAGTCTCGGTTTCCTTTAATAAGAGGGTCTTCCCGATATGATCTTCTCCAGTTGTCTTCACATATTTTCGGAGAGTTTGGCGAGGATTGCATGTGCTACAAGGACTAACTAAAACTCCCAAAAAAAACAAGACCGCTTTGAGTGCTGATGAAAATCAGCCATCCAAATGTAGCCGTTAAACGGTAATCATCGGTTATCGAGCATCCAACGGATTTCAATTTGTGTAACCATTTTAGCGAAAAATTGTCTCGTGTGACGCAGCTGGCTATCTTTCCCGACCATACCCCGTTCCCCGCGTACCCCGCAACCTTCATGCCTCTTTTTACCCATCACCACTATTTAGGGCTACCAGATTTAAAATTGAATTGGTTCACATTATCAAACTGAATAAATGCTATTAAACCATAACTCAGTTGTCAGTAACGGCATACGTCATATTCATTTGCAGTAGGTACAGATCGACCCACTTATTTCTGATATTATACTCGTATGTGTTGGGGCGCGAGCGGCAGCAGCTTTGTGAACTATAACAACCAATGGTTCAATTGACTTTTTGATGTACTTTTTAAAAAGCAGAAGCTTCAATGTGACGTTTTCAAGTGTAAATTTATTTTACCTATCGAATATAGAAATAATCTTTGACTTTGACTTTGATAAATTGAAAAAAAATTGAAAAAACCAAATACAAAGATTCGGCAATAAGTACACAGACAAATTCGTGAGGTCCGGTGGTTTGTCCCGTGGCTTAGTTGGTATAGTGTCTGGCATGGTATGTCAGTTCGAATCCGACCGGATCGAAGGAATTTTTTCTGAATGTTCGATCTATGTATTAATAAATATGACAAACTAGTGGAGTAATTTCACACAAAATAATTAAATATCAATTCAATATAAATTTATGTAATTTAATACTCCGATTTTTATCTAACCTATATATTCTGCAAGTTTTTTGGGAAAGCAAGCGTAAAAGAATACATAAACGGTGACAAATGATTAGCAGACGAAAGAGACATTTCGATATATTTACTGGCTTCGATTTGGCTCTACACCATATTGTACTTCATTTCATTCATGATCTATAATGAAAGGTACTTGATATTCAACTAAATCTGCCTATGTGGAAACCCTACCCACCACAATTTATCTACCCGTATTGGCAACAATATGCTAGAGCTGCGATAGAACACTTTTATTCCCCAATTTTCTTTTACGGTCGGATTAGATGGAAATTTTTTCTTGTTTGTTTTTCAGGCGTCGTTTGTTGTAACGATAATAATCTTTCCTAAATTTGCAGAAGTTCCTAAAGTGAAAATTGTAAGAATCTCTTGTGAACGATAACATTATTAGATTTCGTATCATACATATTTTTTCGTCGTACCTAATTGTCTATAATGTCGTACCCTGAAGCCCTTTAAATTAGTATAACTTATAAAGTACATAACTGCGGGACGTAGCAGCAGTTCTACTAGTAGACGTTTAGCAAATCGAATAAATCTAAAACTCGATTGTATAGTTACTCCCCTAGTGTAACGGTTTCTTCTGCTGTGCGATTTTGAATCGATCTGGATAAATTAGTTCTAGGTCCTCGTCAGCAGTAGCTGTGAGGTCCATTAATTCATCACAAGGGATTATAACTCTTTGCAGACTCCGGCGACGAATTGGAATTACTTGAACAGACTAATTCGGCAACAGGGTTTGGAGCTCAATGTCGTAAAAGTAGTGTAAAGGACCACAGTCCCAAAAAAAAAAACCATATGAAATGCTGAACTCAGCCTAATTGAGACGGGATAATATAGTGGAAGATATAACAAACATATAAAAAGAAACTCGTAAAAATAAGAAACGGTGGAGTGAAATGTTTATGAATAATAAATAGATGATAAATGTCGCATAAGTATATCAAGACACTTGCACATGAAGGTCAAACCCCGCGGGGTAAAAGGCGTGGTTATTTTTTCGTCCTAGTTATTAGTACTTACGAATGTCTGTGTTAAAAAAGAAAATATCTTAGGTTATAGGTTGGGGCGCAGTACCAGAAGCCCCAGATCTTTGCGGTAAGGGCTGAGTAGCACAGCAATGGTTGTGGATAGACGTGTCGCTTACCACCTGGCGTTAGGCAAACAAGGTTAAGTTCATATTACAATGAAACCAAGGACAGTTATAACCGCTCACGCGATTCATGCGTCTCTGGAAGCATACCACACCTAGAGGTGCCGGTGATGATTTTATACCGATTTATCGGATATCGAAGTTATAACAGGTAAAAGAACTAATAGTAATTGCTATTTCGGTAACTACTCTAGCAAACCATAAAGTTTTTAATGCCTGGGTCTGTCATTTAAAAAAATAAACAACTTCAAAAATACGTCATGACAATCGTGTGTGTTATTGTTTGGGCTGGTGATGTCGGTGTTTATTTACTGAAAACATACCGTAAATTGCGTTTTTTAAGTTTACCCTGAATATAAAGGTTTATAAACTATACTTTAAGAGTAATTTCATGGTAAACATTAGAACCACTCAAACGGAATATTATCATATTTACCCAAGTACACCAAAAATGTCATTAGTGCTTTTTAAGTGCAGGATTTGCGGTGCATTACTGCATTTTATTTGAGATGTTTTTGTTGTAGTGCGGATGGTATTTATTTAGCAATGCAGAATAATAATCTTTATTTTTAAAAACTTGTATTTCAACTGAATCCTTTTCTAATTTGCGAAACCAAATAGCCGCCATTTTGCGGTAGGAGGAGCGCATCGCGTGAGCGGTTAAGTATCTTCTTGACGAGCATTGCATATATCATTCCCGTTCACAATAATGTCACTGTCCATTACGTGAACTTGTAGGACAGATGGCACTACGGCAAAAAAGTATGTATGTATATTTCTGAATTTAATGCACTGGCACTGGAGGATAATTTCTTTTATATTTCTTTTATGCCACCAATGGACTTGTTAGTAGCGGACCGTTAAAGTTGTAAAAGAGTCGCCACGGGACAGGATCTTACTTTTCCTGAGCCTGTGACAATGGTGGTTCTCCCTACATTTGAATCAGGAACAAAATGTAGCTTTTCTGAGGTACATACATTAGGCAGGGCAGTGCCAGTGGCTGGACCTCTTTCGTGTCAGCGACTCCTGGTAATTAAAGGAATTTTAAAAACAGTTTTTCCGCAAATGATTTTTCACAGCTTGTTGGTCAGTTGGTAAGTAAACTATGCAAGATAACAATAAATTTTTCGATCCACTGAAACGTGCTACATTTTTTTATATATAGTAGGAGTGTTCATATGGCGATGGTGATGAGGGAACACGCACGTCTCAGAAGTTCTCCTAACTATACATCTATGCTTCAAAAACGTAAATTTAGAATCCCAGTGCCCCAAGAAGACCTGCCTTCGCAAATAGATTTATTTCTTTTCTTGGTCCTTTTGTTTACAATAGGGTTAGCGCCACAGTATCCTTAAAGGGGTGTTCAGTTTGGGAAGTGAAACAGAAAGTGCAGAAGTGGCTCAATACACTATACTACGAGGATATTGAGGAAATGCTGAGAGTTCATATCTGAATCACAAGCGCGCGCGTACGCACGTACGCACGCACGCACGCACGCACGCACGCACAATATCTTTTATTATTCGTACAAGTAATTATATACTTTACATTATTGTGTTTGTTTGTCAGTACATCTAAATAATATTATTTTGTATTCATGTAACTTGGGCAAATGAATAGGAATAAGATTATAGAATCCACGCTTTCTATGTTGTAACCTCACCTTTGAGTTGGTTACCTACGGGACAGGCTATGCCTAGTGTAGGAGCGAATGTAACACGCGCCGGAATAATTTGGATCAATGAAATAAGTTTTAAGAAATAATGTTTATGATCTTCTTAAACCACATTTTAATTACTGTTTATGCTCTTCTATCTTCGGAATGAAATTAAAAGTGTTAATCTCAGAATGTAATGTATAATGTTATTATTTAAATGTAATACTAATTTTATAATTTGTGTAAATGTTAGTTAAATTAAAATTTTTCATAATTATTTACTGTTATAAAGCATGTAGAAAATTGTAGTGAATTTTTGTATTAAGTACTTCTCAATTATTACCATGACTTATTGGACATTATATAACTAAACTATTGTAACATGTATGGCTACTTAAGAAAACAACAAATAATAATAATAATTATTATATATATTATATATACACAGAACACAAAAATCATAATCATCATCACTTCAACGTCGTCGACTGGTGGACATAGGCCCAAAGATCATCAAACGGCCGGTCTCATGCTGCTTCCGCCCAGCGGATTTCTGCAATTTTCACCGGGTCATCATAACAACGAAAGACTTAAAAATAGAGCGCCATCTAGGGGCAGTGTAGTAAGATCGTAGTTGTGTTAATAATTTTGATAAAAATAGTAAACAAGTCCATAATCAAAATAAAATTGCATAAATAGATAGAATATAGTATGACTAACCAGTGGGAGTGTTATCTTTAAAAAAGAACAATTAAATACATCAAACAATACAGTTGAAAGTGACAATCATATTTTGGCTTAAAAATTATATCTAAATGACAATAAAATCATATAAACATAAAGTTAAACTCGTGTCATAAATGTGACAACTAAAAGAATTTAAAGTGTAAAGATAACTGTGCATAATCGTAGCTAATAGTGTATATTCAGTTCAAGAATTCCATTGTTGCCAGTAAACATTGATTCGAGTGCAGTGGACTTCGAATATTTGTGCTATATAAAGTGACCTACCCACCCGTCATGCGTTAATTTAAATGCAAGTCTAAGGGTCGTATTCCAGAACTCTACTCAATACTCAAGTCAGGACTTGAGTATTGTAGTGAGCACTGAAAATTATACTCAAATCCTTGCCGTTAGGGTCGTATTTCCAGTGCTTGAAATCATACTCAAGTCTGCTCAAATCCTGACTTCAGCATTGAGTAGAGTTCTGGAATACGACCCTAAAAAGCTGACTAACAATTTCACCAAAGCCGATAAGACTACTTGTAGTTTTGTGGCAGTGACCGAATACTGCCGATCGGGCAGCTCACAGTTTGAACCGCAGCAAAGAAAACTTTTTTTTGTTTGATATTATATTATTAATATTTTCATTTTAATAACATTATTTATTCATTTTTTTTGACCACAAAATAGATTTTTTTGATAATAAAATTAGAAACGACACCATGGCACCTATAATAAGGCAAATACGGACCAAGCCAAGGTAACGAGTAAAGGAGACGAGAAAGAAGACAGTTTTAAATCGACCATACTATATGCAGATAGCGAGTATGTGACTTTAAGACAGAAGATAAAGTCAGCTTCCAATGACATTAATGACAATACGTTTGGCACAAACTGCAGCATGGAATCCTTCTGCAGCGTTCCGGACATATCAATGCGTAAACGAGATCTACATATAGACCAACTGAAAGAAGAAGTTAGAGCACAAATGAGAGGCGCTGCCTAGGAAATAGAAAAATTACTTTTTAAAACAACCATCTTAAAAAGATAATTAGAAATTTGGAAAGTAAAACCAGAAAATACAAGGACATGTACATACATTAATTCAATGACACCAACAAAAACGAATTTATTTTAGAAAATCATTATAGATAAGTCCTGTGACATCCGTGTACTTGAATAAGTATCTAATTGTCCAAAATGACACTGACATATCTGCTAAAAAAACCCTAAGCATAAAAATTCAACAGCAAAATGAACTTCTACTCCTATTACTAAAAATGAAGAACAAACTTCTAGAAAACAACAGGAAATCAAACAAAAAGAAGAGAATAAAAATAAGCAAAACAAACACAAGAACAAAAAAGTTAACGATAAAACAGTAAATAAACGTAAAAATATACATAATGAAAAACCTGACATGAAAAATAAAACTACAAATTCAATCCAAAACTATTATAACGTAGGAGAAAACAAGAAACTGTGTATTTTGAGTACCAATAGAATAAACAAAATACTACCGTTAATAGTAGGCAAAGCTGACACATTTGAGGACGTGTGTCATTATAATAACTCCAGGAGGACGTGTTCGGGAATTAGTAAATAATATAGAGGGAAAACTAGAGAACTTTTCGAATAATGACTATTGTGGTATACTGATAGGAGAAAATGACTTTAAAATAACTTGCGATTATCATAAACTTGTAGACCTCATTAATGAAAAACTTTGTAAACTAACTCACACTAATTTTATATTATCTTTACCAACATACAAAAATGGCAATTACACTACTTTGTTCAACAGAAGAGTAGAACTTTTTAACAATTTTTTATACATGGACGTGATAACACACGAATATAGTGCAGAGTTTTAATCTGAAAATAGCATTATATTAATCAACCCGTCCAAGTAGTGGTACGTGTCTTGATATTGTTATACATAATATTAATGGGTGTGAGGTAGAAGTAACTGAGTTTGCGTTATCCGATCACACATCACAGTTTGCTCGATGCCCAGTTGGAAAATTAGTAAAATTAAAGCAATGGTACACCTATAGATGAGACTATTCTCTTGAAAATACGATACAATTCAAAGAATGTCTGAGCAAACTCAGCTTTAGCGATTCAAGAACAGCCAGGAACTGCAATGAGGCTTTTAACGCTTTTTATGACACTTTCAAACTTTTTTATCAATTGTGTTTTCCTGTAGTAAGAGTAAAAAATTTTGTTAAAGAAAAACCAAGATGGCTTTCACGTGGAATACGATTGTGCTGTAAAAAAAAAGGGATATGTTATGTGAATACAGAACAACAAAGAGAAATGAGACTAAAACTGCATATAACCTTTTATCTACAAGACTAAAGAGGATAATCCAATTAACAAAAAGCGTCAAAATATCTATTATATTTCCAGAGCTACAAACAAGTGCAAAGCTACGTGGAAAATAATAAATAATAGTAATATCGAGTTCTTAGGTTTTCGCGATTGTTACACATAGGAAATGAAACTATTGTTTTTTCAAACAAACCGACGTTTCGGGCCCTTTGCAGGTCCCATGGCTTTTTCAGTTTTGCAAAAGGGTTTGAATTACGCAGTGGCTCCTCGTCGTGTTCCATATGAAGAAATTATTTGTAACGTTGAGGATTGTCTAGTTAAAAACAACATGAGAAAGGAAGATTTGGAGGCAATACGCCAAGACGTTTCGTCAATATTGCGTTCAAATAAACAGCCCAGACCGAATCTTACTCGAGATGAATATAACGCGCTGAAAACCTTCCGCGAAGATCCTGAATTAGTCATCCTCCGTGCAGATAAAGGTAACGCGACGGTGGTCGTGAATACGTCAGATTATAACAGCAAAATAACTGACTTACTGAATGATGAATGACTATCGGATGAAAGCACGTATAAAAAGGTGAAGAAAGACCCTACCACCAAGATATTAAAAACAACAACTAACTTAATATCTAAGCACTCCGATACGCTGAAACTTGATGTAAGTGAGTTTGTACCCCGCTGCGTAAAACCCCCTAAACTGTATGGGTTACCAAAAATACATAAGGCTGACACCCCACTCCGTCCCATAGTTAGCCAGTTGGTAGGTTGGTGTGTCAATGGCAACACATGGCAAAGGTACTGTCACCATTGAGAGGGAACACTTCTACACATGTGAAGGATTCATACCATTTCATCAGTGGAATCAAAGATCTACGGTTAAATGATGATGACACCATGGTCAGTTTTGATGTTCAGTCGCTGTTTACCAACCTACCAGTAAAAGACTGCATTGAAATTGTACGTAGAAAGCTGAGGGAACATAATATGTCCATTGAATATGCAGGATTATTAGAACACTGCCTAACATCAGGCTATCTATTGTGGAATAATGAATTCTACCTACAAATCGACGGTATAGCAATGCGCTCCCCGGTATCTCCCGTTGTTGCCGATATTTTCATGGAAGACTTCGAGGAGCAAGTTTTACCCATGGCCCCAGCTAGGCCGAAGATTTTCACACGGTACGTTAATGATACTTTCACAATATTACCTAAAGATAGCATACCTTCTTTCTTGGACCATCTTAATTCTTTTAGTATTAAGATCCAATTTACTATGGAACAAGAGAATTGTGGTGATTTAGCTTTCTTAGATGTTTTAATTAAAAGAAATCCTAATAACACCTTAGGCCATACTGTATTTCGAATGTGAGTTGAGAGATTTTGCCACAGGTATTTTCACATCCCTCTTTTTGAAGTCTATTGTGAAATATTATCTTGAGTCATCATAACACATTTAAATACTTATAAATTTGTTACAGTTGGTTTCCATAAAAAGCATCTATCCGCGTACATTAGCCCAAACCGAGGGAGGCGTCATGTTCATTGACGTAATTATTTATAAAAAGATGACAAATGAAATGTGGACCGTCGTCGCCATGTTGCAATAAAAATATTACTTCTACGGACAACACGAACATTGATGTGAAAAGTGAACTTTTGCTATTGCAGAGTCTAAAAGTAATTGGCACTAAGCACACTACGCTTAAGAAATTTGTTTTAATAATCTATGTGGAAAGGGACAGACGGATTCGAACAGGCAAGGGAAATAGTATATCTACAGGCTATTCTCTTGTGATCGGCAACAAAACCGATTTGTTTTTGAAACCGAGACAATATTATGTTTTAGTAATGGGAAAAAATGGACTAGTTCACTACCCAATAATAACACAAACCTCTAGCTCTAGGCTTGGTAAGCAACTTCTGCACGATCTCGTCGTACGCCCTCTCGTCGGCTACGCCCGAGTCTTTCACTAGTTTCTCCTTCACAGCAATGCAGATGTCACTTCGCGCTAGAAGAGCTTCCAATTCTTCGAATGCCTGCGAATAATAATAATAAATAATAATAACGCACACACTCGTAGCCCCGCACTAGGGTATCCCGATATTGCGGGTGCCATAGACGTACACGTAGATCACAAATTACAACCAAACTCACGAACAAACAAAATATGTAGGCCATATAAATATTTCTCCCGGCCCGGGAATCGAACCCGGGCACTGCGTGGCAGATCAGCTTTGTATCCTTTCGGCCACGGAGGCAGTTTATGGGCATTGAATGAAAAAAAAAAATATGCAAAGAAATTAATACACTTGGGCAGGTGAGAAAGACAGAATTTCTCGGCTCGAGGCAAAGGGTGTAAGTTACATTAATAAATGTCCTATAATAAAATTGATAGTAGATGTTATTGTATAAGTATAGAATAATATGGAGAAAAATGAATGGAATATGACGAAAATTGTATAGGGGAATGAAATACTTTTTACAAACCATAATTTCGGACTTTTTTACAGGTCCCGTTATTGCGGTGGGCAGCCGAAAAATTGTTTTTTATCAAATATGTAGCAATAGCGAAAACCTAAGACCTCGACTAGTGTTACTATTTGTATACGTTTTACGTTTAATTGTTTATGGGTGCGAGTTATTTGTTTGTGGAAATAATTGTTTCGGAGGTAGTTTGTGATTTTCAGTGTTTTCGATGGTTATTAAATTTTCTGGTTAAGTTAGAAATTGATAGCGTAGTCCAGGAACGGTTGCTTGTCATGAAAGAGATCGAGGGTTGGAATTATTGTGGTGGCAAGTTCTTAATTATGATTTAAAATTCTAAGTTACGTGCATTTCTGAATGTGAACTAACAATAACTCACATTGACTGTGAAGGAAATCATTGTGATGAAACTTGGAAGTCGACGAAGGCGGTGCCCTTGGCAAACGTGGACGACCCAATTAGCATTGGGCATGACTGTAGTCTTGTGTATACCAAGTGACGGGACAGACACCGCTCAGAGCTTTACATCGCAAACATCTACGGGGCACTGCCATTGCACCTGTCACTCTGAGATGTAAGTTGACAAGTCCCATGTGCCTGTAGTTTTACCAGCACTCTTACTTACCCTTCAAAATCGGAACACAGTCATGCTCATATTATTCGGCAGAAATATGTAAGGTGGCAGTATTTCCCTGGACAAACTCTTTCACTCTTCTACTGCTACTAACAACAAAAAGTATAAACTCGTTATCAGTACCTAGCTGCGGGACGTATAAAGAGTTGACAATGGTGATGATGATGAAGGTATTAGTAGGAGAGTTAATGTAATATTACGTCGCATACACCGTTGCACAACCGATTTTTTATTCTTATGTTCTCCGATCCGGTTTCTGTTTTGAGTATATCCGCTCTCCGCCACTGCTAGGTGCAGAAACCCTAAATATCCCAAGGAACTAATAAAAGACTATATGAAATTGTAACGCAATTAGCTCCGTGTGTTACGGCCTAAGTCCCAACTGGAACCAAAATTGTATTATTTTGATAAGATCTGTTAACTTATTGTGTTACAACCTGGTTCTGTTTTGTCTCTAAGGTGTTGTGCATGCTCTATAGATTTCGTAAAGATAATTTAATGTATGCAACTTAGCTTTTGCCTGCGAGTCGCCAAGGGCCGTGCCTGCAAACTTAACAACATTGGATCTATGTATTTTATGGATACATTATTGTTTAATAATTTATAATGTACCTATGTAACATCGTGCCAGCAAACTTGCAAACTGGAAACCGTTATTTAGATTATATTGTCTGCCCGTATGTTATTATTCTTTTAATTTGGAAAATATTGAATACGTACAATTGTGGAAAATTATTAACTAAAAACTTAAATCGTTAGACACCAAATCAAATAAAGTACAGATTTATGCGGAGTTTGTATGAGTCGTAATCCGTGCCGTGCGTTCGTTAGGCGATTAACACACTGCACCGCGCCCCGCGACGGAGCGCGGAGCTGCGTTTTTTAACGTTGTACTGAAGCGCCTCAGTTGGTTTGGAAAACACTCGCCGCCGAACGCACCGACGGCGCTTCTCCGCGCGCCGAGAGGCGAACGGCAGGAATGGCAAACTCCGCACTACCGCGCAGATTTTTAACCAATTTGTATCTAGTCCATTAATTGTCGTTCGGATTTTCCTTAACAAATAATCAAAGCATGCAGTTGACTTACGTGTGTAGTTGAAAAGATAATCCTAATACTTAAATCTTTGAAATAAAGTTGAAATGATCCATTAATCGACCCGGTTCGTAGAAAGGGATGTACCCAATATCTTCGGTGTCTTTTTATTTGAGTAAACAAAAACCAAATAGACAGTATAACTGCAGCGTCCAGAATGAGTTCTATATTGTTAACCACTCTTGTCAAAGAAGGATCTCAGCTACATGTACAATCACTACGGCGATCAACTATGAATGAGTAAGTGCTTTAAGTGGCGCCGCAGATTAAACCGAGCGTTGTCGCAGATCTGCGTCTCCGCTACCGCGCGCGTGATTCCGCGTCTCGCGCACCGTCGCGGGGCGACTTCTCATTAGAAATCTGCACGCAAAAGCGTTTTTGGCACGCTAGCGTGTACTGATGTTTGAAAGTTCAACTGTTTTTCTTTCATCTACCATTTTCCTCGCTATAATAAGGTGAAAACTTGCGTGTTTCGCTCAGCATCACAGTTGTTTTGCGTCTCGTGACTTGAAACCTTCGCTACGCTCAGGAATCTATTTTTTCAATCTTGCTTCCTTCGCTTGCTCAGGTTTCAATACAAGCACTCGAATCAAACAACAACTTTGCATAACGAATAACTATTTTTTTTAAACCAATGAAAGTTACGAACGGAATCCTAAATAATTTTAAAGTTTTGGAGTTTCATTTTACAAGTCGTTCTTTCTGTAAATTTTGAAACAACCTTTGAGTACCCCCCTCCTTTGGCAAGACGCTGACGCTCGAAAAACTCTAATGTCTCATTGTGCTGACGAGTTGCCCACGAAAGGAGTCGACCGCTAAGAATCGGTAAAATATTTAGAAGTTACTCTGTGCAAGGTAAGTACGCTATCTTTTAATTAAACTTTTGTATAGCAATTTCCCAACTTATCGTCTTGCTAATTTTTTGGAGCTTTTCACCTTAGCACCTTTTGCTAAAAACTCGTAAATGTCGGCTTTATTTTGAAATGATTAAAATTTATATTAAGAAAAGGCAACAGGAACTTACAATTATTTATTTATTTATTCATTAGTTGATTAATTAATTAATTAATAATTCATTCATTCAATATGATACAATTACATACATTCTCTCAGTATCGAAATAAACGTGACGTAATTACCCTCACCACATTCCAAGAAAGTTTTCTTAAGCTTCCTATTTAATTAAGTACTTACTGGATTACATCTGAGCACCCTCCGTTCACCAGTGCGTGCAATACTTAACCGAATTGGTAAAAGGAAGCTGTATTTTTTCTCACGTGCACAATGGCACAGTATATTAACATAGGTATTGTTAGGAGGACACACCCGCGAGGTCGCCCTTGAATGTGCAATAATTATTATCAAAAAGTGTAGCTACAGATTTTCGGAGAGAAAAATCATATTTTCAAATTGGCAATGATGGCCCAAAAGTTTGCACTGTGGATGATCAGGGTTCGATTCTCGGTAAGATCAACTTAGGAAATAAACTTTTCGAAATTGGATCTGGTCTGGGTGTTCTGGGGAACTGTCCAGTCTGAGACCATGCAGGTAATTGGTGGGTTGTTTAGCACGTTATTATTATTTCTACATCATATGAATACAATACTGATTTGTCATCACAATTTATTGTTGGAAATTTAAATGGAAGCTATTTGTGAGACACGTGTAATCGTTCAATTGCAAACACAGCTAATGCTTCACTGCCTTGAGATGAAGGCAACCATAGTTTTCTAACAATGTTCCCACTATTAATAACGTTGGCATGGGCTTAAATTAATTTGAAGTTCGTAGTTTATGACCTCAACATTCGCTTCCTTGTTTCACTGATGTTCACTTTCTGACATCACAATTCGTATCTTGGATCCATCCTCATATATTGTGTATAAATGTGAATATAACTTAGGGCGTCCTATAGTGTTACCATACGTAACATAATATTATTTTTGAGGTTAGGTTGTAGTATGGCGTATTCAAGTGCTTTAAATTCTATAAGGCAATTTATTGAAGTTTGCACATACGATTTGCAGTCTTATAGAGGTTCTTTCAAAAAACCATTGTTTTACCTAAGGTTGACTGATTAACCCCATTGTTTAGCCAGCAATGATTTGAAGGTGGATTTTGACTCTTGCAGCATCTAGCTCTAACTATAGGATTTATAATGAACACTTCTAAGACACTAAAAGCTTTTTTGTTAACTTTTAGGGCTCGGCAAAACTTGCTAGGTGGTATAAGTTATTTAATAACTCTGTTTAAGAACATCAACCGGTAGTAGACACCGTACACTTGCTTTTAGTGTTTTAGCTTCTTAAAGCCATGAGAGTGAGTTGTACAACCGTTCCGTCCAACTCCGTACAACCGCCTAAAGTAATATTTTTTTCTATGTTACTATTATTCCTCTTGAAGGTTTAATTATTTATACCTATAACCACAATAGAGCCGAACGTTATTATGGAAGCTCGTATACATAATTAATGAGAGTATGAGCGCTAAAAAAGGTTGCCCTTAGCGCCAAAATGTTTGTTGGGCGTGCCGCCCGCGCCGCGCGGAGCGCCCTTAATCCGTTTGGGCGTGGACAGGCAGGTAGCCGCGGCAGTCACAACGTTGCAACGGCAATATTGCAGCCAAATCATGGCAACAAATACGGCATATTGTCGTCTTGTTATCGCACCGCCCCGTCTAGGATCGAATCTCAGTGTAATAGTGTCTCAAAGAACTGGGTACTCGTACTAACCTTGATCCCATAGCTGGATTCTTCATAAATAATTGAGACGTAGCTCCAACCAAGTCGTTTGACGATTTCGACCATAGCGCGCACCTGGTGCAGGTCTGATGGAATCGTGCGCGTGAAATACTCAAACCGAGCTTTGTTCGACAGCTCTGGTGACGTCGAGAAGAATGATACCTGGTAGAAAATAACGCATATTACTATATATGCGACTCTTTTAAATACTACACATACATATCTATTCCAACTGTGTTCGGTCAAGGCGACCACTTTGACTCCTCGTTGAGTTGGCATGAATACTACAGCCGACGTAACATACCTTTTTTTTGACGGGGGGAAAGACGTAACATACCCTAGCGAATCCTTTGTTATTGTCAACACGGAGTAGATATTCTAAAAATGCAGTATCACAAGACCAGAACCTGCTGTCCTTCTCGCACCGAAAGACGGAACAGTACATCGTCTGCCATCACTCTTGGATTGATATTTTCTTTACATTTTAAACGGTGGCAATTTACACAAGAACTTTTATTTAATGTAATAAATAGTTTTCTATTTAAATAAATGACTTAACATCAAAAACCGAAAAAGAGATAATTATAAAAACCGCAATTAGCAGCCGCTAATCATCGAAGCTGCCTTACAAATAAGTAGTAGTGTTTAATGAAGTGGAATTTGTTTAACTGTGAAATAAACAGAATTATAATGTTTGAACTGTTGTGTTCAGCAACATCGTCACATCATCTAGCGCCGACTGATTTCCATCACTGCAACGAAATGGTCAGCATAAAACTATGATCAGCACGTACGTGATTGTTGCAAATCGATGAAATTACAAATACCCCCCGGGATATTCTGAACTGAAGAAATAATGAAATGTTTGGAATTTTAATCGTACTCGTGTCTCACTCTCACATCGTTTAAAGCGATGTAAATGTGCACAAAGTACTGTTTTCGACCCGATTACATTTTACTGCATCTGTATTATGAAAATTCAGACTTTGTCTCATTCACTATTATCATATCTGTACGTATATCTACCAATCTTCCCCAAAATACATCCATGTTTTCGTGTATTTCAAAAAGACGTGTACCTACTTAAGTAGCTAACTTGTATATTTAGGTAAATCTTACTTGCGGGATCTTGAAAAGGCGTAGCAGGTTAGCGACTTGCACGGAGGTGACGGAGGACGCTGCGCCCACCACGCCCGATATCACTTTGCGCACCGCCGTCGCATTGCACGCATACTCTGCGTCGTCTATGTTGCTTATTGAACCTGAAAAAAAAAAATATGCGTGATCTTTGGATACAAAATCTCTGAAGGTCTGTCAGAGTGAAGTTTGCAGCTATCAACGTGGTGTTGCCAAATTACTAGGTTTTTTCAACTATACATAAGGAAATAGTAGCAGTAGAGCTCCTTATGAAAGAAATCGTCCAGAGAAGTATTGCCTGTTTTATGTGTGCTGTGTTGTATTGCTATTTCTTTCGCCAAGCAGTATATATATCGCTGCGTATAGGTATTGCTGCGTTTCGGGTTTGAAGGCTAAGGGTGTTGGTGAAATTACACACACATGGGACTTGTCAATTTATGTGTCAAGGTAACGGACGCAAGGGCAGTGCCTATAAGATCTTTGCGATTTAGAGCTCTAAATGACACTGCATCTGTCATGGACAGGCGTATCGCTTACCACCACCATTTTTTACGCACAACTTGTTCGTCCCGAAATAAAAATAAAATGAGTATTTGGCATTTTTCAACAATTTAATATAGTATCGAGTAAATTAAATCAAAGTCATGTTCGTAAAAATTTTGTGTCATGAGATTTCGGATATTAAAAAGTAACCCGTGGCAAGATTGACTTGCGCTACATATTCGTAAAGAGCGCTATATAGCTCTTACGTTGCCCAAGGTCTGAGGTTAATAATTGTATTAGGAATCCACGTTACCTTTGATAAAATCCACAGCCATTTCCAATCCGTACGTGTCTTTATCACAGTCATCCAAAATATGCGTACCCAGCGTCACTCCAGGGATTAACATTAACTGATTGTTTATGTAATCAAGTGTATACAACATCGTCTCCAATGCCTGAACTCCTCCTTGAGGCATTACTGGGCCACATGTCATATTGTCCGATCTCTCGTGAACCATCATCAGACCTCCAAGTACAAGATCTCCTTCAATAACTGCTTCTCTCTTTATTGGCCAGTGCAGATGTTTCTTATCCTTTATTTCTCCTACTTGGTCATTAGACATATTCATCCAGTCATTCTTTCTTTCATTTTCTAAAGGAGCAATGTCATAAACTAGATTATCTTTGAATTTGAAAGGTCCGAGATACGCGAAGCTATCGGTGAAGGAGTCTTGTTGCTTGTGTCTGTGCCTGTGGTGGTGGTGGATCGAGGGGTTCTCATAAAAGTCTACTTCGGGGAAATCTCCTGGGTGCTTCATTTCGGAGCGGTGGAGTAGCAGAAACAAGGTCGCCAACAAGGCGCCGGGACGCATGTCGGTGTTTGTCTCATGCCATCGCCAAGTGTTTGGTCCATGCTGTTGAAAGAGGCGCGCTCATTTTTGTCTGAAACAACAGAAAAATATATTATTGTCTGCACTATTATCTAACTCATTTTACGGATAGTGATGAGTAAAAAAGATTTATTTTATTAAGAAAATGAATGAACATTTGTGCCTCTTTGAAAGTTATTTGATCAGTACTGAATTATATATAAGGTTACAAAATGCTTTTACGGTTATTCAAAGAGTTCGCTTACGTGTTGTCGTAACGAATGTTCGATAACAAAACAGCTAAAAATATACAAAAGTAATCATCTCAAAATTGGCCGTCTTAAAGGGAGATCATGTATAAAATACCATTAATAAACCCTTCCTCAATTCCCAACACTTCATTATAAACTCTGAGAGAATGAAAACTGCGATTAATTGGATTTGAATTTAAATTACAAATTTTATCAAATTTTATTTAAGGCTTACTTTGGCAAACTGTATTGGCAGCAAAGTTTTAAATTATTTTATTTTACGTTTCCATGATTCTGTTGAACGAAACTAGAGACTGACTAAATACAATTACGACTCAACGTTGTTGATGGGATTTTGTCAATTTTGGTGACTAATTATTTTTGAAACCATTGTTATTTATTCTTCTTCTAACTGAGCCTAGGACAAGATAATTACTTTTGACACCAAACCCCGTGTTACCAGTACAATACAGTCCTGGAAATATTATTGAGCTGTTCCTACTAGAGACATACTGAGGAATAAATACTGAAGTTACAAATGAAACTCAATTATTCTTGTACGGGGTAGAAATATAAACGAAAATGAAATAAATAAAGGCACATCGGTCAGCCGTGATCATGGGACCTGTAATCTTTGGTTCGTTTGAATAAACAATTATATGTGATTTAGACCCGATAAATAAAAATAGTTCAATTTCCTGTGTACAACAATTGCGAAAATCTAAGAACAACTCGATGGGGGCACAAATAATAACAATAGGGCCTCGTTTCCTAGCCGTAACGACTGCGGGACATAAAGAGTTCAGAGCCATGATTTTTCACAAGTCACGAATCAAATTTGGAAAGCACTGAGAAAGCATCGACACAAATAATGATTAATGGCATCTCGGCTCCGAACCGTAATCATTTCGAAATCATAGAATAGCTAACAGTTGAAATAACGTTATTTCTATGTAATGTCATGTAATGTAAACTTTGAACAATTACATATCGCAACAGTTATGGTTTGAAGCCGAAGTGCCAGAGTATTTTTTATTTGCATGAATGCACTCTACACTTATAAAATCCCAAAGACCGTTTTAGTGAATTTGATGTGTTTATCATTTAATTTGTTATTAATTTTTCATCTAGCCATATTGTTTCGAAGTAGCATTCACACTCGTTATGAAATGCTACTATACGTAAATTACTTGTTCAATATTTAATTACACAATCACTGACGCTGAACGTCGACAACGTTCCGTCTCTAGCAAATCCATTGGCTTGTAATCATTATTCATGCAATTGAACACTAAGATCCTTCGATCCGGCTTTATTCTAAACAACGTCTGCCAGCAAACCTTTCCAGACGCCATGCCAACTAAGCCACGGAACGAAGTTCTTTTTGCAGATCTTTGTTTTTGGATTTTAACGACTTTTTTGCCATATGGCCTATTCCCATTCGACGTCGGACTGTGCACACGCATATACCCCACCACTTTGTCATCTCTTGTAAGTCAGTAGTTCCCAAAGTATTAGCAACAATGTTTAAGTGTAAACGATGTGACGCTGAATTTAGAGACGGAGTCCAATGTTCGGTGTGTCTCTGTCATCTCGACTTTCCTTGCGCTGGGATTACGGAAGTGGGCTATCGTAAGCTTGGTGATCGAAAAGCCACCTGGAGATGCACTACTTGCAAAAATTCAGCGAGTCCCCACCTATCTTCAAGCAAAGCCACGTCACTTAAATCCACTGTGGACCTCGGCGATGTGATGACGGAACTAAAGCGGCTAACAGCTTTAACAGCATCACTTCCGCAGCTGGTGGCTAGTGTTACGAGCATTCATACGGAATTAGCTGAACTGAAAAATGTGAAACCGGAGCTTGCGGATGTGAAGGAATCTATAAATTTCATGCATAACTCTGTGGACACCTTATCCAGCAAAATAAGCGATATCAAAAAAGAAATCCAGATACTGCCTAAAACAAGAGATGAGATTAAGATGCTGCAGCAGCGAATGGACAAGCTGGAAAGCTTGGTTCGAGATGGAGAACGAAGATCTCGTATGAACAATATTGAGATAAAATGAGAGCCCGGAACGCAATCAGAAAACCTGTTCCAGATATTCGCCAAACTTGGCGATCACATTAAGTGTACTATACCTAAAGAAAATATAAACTACATAGCTCGGATTCCCCTGAGAAATGACAAAGTCAATAAAACTATAATCGTGTCGGTGCATAACAGGTATCAGAAGGAGGACTTCGTGGCTGCAGCTAAGAAATTTACTATTATTCCAACGGACCTGGAACTTCCCGGGGTAAACAGGATTTTTATTAACGATTATCTGACTCTGGAGGACAAGCTCTTACTAAATAAAGCGAAGACATTGGCTAAGGAGAAGGATTTTGCATTTACCTGGGTAAAGCGGTGCAAAATTTATGCAAGGAAAAGCCCCACGTCTCACGTTATAGCTATAAAGTCGGAAGCGGATCTAAAAAAGTTAGTATAATTGTGACTATAACATTGTTACTACTTATAATAAGATTATTTTTAAATTGTTTTATTGATGTCGTTTTTGTTGAATTATTTTTGCTTAGTAAATGTCAGAGTGATATCGTGCTCGCTTCAAAGCTATTTTTGTCACTCACTACTTCGTCTCAACTTTCAAAATTTATACATACTTGTGTTGAATACATTAACAACACATATTATAATTTGAGAGCCACTGGCAGTCCACGAACTCGCTTATCACGTGCACACGCTCACCTTTGTTTCGCTGTCGTGCGGTCTCGCTGCGATCCCCACCGCCGCTTACTGCTATTGTTTACCCTACATGTGTCAATTGTTTGCTAAGACGCCCGCTAATATGTTTCTTATACAAGATAATAGCGATCGCATTATTTATTTTATTTTTACGCGCATTGATGCTTACTTATTTAATTTTTGCAACGAGTTCACGCTTTCATTTTATTTTAACTACATATATTTATTTATTTTACCTTTATACATTATATCATTCAGTATTTAACACATCTTTTTTCAAAAATGATTAACATTTATTACCAGAACGTACGTGGCTTGCGTACTAAAACTTCTAATTTCTATAGAAATATTTGCTTGAACTCTTTTGATATTATATGTTTAACGGAAACTTGGTTATTAGAAGGTATAAAAGATAGTGAATTATTTGACAGTAGGTACATGGTTTGCTCAACAATCCTTGGGTGGTGGACTTTTGATCGCTATACGTAAAGAGCTCACTGCGGCCGTTCGCAGCGATTGGTGCTCTAACGCTGAAGACTTGTGGGTAACTCTTACGTTGTAACACCAGAAGCCGAAGGTAGCTTTCAAACTCAACTTATGTACTGTATATATTTGCAATCAAAACAAAGGTACCTCATCAACTAACCAACTGGCATTATTTTCTGAGCACCTTTCTGACATTGTTTTGAATAATCCTTGCGATAAGTTTGTAATTATTGGAGATTTTAATATGCCCAACTTGATATGGGTGGCAGACGAGATGGCCCACGGGTCTATTGTTCCAGGGGGTATTAGGGGTTCTGTTCAGACGGATTTGTTTGATTCTTTTAATTTATGTAATTTATCACAATATAATTTTATAGACAATAACAAAAGTAAAATGTTAGATTTAGTATTTTGTAATATTGAAATCTCGGTAATTCGTTGTTCCAATCCCTTAGTACCAGAGGATCCGTATCATCCTGCTTTATGTATTTCTGCAAACTTTGTACAACTCCATCCTCTTGCCCTATATAAAATATTGTTACCAGTCTGGGGATTATGATTCTATTAATTGTAAACTCCATGCGATTGACTGGAATTTTGAATTGCATCGCGGATCATTGAATGATGCCGTCTCTTTTTTCTATGGCGTGCTGAATGTGCGACCTTCGAACTGAATTTGTGCCTTCAAAATTAGTTACTTCGTCATCAAAATACCCTCCATGGTTTGGTAGGCCTCTTATAAAAGTTTTAAAAGAAAAACATTAATATCACTCAAAGTATAAAAAATATAGTAACCGGCATGACTTTCAATCCTTTGTCACTTTTAAGAGATCGAGCAAGGATTTTAGAAAAAGCAATGTTTGATAAGTATATGTCGGATGTTGAGGAAAATATCACTTCTAACCCCAAAGCGTTCTGGTCCTATGTGAAATTAAAGAATCATAATAACACATATCCTGCTGCACTTCAATACGCGCAGCGCACGTCTAGTAATGGGGAAGTCATTATGTAATATGATCAGTGATTACATTCATTCAACTTTCTCACATAGCCCTCAGACTGACAGCGCACCTAACGACATTGTTAACTCCGCATGTGAAACAGGCGATATCGAAGTTAACGCGTCTGTGGTATGCAAGCTATTAAAGTCTCTTGACCTGAACAAGTCAGCCGGCCCAGATAATATCCCTGCAATACTTATCTCTAGATGCTCTAGTTCTCTTTCCACTCCTCTTTGTATATTATTTAGTCGCTCACTGATTGAAGGCATTGTATCCAAAATCTGGAAGTCTGCATATATAACGCCCATACATAAGAAAGGTCTAAAGGACATAGTAGAGAATTACAGGCCTATATCAAAATTGTGTTTGTTTGCAAAAATTTTCGAAAAAATCGTTTATGGCCAGGTTTACGCGTCCATTAAGCAGGCACTATGTCTAGTACAGCATGGATTCCTGAGTGGCAGATCAACTACGTCTAACCTTCTTTTGTGTAGTGACTGCCTTGCTAAACACATGTCCGAGCCGTCACAAGTAGATGTAATTTACACAGATTACAGTAAGTGTTTTGATCGTATTGACCACACTGTACTTCTGCGTAAACTTCAAAATATTGGTATAAAGGGTAACTTGTATAGATGGTTCTCTTCTTATGTAAAAGAGAGATGCCAGACTGTTGTATTGAATGGATATACCTCTTCATCTATGCCAATACCTTCCGGCATTCCTCAAGGCTCATTGCTGGGTCCATTGCTCTTCAATATTTTCATCAACGATATGTCATTATGTTTTATTTATGCTAAAATAATTTTGTGTGCTGATGACATGAAAGTAATGTTTCCGATTAAATCATTTCGTGACGCACAGAGAACCCAAGAAGACCTCTCCAGATTTGAAACGTACTATAACATGAACAAACTCGACATAAACGCATCTAAATGCAATGTCTGTACTTTCTAGCGTAAATCTGACCCAATAATATAATCATATAAACTTTTAGGCATTGATATCACTAGAGTAACTACGATACGAAACCTTGGTATAACTTTTGATAGTAAATTAATTTTTGACGTTCATGTTAATGAAATTGTTAATAATGTATCTAGAGCGCTCGGTTTTATAATGCATATATCACAGGATTTCAGCTCAATAAAAACCTTTAAAATACTTTACTGTGCCTTTGTGCGTAGTCACTTAGAATACGCCTCTCAAATATGGAATCCGAGAATACAGAAACGTTTTTTACGATATTTGCAATTTAGATCCAAGATCTATATTTCTGATTATTATAAGCGGCGTCAAAAGTTTCATATACTCCCGTTACACGAAAGAAGGCGGATAGCTGATGTTCTGTATTTACTTAAAGTAGCAAGTGGTTCGGTCGACTGTCCTGAGCTTCTCAGTAACATTGGTTTACGTGTTCCAGTGGCTTCTTTTCGACATCCCAGCATACTTCATGTTCCTTTGACGAAAGTAAATTACAGACGAAATTCATACTTCATTAGGGCGAGTGAATACTATAAGAAAATAGCAAAACAGCACGATATTCACTTATTTTGTACCACACCTGACCAACTTAAACGACTTCTTAGTAATAAGTTTTTTAAGTCTTCTTGTTAGAGTGTAATTCTTTTCTTTTTCTTTGGACGAATTTCTCTTTTTAATCATATTGTTTTCTGAATTCTTTCCTCATTAATTGTGCACAGACCAAACATAAAGCTTATTTATTATCTGTGGAAGCTTGTAATTGACCGTCTGTATTTATTTTTTTGTATGTACTTGTACCTAGCTGTTAGTTTCCCTACAAATGTAAAATAAAATAAAATAAAATAAAATGGCCTATGGCCTCAAGTACAGATCTTCCAAGGGCATTATACAATGCAACAAGAGCACTGATACTTGTAAACCCGTGAACACTAAAAACATTCAACTCCAAATTTTTGTAAGTTTTTTTAAATAGTTACAACATGCTCCCGAAACGTTAATTCTGCTATAAGTAATACTTCTAGATCCTTTACCTCCGTCATGCTTCTCATAAGCACGATATCGACTTTTAACATCTGTACATGTTTAACGCTGTATGAATAGGGTTAAACATATGGGGTTAAACAAGTAGAGATGTTAAATGGAAGCTGATTGTCTTTACTCCGTGCCACCACTTTGTCTGTATCACTTCGAATCGTATATAATAATTTGTGTCTAGTAAATTCGGTGTCCAATTTTTTAAAATCTTGACTGAGGTAATAAATCTGATGTTGCTGGGCTACTATACTGGTGATAGTTTACATTCTCTGAGGTATCCATTTACACAATAGCCCTGAAGAGTTCGTCAGATCATTTGCAGTACGTCGTACGACACCTTGCGTCAAATCTATGCGTGGGGCAAATTGCTTACCACTTCATTCCCAGATTTAAGCCCGTACAATTTTGGTTTTTGCCACTAAGAGCGAGTGCAAAGTAGCAATTGACGCACTGCGTACATTTCTACAGGGCTATGCCGTTAATTCAGTTCATTCATCCTTATTCAAAACTTAAACTCAAATTTGAACAAGACCAGGGTACCATAACAGGCCGCACATGTCTCTCATCAACACATTAAACCTTAGCCTTATTTTAGCACCAAACGAACTGTTATTTGCTGATAAGGGACAGCCTAGAACTACCTTTTCATCCAGCCTCAGCTTTGGTCTTTGCATCGAGACCTTGGCTAATACTCGCGTCTTTTTTAAGGTCAAGTGTATAATAGTTTCTCAAGTGCGACCGTGTATGGAGTATTGCCACATTTGGAATGGCTCCATCCCATACCAGTAGTTGATCGCTTTGAACTCGGTGGAGCGACAAGTAAACAGATCTATTAGCAAAGACTCCCTTGTGGAGTCGAGACTCCAAAATCATGACCGCCACAGAAAAATGAATAGTAATATAATAAAATTCTATAATGTAATGTAGTTAGCCTTGTACTGTTAATTAAATAAAAATAAATTATATTATAATATTATTAAATTAAATAATACCTAAACACTATGTTGCAAAAAGAAATTATCTACATTACAAACGATTGGATTGATAGGCCATCGCTTAAAGAACAGATTCTTATCCAGCAGTGTAACGTGTAATAAATGATATTATACATAAATAGTAAGTGTACCGGACAAGATGATTTAAAAAAGAATTGCTCTAATTATAAAATGACCGAATTATATTGAAAAATTAAAATAACATAATGCACACACTCGTAGACCCGCACTAGGCAAACCCTGTGTCGTGGATGCCAAGGACACATTCCTAGGACACATTCAAACACAAACAGCCACAAATTACACCCAAACTCACGAGAGAAATAAAAGTAGGCCATACAAATTCTCTCGGCCCGGGAATCGAGCCCGGGACCTCTGCGTGGCAGAGCAGCGTGGTAACCGTTCGGCCACAGAGGCAGTTTGAAATAAAATACTAAGATATTTCCGAAGTCAAAAAACAACAAATTAAATTGACCGAAGTTTGTTTTATGAGTTTGCTTGCACTTGATGAACCTTTGAAATTGGCAAATTTCAAATTCGGATATCCATTTTCATCTGTTATGATGGTGCCTGTCTCCGAGCGTTAATCATTTACGTGTTTTCAATACTAATAGTCTTTACTAGGAGTAGTCAGAGGTTGTCTGTATCAACTTTTCATAAGGAGGTGGTTTCTTATGAATACTTGTTATGGCGGAGTCCGGACTTAGCGTTATGTGTAAATTCAAACCTAATTCATTTAAAATGTACGAGTCTTAATATACGTCGTGGAAAAACTTGCTTGTTGTTAAATCTTTACAATGTTCCTTAAAATTATGTAGTCTTTAGAGGAGACTCGTATCCAGCAGCGGGGTTACACACACACGCACACGCGGACTATTAGAATCCAGCCATCTTACGCCTCCATTCGGAAAACCAGACATTCTCCAAATTATCGCACAAACAAGCAAAGCCATAATGATTGTACCATAATCGAAAGTTATGGTCGAAGAATCCCTTGAAAACCAGCTTAAAGCGCCTTCGCGCTTAATACCTTCATCGCGTTACGAATTTCCGTCTTAAATAAAAAGCCCGGGCAGCCGTAAACATTTTATGGTCATTACTCGTAGCGGCGCTTTTTGTCCAGATTTAGAACCTGCGAGTTCTTCGTAAGTAGGGATATTTGTTGGAAATTATTGTTATTGATCTTTTCCCTTGAAATTCAAAACAAGTTCGGGCAAGTTCAGCTTTTACCGTAATTTCCATGTTATATTTCATGTACTGTACATAGAGACGTCAACAACGGTTTTATAAAACACATTGTTAACCTAAATGCGTTACACTGATCGGGACGATTATGCACACTATGCGAATAATTCTTATAATAACACCGAAAATGCGAGAAGTAAACCTTTGCTTCCTCGCTGAGAGACAGGTGACGGGTACATAATTATAAAGGAATAGGTACAGCAGAAATGACTGCAGAATTTTCTTTAGAGTTAGAAATTTAGACACAAAATTTTCTTCTCTTATAAATAGAAGTGCACTCGTGAAATATTGTTATGCAGAAAACTATTTAATCAAATTAAAAACATACCTTCAAACAATTGGTGTAAGGTCAAGACATAGTTTATGAGCTGTTTGTTGGTCTCTTAACTTAGCAAACTCATCTAGCTGAGCCTGATAGCACTGTTACTTGCGGCTTGTTAAGAGTTACCCTACAGCTTAGAATTTTTACTCACATTCGACTTACTTACTTATACGAGTATCTGAAGAACGGGCGTGGACGCAATGTACGCACATACATATACATAATATATTAACCATTTGGAGACATTCAATTGTTGTGAATCGTAAACTTTTTACTTTCTGACTCTCATGAATGAGTGAATTCACTGCGTTTTTTTGTTTTAAAGTAGCGTTATTTGATGGCTCTTGGCTGTTTCTCGTAGTCAGTGCAACCGTCCTCCGGATCTTCAGTTCTAAACAACAATTCTTCAACAACAATTCTCGAACAATTGATTGCCAAATCACTTGTCAGCACCGCAATCTCGAGTGAGTGTGTGTATGGTCACAGCGAATAACGACTAATTTTTGTACTCAAATAATAAACAACTTAAATACTATGAAATAAAAGTCCTTTCAATTCAATTCAAATGTTTATTGCGCATCACATTATAAATTTAAGATGTTACCGGTTGGTATACACGTGACGCCCTGCATTATATTAAATTACATAAAATTATTCTTAGTTAGTGATAGAAAACGTATATTGTACAATATATTCATTTTAAATAATTATTAATGAGAGATGTTGGAGCATTTTTTTTATTGTTATTTGTCAACATTTGATTGGCATAGCCCTAATCGGAGACTGCCTGAAGTATCAAATCTAAACGGTTAACCATGGACTCTAGACAAGACTGGATTTCCTCTCCACTGACCCTTGCATTGGTCAGGTACCTATCTACAACTGTGCTGTCATCAGCATACGCAAAGCTACCTGAAATTAACATATCATCTATCGCCATATTATTATGTTCGGAAGAGTAGTCTTCTAAGACCACTCGACTCGAACGTTCGCTCAATAAATCCGAGATCCAATTGCAAAGGTCAGTGTGAAGCCTATAAGAGGGAAGCTTACTGAAAAGGCTTGCGTGCCAGACCCCGTCAAAGGCTTTAAAAATGTCCAAAGACACTGCTAGTGCTCGCCTTGCTTTTCTATAGTCTCGTTCCGTATGTGACAAGCATACACAAGAAGATCCCCAGTAGATCGCCCTCGTCGGAATCCGTATTGGCGATCACTGAGGAGGTCGTCGTCTTCAAGGTACAATAGGATACGGTTATTGAGTACACGTTCCATAGTCTTGCAGAGTATGGAAATGACTGAAACAGGTCTATAGTTAACAGGGACAGCTCTACTTCCCTTTATTGGCACAGGTTGCACGTTTGCAAGCTTCCACGACCTGGGAACTACACCAGTCTCAACGAGAACACGAGACAACTCAGGCGCACAGTTACGCAGGACTATTGCTGGAATTCCATCTGGCCCGCTAGCTTTATTCACGTCTAGATTTCACAGAGATCTTTTTGGCGTATGCGAACTGGCGCCATAGTACAGCCAGCCCGAGGGAAAGTAGGTGGTATCCAGACCACTGCGGCATTTAGATGCGAACTCTCTGCAAAGAGTGAGGCAAAGAGATTCGCCTTCTCTTCCGCAGTATGAGCCAGCGAACCATCCGGCCTCAGCAGAGATGGCAAAGATGGGCGACAAAAGTTACATTCGACCGCTTTGGCCAGTGACCAGAAGGATTTGCTGCCTGCTAGATAAGAGGCAAGCTTGGCCCCTAAGCGGCGCACATGGTCGAACTTGACCCTACATAATATGCTTTTGCACGTCTTGGCGGCCTTATTAAAAGCTTTCTTCAAATTCTGAGTACTCGAAGCTTTGCGTAGTCGAGCATCTGCCCAAGCTTGGTACGCGAACTGTTTATATGCTTCAGCACAGCTACAATCAGCGTTAAACCATGGACGAGCTTGGAGTCCATTGGGTACATCAGAGTATGGTATGTAATAAATACTCCACACCCAAACGCAAAACCTCGACTACAGCATCAGCATAGCTCGACGAGTCTCCTGAAGTAAAGCGCGCCTGGTAGGGATATGACGCAAAGAAATGGCGCATTTCGCCCCAATCTACTAACTGTTATCGCAACACCCGTCTCATACCAGTAGGGCCCTGATCGGGTAGGGAGTATACGGATACGGTTTTGAGAATGGAGCATCTGAATTATAATGATGTATGTAGATTACCATCATGTACTGAGGGAATTGACCTACCAATAAATGGATGCCGGGTGCGCGCTAAAAAGTGTCCGCACCTGTAGGGCGTTAAAAGCGCATACAGAGCGTCAATCGCGCAACAGTCTTCGTTTGTTCGACTGACAGCGCGGTTGTTAATCATGCAGTACCAAAAATAATAACTTATAAAAATTACTGCAGTAAAGTGTAAAAACACGGTTTTGTATCATATATTCACTAAACGAATATATTGTATTATCATAGTTATCATTTAGAAGTGTTATTTTGTACAGTTTTATAGTATTTTATCTCTATATAAATGACAAAAGCATACAAAATAATTAAATAGCTAACTGTCCTTTTTCTACACATTGCATGCGCAAAAGAAGGAAAGTCACATTCTTGAAACATCAGTTTCAAGAAGCTTATATAAACTTCTTGGTCATTTTCAATTGTTCGAACCACAAGTGATTAAAATATTTAGAACAAAGAAACTAGAGAGTCGCTTTGATTTTAATCATATTTTTAAAATGATTTTTTAATTAAATTTATTATATAAATTAACTAACAAAATATTGTTGTACACGTTTTACGGCTTGGGATTACCTATCAGAAGACAGAAAATACATTTGCCCGAAATAACATTAGCTCGAATTTTCATAACGTCAATTGTATTTTTTTAGGAAGATTACAAAACAAAAGCTAATAATTTTGGCTTTGTGAAAAGCATCAAAATTAGTCGAAAGCGTAACGGTTTTATTACAAATCAGTTTTCAGAATTACGGATATTTGAGTTTACATTTAGTTGGAATATCGGTACATTTCTTATATTACACGCTTATTTTTACATTTGTAGTAATATTTGTATGTACGAGTATGTATCTGCCCAACTCTTTATTATAATCCTTAAGTGAATTTGTACAAAATCCGACATAATAACATAAATAAAAAAAAATTATTAATATTTACGAGAAACGCTGCTCCATTACTCTTATATTCAAATATTTTTCAGTCGAGGCTAAATATGGTGCATTTTGTTAAATTCCATTGGAAGCTGAATATGGTGTTTTCGAGCACTTAAATTGTTGCAAGCAGAATTAGGCAGTACTGCAATGACGTTACAATTTAAATTAAACGATTTAGTTTTTTATATTTCGTTACATGTCACTACGTTTGTATAGGTTAACTTCGGACATTTTTTTCGTGGTTTTTGTATTAGACCCGATGTCCATTTCTTGGTAGGTCAATGGCAGAGGGTTAAAAATTTCAAATACTGATGACAATAAAAATAATTGTATTCCGTGTTTGAACGATCCTGGCCTCATTAGGCAGCATGACTCACGGGAAAAACGACGACACTTGGGACTTATCTCTACCAGACGTGCAACTAGGCGTAAATTCGACAATACATGATGTCACAAAACGCCTACTGAGTTGCTGTTTGGCTGAAAAGTAGCAAACCTCTAGCAGGGTACTTTGAATAATGTGTCTGATGAAATAGGTGACAGCGAAAGCAAAAATGACATCGAGCAGATAAGATGGGAGGCAAAGCATCTTATTGACAAAAACCAGGAGAAAAATAAGGAGAACTTTGATAAACACCGCAAAGCCGCTACAAAATATAGAGAAGGTGGTCTAGTAAGGCTATTGTAATAGGGTCAGGAAAATCTAAGAAATTTGAATCAAAATGTCAAGGACCATACAGAATTAAAAAGATCCTCCCCAGTGACCGATTCCTTATTATAGATACAGCCCTTACGCGAAAAAGAAAAAGGTATGAGAACATTGTATCTGTAAATAAAATATTCCCTTGGATGAGTTTTGATGCCCCTGCATGTTCCTCGAGCGATTATTTTAAGTAGCAAGTGGCATTTTAATAGGGCCCATACATGTTATATAACATAATGACGATGATGGCAATGATAACTTTTCGTTGAATGATAAAGTTAGGACTTCGCTAACAAAGGGCATGAGTGGCAATGATTTCGCCTCTCAAGGAGTGTTACGACATGCAGCTTACGACATTTCTGTGAGAGGCGAAAGATTTTATTTTTTTAATTAAATTGATTAATCTTTTTTTATAACCAACTCGCATCACTGCCTCCTCTTCTACTTGTATTGATAACATCTTTTGTAACACAGACGCAGAGTCTAAATCAATAATAAATTGCTTAAGATCAGACCATAGTGGCCAATTGGCTTCTTTTAATTGCAAAATGAGCAAGAAGGTAGACCAATTTCTCTGCACACCGATTGCCACAGAACGAATCACAAGATTTCAAAACAATATCGGCAATAGTTTAAATTCCCTACCCCATATACCGGAGGTTCCAAAAACTGTATATAGCACGATATTTGGTTTAATTATAAATGAATTTGATAATATATTTAAATCGAAAACATTAACTTTCCATAGAGATACTAAATTCAACGACTGGGCAACAGTAGGTATTCACAAGAGTAGGTCTCGTTTGTATGAGCTATATGCTATGAAAACTTATAATACTAATTCCAATTTCATAGAATATGTTAGAATTTCTTCAAAAATATTTTAAAAAGTATGTGTAGCTGCTAAGGTAAAGTTTCACAGCGACAAAATTAGACAATCGATAAATAAAAATAAAAGTACTTGGAGCATAATAAATAAAGAGTCAGGCAGGGTTAAACAACACGATAGAGATATAGTTTTAGAATTAGACAGTAAACTTATAAAATCTAAAGATAAAGTAGCCCAAGCTTTAGAATAGTTCTTTTCGGAAATTGCTGTGAACACTACAGAATCATTAAATTCCTCCCCTTCACTTGCTATTGATCTCCTAAAGGAAAATGTTAACGTTTGTGGCAGTTTATTTAATGTCCGTCATGCTAATCCACAAGACATCATAAAAGCTAGTAATCAATACATGTTAAAAAAACTGAAGATCTCTGGGGCATGTCAACTGAAGTTATAGACTCAGTATTGATCTAATTTCCCCACATTTAGCTGTAGCTTTCAATAGGTGCGTTGATGACGGTGTTTTTCCCGATTTAATGGAATACAGCAAGGTTATTCCCTTATTCAAAAGCGGTAGGAAAGTTGATCCTAGCAACTATAGGCCCATTTCAATTTTACCAGCTGTAAGTAAAATATTCAAAAAGGTTATGCTAACTCAATTACTGTCCTATGTCGGTAGGAATCATATTTTTCATAGTGAAAAATACGGGTTTACTAGTGGTAGATCGACTAGCGATGCGGGGGTAGCGTTACTAAAACACATCTTTGATGCTTGGGAAAGGTCCCAGAACGCTTTTGGTGTTTCCTGTGACCTCTCAAAGGCATTTGATTGCGTTGATCATATTACTCTTATTAGGAAGCTGGAACATTACGGTGTAAATGGCAAGGCGTCGAAACTTTCTCGTCATATCTCAACGGCAGAATTCAGAAAGTAGACATAAATGGTGTGACTTCTTTGGGTTCTCCGGTAAAAATGGATGTTCCGCAGGGCTCAATACTTGGACCTTTCTTATTTCTGATTTATATTAATGATCTGCCATTCTTTGTTAAGGACCATTGTTAAATGGTGTTGTTTGCTGATGACACATCCTTGATTTTTAAAACAGACAGACATGACATTAACTATGACCATATTAATGATACCCTTTCTAAGGCAGTTTATTGGTTTAATGCTAACAATTTATTGCTTAATGCCAAGAAGACAAAATGTGTTAAATTTGAATTACCTAACGTAAAATCGACTAGTCCAAGCATAGAAATAATCTTCGAAGTAACCTTAGATAGTAAACTTCAATGGTTTCCACATATATCTTCCCTGTCCAGCAGATTAAGCTCCGCTGCATACGCAGTCCGCAGAATACGTGAGCTTACCGATGTTAGTACTGCTAGACTAGTTTACTTTAGTTATTTCCATAGTATAATGTCCTACGGGATTCTCATGTGGGGTAAAGCGGCAGATATTGAAACCATATTTGTATTGCAAAAACGAGCGATTCGTTCTGTGTGCTGTCTAGGCTCTCGGGTTTCTCTCAGAGAAAAGTTTAAGGAGGCTGGTATCATGACTGTGGCATCACAGTACATTTACTCAAATATTTTATATGCCCGTAAAAATATACATAATTTCAATAAGAAAGAACATTTCCATAATATTAACCTTAGAGCTAAGTCCAAACTCATGGTACCACGATTTCGTTTAACCAAGGTAAACAACTCTTTTATGGGGAACTGTATACGTTTTTACAACAAGATTCTGGAGCATATATTAAGTTAATCATTTCCTAAGTTTAAAAACTACATTTAAAATATTTTGATCGAAAAATCATATTACAAAATTGAAGACTACCTGTTAGATAAAGATGTATGGAAAGACGACATGACTCCAGAATCCATACAAATTTGATTCAAAGTGTATTCCATAGCATTTAAGTTTATTTGAAAAGAGCAATCCCTAGAGTTTCTTGCTCGTTCTTCTCAGGGAGGTCAGCGTAGAGAACGAGCAGTAGCTTAAATGTGACGTTTTCAAGTGTAAATTTATTTTACCTATGGAATAAATAATATTTGACTTTGACTTTAATCTTTGACTTTGACTTTACTACGATTTTTTCCAAAACCTTTGACACGCAAGGCAGTATGCTTATAGGTCGAATACCTTGTAAGGTGGTTGGATTATTAATTTTAGGGATAGATAGGCCTTATTACTGCATGCCGCCAGTCCGTTGGAAACGTATTAGTTTCAATGGATCTGTTTGCCATAGTTGTTACAACGGATAATATGGTGGGCAAAGACAACAACATCATGTCTAGTGATATACCGTCAAGACTATGCCTTTGACTTCAGCGAACGCATGAATTTGAGAACCTCAATTTCTTCTACTCTCTCCAGTACGAATTTTGTAGAAACATTACAATTTTTCTCAAAAAATGTCAAGTCTGTTAATGCAGCTTGTCTATTACCGGGTAGACTCAAAAAATGATCATTTATTAAATAGGGTTCGTTATAAATATTTGCAAGAAACTCGTTTTTACAGTTAGTCCTCAAATTTTTTTTAATGTGTGTCCATAAGACTCAGGAATCTTTCTGATTATTTATCTAATGATCATAATAAGCTTTTTCTCACTATGTAACGCATCATTTACAACTTTTTTAAGCTCCTTATAGTAAGTATTTTGCAAATCTTTACTGCTTTTGCGTGCTGCAACATGGGCTTCGTCTCGACGCTTCATCAGTTGTTTTACGTTATATGTGATCCATGGATACTGGCTCTGCCCAACATGCCACACTCTGAGTGGTGCATGCACATCAAGCAACACCACCATCCGTCCATTAAATTGCTCAACCATATCATCAACATCATTTATATTGCTTATCCAGTCCAGTCTTTTGCATTCGTAACCATATGAAATTGTTTACAGTTGATATCTTGCAGGTTTCTGCGAATTATCTTTATTGGTGCTGGTTTCGCCTTTACAACATTTAAGAGGCATGTAATAAAAGCATGGTGACTGAGCGCATGTATGTATTCAACTTGTACCACAATATTATCCATGTCGGTACTAATAGTATCAATAAGAGTTTCACTATATTCTGTGAAGTGCGTGGGTTCAGACACATGTTGCTTCAATGTATGACTCGTTAGAAAATCCAGAATGTTTTTGGTATCTCTATCTGATTGATGCAATAGATCAACATTGAAATCTCTCAACACAACTATGTACTTTGTTGCACCACGAGAAACAACTCAACTCTCTGCCAATGCATCCACAAACGTATCTACATTAAACCACGGGGGCCTGTACGCTGTTCCTATCAGCAGCTTTATGCCAGCAATATTCACACACAACCACATTTGTTCTACGAGCGGAGCCGGCGGATGAAGTAATGTACGGACCGCGATGCCCTGCCGTATGTAGAAACCGACTCCACCACCGCGCGAACGTACGGCGGCAGGACGGGCGATATGACGTAGCCGGTAACCAGGTACCAACGGTGCGCGACCCTCTTCGCCTTCTCTCAACCAACTCTCGTTAATGGCCATAATATCAACGTCGTGTCGGTTCATTGCAACCAGAAATTCACCATGACGTGTACCTAATGAACCCACATTTAATAACCCTAACTTAAGTTTACGTTTTAAATTTTTATTGAATTGATATTCAATTATTTTTTGTGAAATTACTCCACTAGTTTGTTATAATTATTAATACAAATATCGAACACACAGAAATAATTCCTTCGATCCGGCCGTATTCGAACCGACGTTTTCTAGCTTACCGTGCCAGACGCTATACCAACTAAGCCACGGAACGAACCAGTCGAACCTGTCTTTTTATTTGGTTTTTTAACGACTTTTTAGTCGTAGCGCCATCTATGAGAAATCGATGAAAGATTAAGTTTTCGTGTTTAATTAAATTTGAATACAAATATACATTAAAATTACAATTAAATAAATGATTTTTAATTACCAGTTTGTGTAATAACAAAGTAATAAGAGTATAACGCCATAACATATGAAGGATAACATGTAAATAAAGTTATATGTACAAGTAGGTAGTTTATCTGTAGGAATCGTTTGTACCTACTTTGTTTGTTAACTCGTTTATAAACATTGTTTTTGAGAAATGCATGTTGAGTGTTATGTTCGTTTGAATATTGTATACATTGAGTGTATATAACCGTGTGTATTATTTGTATATGTATCGATTTATAATCAACAAAATTAATAATTGTGGTCGACTTAAAAAATATTAGACAAATGTAAAAAGTGCCACACATATGACAGTACATTATAATGTGTATTATAGAAAGCAACCAATACGTTTCTAATTCTTTTATGACGCTGCTGTCGACGAACGCCGTCGGGCCCAAAAGTTTTCACTAAATCCGCTTCGTTGCGAATACGATGAGCGGGCGCTCCGGTATCCCTCCTCGCGTAAATTTTTCCGTCTTTATACCAAATGTACCTCCATTGTAGACGACCACCTATTTGCCTCGCCCTGTAGAAGAGGTGCCGGTTCAACTTTATTAACCGTTCGTTAACACAGAAAGGCCGTGGTTCGCTCTTCTGCCCCAGACCCTCTGCAGTAAGACGTCGAAGGCGTCTCGCGAGTCGCGACGCAAGCCGCAGTATTACTAGTTTGTTCTCTGCCGCAGCGCCAGCGGCCGCGGAGCGCCAGCGCGCACGCAACTCACTCCATCGCGCTCCTCCGCCGGCACGCTGAGCTTGACGGCACAGGCCAATGCAAGATGCGTTGGATTTTCCGCAATCTCTTCAGCCAGGCCGCTGAATTCTATCTCGTTCGCCAGTAACTCCTGATTGCAATCATTTAGGTTATACTGCAGCCTACTATTTGCACTGTTTTTTATTTTTATTTGTGAAATAACTGAACATATGTCCAAGAAAGAAGTAGCCACACAGACGTCCGTGACGTCACTTTACTATTGAATATTCGTATATCGTATTCGTATGTCTCAGGGTGACGGGCGCAGTGGTAGTGCTCCTCAGATCTAGCGTTTTAAAGCTCTGAGTGGCACTGCAACTGTTATGGATAGGCGTGTAGCTTACCACCAGGTGCACGACTTGCTCGTTCCGTCACTTAATATTATTTAAAAAATCAATAGTGACGCCGTCGCCGGTATGGACCTGGTGGAAAGTGGTTCCCGTCATACTAAAGAAGTATACTTAATGTCGCTAATGCATGCCCGGCCGTGAGACAAAGACTTTAAAACTTTTATGCCTGTAATAGCGCTACCTCGCCTTACGCTTTAATCCAGAACAAAGCAGTGCTACTTTGTGGCAGAAATAGGCACGGCAGTATTACCTACTCATGCGGGTTCTGTGTCGAGAACGCTACACTCGAGTTCTTGTTGTGGTTATTAAATAGTTATTAATACAAAGATTAAAGGTAAGTGTTCGATCTTTAAATTCACATATATAATAAATTTTAGTACAGTTAAGCTCTTTGTGAAAGATTTCTTCCAGGGAAGTATTGCCACCTCATCTATTTCAGAGCATTACTGCGTCCAGTTTTGAAGGGCAAGGGTGCTGGAGAATTCCTATTCAATTCCCATGTGCTACAGGCAAGTTGACAATTCCCATGTGCCTGTAGCACATGGGAATTGTCAACTTATATCTCAGGGTAACGAGCGTAGTGGCAGTGCTCCTCAGATCTTTACGATTTAAAGCTCTGAGCGGCACTGCAACTGTCATGAACAGGCGTGTCTCCTGTATCACCAGGCCCACGACTTGTTCGTCCCGTCATTTTTTCTATACTACCAATAGTATAGAAAAAATACATAAGGTTGATAATTATAATTTAAACTACTCCATCCGCCAAATTGTCGAAGAACCCATAAATGCTAAATTTGTTACTTCTAAGAATACCAATCGCATCCAGATTCTGCTCTCCGGGTTTATGGTGCAGCGTCCGTCTATACTGCGACTTTCTGGTGACCTTGTGAATGGTTTCGACAGCGGCACCGGACGTGTACTGCACGTTATAAGGCAATTGTTGTACAAAGGGCTCTGACGATTCAGTGATCCGGAACTTGTCCAGCAACAGGTTCACCAGGTTGGTGAACTCCTACCGCAGAGCCGCTGAGCCGCCGTGCCGCGTAGAAATCTATGTGCACGGATACGATCATTTCGAATGTACTTTACACAAATGTCCATTTCCATTGTATAAACTAGAGTAGAGTTAACTCTCTTGTAATTTGCATTCTGTCGGAGGACGTTAGACGATTTGCATAAAAAATGTCTCACTTTTCGTGAATTAAAATAGACGTGTCAGGGGTTCGCAAGGTTTTTAGTAAATGTACTTATTTGATCGAGGCCCTTTTGGGTAAATGGGTAAATGGGACTTGACATGGACAAGGAAGAATCGAATTCTGAATAGTGTATACTGCTCCTAAGTGTCTCTAAGATAAAGAGCCGGAGACGTATCTTCAACTGAGTGCACCTTGTTTTAGGGACGGTACTTACACCATTACGTTAAGTGCTTTATTGGTAAACTAAAGCGAACGTGTAACGAGAAGATTCAGTGGCGCGATTCACCGTAAGGAATTGAATTAGGTCCTCCTGTATGCTAGGAAACCGTTCTTGCAACTGCATAATAATATCATTGTATCCTATTTTACATTTATATTGAAAGTTGAAAAACCGTATACGAGTCTGCGTTAAAGAGTGTCAACGCCAAAGACTAATTAATAATTACACTTCAGATACTCATTAAAAGTAAGTTATTACCTAATAAAATCAATTGCTCTGCAACCGTTTAGGTTAACTCGTGACATAATTACTGGAGACTCCAACTTAAAACAAACTCCTGTCGATGACGTTGAAATGACCGCAACAATTCGAATCAACGACATCGTTCGAAATTTAGTTTCACTGTAATGGTTCTAATTTTCATGATGAATAAATTGAAAGAGACGTGAATTGACAATATGAAATTAGAATTCATTTGCAAATAAATTCATTTAAAACGAAAATTGAAGCGGTTTATTGTACACGATCAAGAGCGTATCGAGCTTACGACAAAGACTGCTCAAAGTCCAAAGTGTCAGCTTTGATGTGCTCTGCAAGCTTAGAATGAGCCCGAAGACAAAGTAATCTCTTCTTCGAATTGTCAATTTTCTGTTGAAATTGACGTCACTAGGAATTATCTGTAACCGTCTCTACAGGCGCCAGCATAAGCGCTATGAGGTTTAAGTTGCCGCGCGTACAAACGTGAAATGAAGAGAATTTCTCTCCAACGACAGCCAAATTTGGTATACTTTTGATAGATCGCCGTAGCGAAATATCTCTACTACCCTTGGAGCAGAAGACAAGCGATGCTTTTAATTTAAATACTATATCTTTCTAATTCGTGATTTAAATTTAATATTAATTTTATGCCGTAAAAATGTCTCGTGCCTATCGTAATGATTTATTAAGTTTTTATGCGGAAAACCTGTCACGAGAGACAAAGAATGATGGTACGCGAATTTTGCGAATCGTTTCATCTCCCTGAGGCCGAGTTCCTCAGTAATTTCAAGGCGTTCTGTGAATTATTACATTATTTGTGCCAGGAACTGGATGAGGATCTAGCTCCCCAAACGTCCACATGTATATCTGTGAAGTTGAAAGTAGGTGAAGGAAAGGAAGTCACGCGTTAGTTATCCAGAATTTGACCCGTAAATTTTGAAAATAAGTTTTGTGAACATTTAAAAGAACAACAGTCAAACAGTAAACAAAACACCAGATGATTTTTTTGCTGTTTCCTTTGTCGTCAAACTGCGCTTTCAGCGCAACAAAAATATCAATATATTATGATTTGCGTAACAAAGATATGTAGTTATATAACAAAATTAGTTTTACCTTTTCTTTTCATTAATTTAATGCACGCCATAAACCGTAAAAAAAACGTCACATGAATGAAAGGAGTTAGAGTTGTGCCTTTAAAGACTAACTCACTACACTGCAATCTCTCAATGTTGGTCTCGATAATCGAAACTAGGAAAATGTTGTAGAAAGGGAGGTTATATCGCAGGGTGGAACAAGCATGTAACTAGCGCTCATCGGGATGCAAGGGCTAAATTTCGAGTATGGATATCAGTAGGAAAACCTAAAACTAAAGCTAAACGTAGAGGTGTAGCATTTACCGGAATAACAGAGAGGCGAAGGGTTTTTAAGTCAAAGTGGAAATGGTGCCAGAACAGGCAAGAGCAAATTAATTGTGTATAATTATTAATACAAAGATCGAACGCTCAGAAAAAAGTTCTTCGATCCGGCCGGATTCGAACCAACGTCTTTTAGCATACCGTGCCAGACCCTATACCGACTAAGCCACGGAACGAACCAGCGAACCTCACGAATTTTTTTTATGTGTTTTGTTGTCGTGTCTTTGTATTTGGTTTTGGCATTTGGCAAAGGACTTTCAGAAGCTTTTGGAAAAACACAAATAAGTGGAATGTGAGCCCGAGTGTTCCCGTGAGTGTCAGTGTGGTGAGTAATCGTGTGGGATTAGCCAACAATGTAAAAAAAACAGTTAGTTTTACGCACACGGCAGGGAATAGTACTTAATGGTGATAAGTACTATGCCCTGCCGTATGCGCGATGATGGGACTGCGCTGGGGGTGAGTACAGTGAGTTTCTTTGCGGCTAAGAGTGCTTGCGTCACTCTTACTTACCAGAGGGTCTTATGAGAAAATTCTAGTGCCGTTGGTAAAGAACAAGACGTTACGTTTCAGATCCGGCCAACTATAGACCCATCTCACCTGCAATTGTAACCGCTAAAATATTGGATAGTTTGCTTAATAGCCACCTCAGTAGACATTTCGTTTCCGAGCGGGTCTGTCTACTGAAAGTGCCATCTGGTGCCTTAAGAGAACTATTCAGTATTACACTGAAAGGAAAACGCCGGTATTTCCTGAACCTGTCAAAGGCGTTAGACCTTGTGAACTACGACTTGTTATGGGACAAACTAGGACGCACGGATGTGCCGGCGGAATGCATACATTTACTTAAATATTGGTACAGTAACCAAGTAAATCAGGTTAGATGGGCAGGCAAGGTGTCCGATGATTACCGACTCGATTGCGGTGTGAGGCAGGGGGCTTACGTCACCATTGCTTTTCAACCTTTATATAAATCAGCTTCTAGAAGAATTCGGCAGCATGCATGTTGAATGCTTCATTGACGATATATGCGTCAATAATATCAATTATGCTGACGACATGGTGCTGCTGGGGCCGTCTATTAATGCGCTTAGGAAACTACTCAAAATGTGTGAGAGGCGTGTAGCCAAACATGGGTTGAAGTACAACTAAAAAAGGTGAACTGCTTGTTGTAAAGGTAAAAGGTAATCGCTAACGCTTGGTGGCACGCCTCTTAATAGAGTAGATAGGTTTAAATACTTTGGTCACGTCATTACTGACAGCATGAAAGATGACCTAGATATTGAAAAGGATCGTAGAGCGCTGGCTGTGAGAGGAAACATGCTGGCCCGTAGATTCACTCGTTGTACAAAAGATGTGAAAGTTACGCTTTTGAAAGCTTTTTATCAGTCAATGTACTCAAGTGGTCTATGGGTCAGATATACACAGCGTACATACAACTCAATAAGGGTACAGTACAATTACATCTTTAGGATGCTGGTGGGTCTGCCATGGCACTGCAGTGCATCCAGCGGCATGTTTGCTGAAGCGCGAACAGAAGACTTTTATGCCCAGACCTTTTTTTTTATTTTAGACCTTTTTGCTAAAGCGAGTGCGTGACACTGGCAATGGCATCCTGAAGATGTTTGCCCATCATTTTGACTGTACAATTTTAAAGTTTTGGGTAAACATTTCAACTGGCCAAATTAAGTAATAACTGCGCATTTTCCAAAATTTAATATTTTAATTTTTTTGTAATTCATCATTTTAATTTTCTATCAATATTTCAAAATTCATCGCAATCATACGAACATAGTTTTAAGGTTTTCTTTTGTAACTAACACCATTATCTTATCGTCTATGGCCTGAAAGAAATGGGTTATTATTATTATTATTAAAAACTATTACCGATTTAGTGAAGATGAAGTGAAAACTTTGTCTACGGTAAAGAATTTCTCTTCCCGTTACGTCGTGCTCGAAGGAGGGACATAATCGGTACAGAAGAGAGAGAGATATCTCTCGTTTGAGTTTTGTCTATTTCTCCTCATGCTAAACCTGTTGGACTAGACAATAGTTATTTGTTCTGCAAGGCTGCAAAGTTCCTGTTAGACGCGAGTGCTTGTATTGAAACCTGAGCAAGCGAAGTAATCCAAGAGTACCAAAAGATAGAAACCTGAGCGTAGCGAGGGTTTCAAGCCAAGGAATGTAAAACAACTTTTCTGCCGAGAGAAACACACAACTTTTCACCTCACTGTAGCGAAGAAAATAATACATGAAAGATAAACAGTTGAACTATAACAAATCAGTGTAGTTCTTCGACTAATTAAAAGAATAATTTTGTTAATTAACAAAATTAGTTATCGTTGTCAATATAATGCCAACAATAATGACAATGAAATAAACCAACGGACTTATATGTCGGAGTCAAGGCCGGATAGAGAGACGTCGAAGGAAACACTCTCAACGCATATTTGTCAGGAATTACTTGATAATGGGCTTATTCACTCTTCGTTATCAATTCATTCGGCCGGCGGTGAAATAGTAACGTCAACTGATTGCAATTAGTTGTTTTATGCACTTTTCACAGTAATTAGTCCAAAAGTATAAGAGATAGATGAGTTTAATACGGATTCTAAATATCACGCAGTTAATTCAGAGAGAACAGGGCGGTACATCTTCGATGTCCAAGCGACTTACACAAAAGCCCCGCTCTCCGACCATACCCAGTTTGAGCTGAGTCAAACTGACGCGACATTTGCAAAAAAGAAACCATGATCGAGACTGTTAAAATGATTCGCAGGTAGCCTGGTTAATCGTTTATCTAATAAATTACGTTTGAAGTGATAGCTGGCGCCGATATAATATATAACACAAATAATGTACGACAAATCGCGTAGTTGAATGTGTCATTTATGTTTTTTTCATCAAAAGAAAAAGATTTAACTTTTTCAAAAGTTTGATGCGCCACAGTCCATCGTCAAGTTCGAATTTCAAAAACTTTTTCCATGCTAGCGAGGAATAAATGCTTTTGCGCGCAGATTTGTAATGAGAAAGAAAGCCTTTCCGAGCTAGTAAGGTGAAAAAGTAATTTGGGGGATATGCTTGTTTTGAGGGAATTGTATAAATTCAATTAAATTCCAGAAGAAATAAAAATGGGACGTCATGTTATGTATGATTCAATGTTTCGAGTATATAATACATGGAGAAGTAAATAAATTAACAGCTAGAGTTACTTAATAAGCAAAGTCGAGTAATAAATGGCCTGTCAGACGTTCCCGGAGCCAACGAGTGAAGCCTACATGGCTTAATTTAGCCGCACCGACCGACTTTGTTTACGACTTGCAGCGATTCGCACGGCGTTCCTCGTGTAGCCAGGCGGCACTCACTCCCGATTCGCCCCACTCTCATGTGACAGGGCTGCCATTGGCGAAAACAGCCCGACACCAGTGTATATTTGTCAGTTTTATTTTGGTCAATTATTTATAAATCACTTCCTTTGGCTAAGTTTAAAAGTATGTTAGAAATATGTTAGTCACAATCAAGTATTACAAAATTATAAGACATCCGGTCGACCTGAAACAGTAATTCGAAGTAATTTATGAAATATTAAGTAACTGTCTCAGGTTTCGTTTCATTGTTATTCATTGTACGACTGAGCTTAAACATTTGCCAATCCGCCATTTGTTCGCTTTTCTCCTCCAATAAGTTACCGTTTGAGTGCAGGCCGAATTAACAAAATAGTTTTATGTCTGTTTTATTAACGATTTATTTTAAAAGCGTAAATAATATTTGTTTAGTAGCAATATCTCTCGCATTCGGTAAAAAAAACATTGTGAGGCGACGTGCAGGTTGGAGAAGGTTCACAATCCTTGGAAAACGGGTTCAGTCCCCAATCCGCGTTGAGCTAGACTAGGGGCGGACGATTGCCTAAGTCAAGAGGGGCTCGTACCCAGGAGCGGGGCGTATAATGGGTCAATGCTGAATTACTTAATTTCAAAACAGTGTAGACACACTGAGATCGAGATTAAAAATAATCCTTCTTCGATGTCATGAAAAATATCCCAACGGCTAGAACTGTTTAAAATGGAGACGGGGCGAGTGCTAAATGGTTTATCCGTTATAATCCCGACTTTGACGGAAATTTATGGAGTTCCAGAGAAGAGTACATCAGACGATGAATTACGTTGGTGATGTTCAAGACTGCTTGGGCTAGATATACATTATATACTTGAAAAGTAAGTTGGGTAAATAAATGGGCATGTGTGCAAAGACTAATGCGAGTGGAGAAGGCGAAACAGTTTTGTCAGGAACGGAGAGTGGAAGTTCCTAGTCTTTGCCTACCCCAGCGGGAGACATGCGTGACGATTATGTATGTAATATATGAAAAATAATAAAAATGATAACGTAATATAAACAAAAACAATGCATTAATAATTCAAGAAACAAAACAAAGAAATGTAATAAATTGCATCAGTGAAAGAATCATAAAAATGTTTTCATAAAGTAGTTTTATGAGTAATCAGACCATACTCGCATTCATTATTACTAATTTTAGGTTTGTAAAAAATGTATTAAAGTGAGTCTTGATCAAATTGATTTTATTTAAACATTAATTTTTCGACTACTTCAAGTCTTTGCTTGGAAATAATAATTAATCTCAGACACTTTAAGCGTAACTGTGATATGAAAAATATGCTTAGTGCACTCTTCTAACAACTGCAACAGAGAATTGGTAACATAAATATTAAGTTTTGGATGATTGAGTTTCAATCATGCACATTTTTGTGTTTATGTACGATATAATCCATCGTTCGAAAGTTGCAACGCCTCTGGATTCCACTAAGGTTTTTCCACTTCCTATCGTCGTGAGCGCTAGCTAAAAATATGCCCGCAAAGTTGAGATGAACTACTTCAAGCTTTACGCAATGCAAATACCGTTAGGGTTTTTAATTCGATTGTAAACTTTTTGTGTGTATTTTGCTTGCTTGAACGGCCACAGTGTCAGTTATTCGGTTAAACTACCCTCAATTTTTTTTGGCCATCATAAGTGAACGGTACACTATATGGGCATTTCTCCAAACCCGCAATTTTCTGTGTCCATTCACTAAACTCCATTCAATTATGAAAACAAAAATCTATAAAAAATTATGTATACGTTTAATAATATACATTTATTTTCTCCTAGCTTTCGACCTATATTATAGTGTATAATACAGATCGAAAGCTTTTTTTTATTATATTAAGTGATGGAAAGAACAAGTCGTGCGCCTGATGGTAAGCTACACGCATGTCCATTACAGTTGCAGCGCCACTCGGAGCTTTAAATCGCAAAGATCTGAGGGACACTACCACTGCACCCGACACCCCGAGACATAAGTTGACAAGTCCCATGTGCCTGAAATTTCACCAGCACCCTTACCCTTCAATACCGGAACACAGTAACGCTGACATTACTGCTTGGCGGCAGAAATAGGTAAGGTAATTGGAGATCACAAAATCTTCACAATAAACCTTTCGGAACTGATGGGAAAAAAATCCGAAATGCCTAAAACCTGACAACGGTGGCGTGTCCCGAAAGCAGAATCCAACACAAAGTGTAATTTTACTCATAATTTAAACCGTATATCAATATTAGACTTTAGTTCACGTATAATAAATTAGATGAAAGTACTTTTAATCTGTAATTTCACAATAAACCAGGCAATCGTTTTATACAATACTAACACTGCTGCGTGTCCTAGGCTTACGCGGGAATCAGGTGGTCGTTACTAGTCACGCTACATATCACAAGTGAAGCATTTGAGAAGCTTCGCAATTCGTTCAAATTATTCGTTCATCTCGCCTCTGCGACTGAAGAGAACAGGTGGATGATTTGTTGCCGATTTTAGGGCTTTTTGCGTGTAAATACGTAATTCGGTGGATTTGGTCCAGATTGATTTTTGAATTCGGTGTATACGATATTCCAAGTACTAAATGTTATGGTTGTATGTAATATTTTTTATAATATGTGTTGTAACGACTAAAATATAATAACTATTTATTGGTTCTACAAGTATTGTCGTTTACGAGTAATATCGAAAATATATATATTTTCTGAATCCCTTGGATTCGGTGCATTTTATGCCTCCGAATTCAGAAAAACTTCCACCGAAGTCGGAAAGGAAGGAAGGAAGGAGCCATGAAGCCATATTTTCTTTGAATAGCAAGAAATTTTGTACGTTTTTTTCATATAAATGTTTAGTTATTATTATAGATTTTCACAATTTTATATTACTTCATGCTTCCCGCCGAAAATGAGTAAGGTCAATCAAAATGGAAAAAAAATCAAAGACATCAAGCAGATGATGAACGTCCTAGAAAAGCAAAGATAAAAAGCGATCCAATTTCGTAATGAAATGTTTGAAGAAAAAGATAGACAGAGGTATGCGAAGAAAAAGCGGAAGGAAAGATTTTCAAGTTTGCATGAATTACCTCTTTATGTATAAAAAGTAATGAAAGATATTAATCGCGCAAGTTCCAACAAATTGATTGCTTTTGTAGCTACAGATTGCGTTCTAAAATTTATTTTAAAAGAGATTCGGAAATGCTTTGTATAATTGAAAAAAGCTGAAAACTACTTTTAATTAATAATCATAACGTGAAATTTGTTTGCGTCATCCTGGTCGATTTATAAATATTTCTTCTTTCTTTTTATTAATTTTAATTTTTAAAGCTTGATTTAATAGTTAGTAGATTATTGAATGTTTTGATTGCCTTTTTCATAATATTTTATACAAAAATTATGCATTTTGTTAAATTATCCTGATTTCGGTGGATCAAATATATAATTAACTGTTAAGAATCCAGTTGCCTAAATAACGGAATCTTATGTAAGTTTGAGTTCGTTTTCCTTCCTGTTCAACGTTTCTCCTGAAATTATCAAAAGAAATTCGACCACTGATGTCAGAAAATTTTGCTTTTCTAGGAAAAATGCCCATATCTATTTGTCTATGTAGTACAGCGCAAGTGACATAAATATTTTCAGAGTTATCGAAATAAATGAATTACGGACAAAAATTCGGGCGGGGCGGAAATTCAGAGGAAAACCGTATATCTTTACCTCAAACCGTGGGGGCGAGGAAGGTAAGACTACCGAATCTCAGAACTTGTGAGCAGTGTCCACCGTAATGGATTCATTAAAATCCAAGACTTGTCAGAGTCGCGTCAAGTTTCGTCGTCTTGTCGCAAGTGAGCGATATAACATTTTGTAATTATCACACTTAGTACAATCCGTGGTTGTCATAACAACTAGTTTCTTTGGATGCTATTTATACATCTAAAGAACTTCTTTGTTTTGACAATGTTAATGTTGTCTTTATGCATTATTATTTATTATAAATATATAATAAAATATATAAAACAACATAAAAATAAAAAAATCAAAAATAAATAAAAATAAATACCTTTTATGTTTACTTTGCAATAAAATGTAACGATTTAACTTTACAATTAAAGACAAAGGTATGGTAACAATTTAAAAAATCACAACTTGATTCTGCAAAGTTTTGTATTAACATACCCAACAACTGCACAGACACGTTACATTTATTTTCTAAATACAAAATTATTGAAAATTTGCCAACAAAACTTAACTTAGATTGGGATTTGTTCGCTAATTTACAATAATCTTGTATTTGTATACATTTTATTGAAAATGCATTGTATAAATATTTCTGAAAATGGTATGGATACATATATTTAAAACTTGAGAGGAGTGTATACTTTTCACAGGTCGTAGTTTGTTTACTTTTCTTTGAAATAAAAGTAAACAATTTTTAAAACGATGTCGTGATTACACATTTTTTGAAATATCTAATGTTACATATTTTTGAAAATAAGTGAACGTATACATTTCATTGCACGCGACTGTTCATATCGATAGAAATCCAACCGTAAAACAAAGTAGTCAGCTTTTAAGTTTACATTTTTATATATATGAAAAACCATTGCTAGTTTCATCGACAAACTCGTCATGTATAATAATTATGGTAGTCCACAATAAACAGGAGACAGTCCTCGTGGCAGGACTGACAGGTTAGAAGAAAGTTTGTTCAAAAGTGGGGGTTTCCTGTAAAAAAGTAAACTTTAGGTGCACGGCAATGCGACACAAAAACTCATCGACTTTAGACCCTTAAAACTGGCCGAGCAGGAGATTCATAACAGCAACATTTAAATTGTGTGATGCTGCATTATGTTCATACAAATGTTCCTTAAATTAAACGAATAAACAATGGACCTCTGTTTATAAATGTCTGAATTTTGATGTAACGTGACAAGTGACTCGATAACCCTCCGGGATTATTAACCGAAGGGATGTTAAAAATCCGACACGATAAAATATAGCTCTTGACATTCCCGTTGGAGCAGTTTTGTGCAACAGTCGATGTGGGCAAATGACTGCGTACTGAAAAACTGAAAACTTTATTTTCGTAATTAAATCTTTACGGAACGACAATAAATCTTCGTATCAGCTAAAAGGTTTCTTGAGCTACATTTTCAACACACTGCAATATAACAACAATGTATTAATTATTCTCTATTATATAACATATCTACATAATTATATTAATGTTTGTGCTACTTTACGAAGTTTGAAAGTTCTCAACCTTGCCTCGGCTCAATTGTAACATGAACAGTATTCCATAGCATTTAAGTTTATTTGAAAACAGCAATCCCTAGAGTTTCTTGCTCGTTCTTCTCAGGGAGGTCAGCGTAGTGAACGAGCAGTGGCTTAAAAAAAGTAGCTTAAAAATGACGTTTTCAAGTGTAAAAATGTTACCTATCAAATAAATGATTATTTGACTTTGACTTTGTTCTAGATTTTTATATAGTTTATACATAATATTTGTTATGAATTAAACTCTATAAAAAACTGAGCGGTTTCCGGCTCCATGGAGCCGCTATTAATTATTTTATACACTCGATGCGCAGCAGCGAAAAAATTTCTTAAATTTCTTTATCGAGTCTAAATAATCTACGAAGTCACCTTTTCTGATTTTGTCAATCTAGACGGTTGGCTTTTTTAATAAAAATAATTATTATGTTTTGTTTTAATAAAATACAAGTGAGCTTATGACCTTACCTGATGGAAAGTGACAATGAGATCGTAATTAATGCCTATTCACTCTCGCCTTGAAAAGGCCCAAGTTATAGCATTCAGAGAATAAGCCCCAGACAGGACTTACAAGGGCACATAAATGTGGAAGCGTAACACTTCGTTGCAAAACCTTGGAATATCCACAAAATAGGGGTAAGACCCAAGCCTACGTCTAGTCCCCCGGTGATGGAAAGGCGAAGGCGAAATTAAATCTGCAATTCCATCGCTTACTCTCTGTGATATATCTCGTAGAATACCGATAAGTAGGCAACTTTACGGCGGTGTTCAAGGCTCTACAGCTTTGCCTCTGCTAAA